>NC_092825.1:25541852-25864763 GCF_039878825.1 Excalfactoria chinensis | reverse complement strand
AAAAAAAGGGCCACAGGCCATCCATCCACCCTAAAGTACTGTATGTATTTTCCACCCATCACTTAAATGCCAGTACTTCATGTATGACACTGTTCTACTCAGTAGCATGTATGAAAACTGGATTGCATGCAGTTTTAAAGAATAATAGTCACTCCTTTTACTTATTCTAGTTGCAATATTTAAAAGTTAGAGGGAGAAGGAAAAAAAAAGCTGCTGCTTTATTACAGCCACAACAATGTAAGTAGCAGTGAGTTATATTTTACAGAAATTTTCCCTAACCAATTATAAAAAAAAAAAGAAATATATTTAAGAAGTTGCCACTGCCTTAATTCAGTTTTCATAGTAAGTGATTTTGTGAAGTGTAAAATCATTTTCTTACAGCATAAAAACAAAAATAATGCAGTCCACGATCTCAAAGCGAATCAAAATGAAATAAGAGTTTTCATAAAATAGTAAACATTTCATAATAGAAATCTGGTGCTATTGCTTTGCAAGAAGTACATTAACTTAACATTGTTTGCCAAATATTCAGAAATATTTCATATTGTTATTAGAGAGCATGGAAAAAACGTAGCAGAAGTGAGAAATGAGAACCAAATTTCCCTGTGCTCCACTAGAGGGTGGCCTGCGTCAATCAGGGCTGGAATGCTGAATTCATGCAAGGCAGCCAACATTGTTTTAGTTTCGACCTGTTGACAACCAACTCTTTGTGTTTTACTAATGTCAATCTTCTATTACCAAATAATTTCCTTCTTGAAAAAAAACAGTATGCATGACAAAATAGTTTCTCCTAACGGCATCTGTCTCAATTGTTGTTTTTTTATACCTTGAAGGGATAATAAATTTCACTGTAGAATTCCCTTAAACTGATAGAAGATTTCTGAATTATTTCATGATGTTTTCAACCTCCACAGTTCGTATGCCCTTTGTTCACTCAGAAAAAAAGAAAAAAGCTGAAACCAAAGAACGTGGCACAAAGAAGGGAGAAAGGAAAAAGAAAAGGAAGAAGGAAGGTTGGAAAGGAAAAATCTATGTAGTCCTTCGTTTACATACTTGGATGGAAACAGAGGAGATAGTCAGGTAGAGAGATGTTGAAGAAACCGGATTGTATTTCACCAACCCCTTCCTCAACTCATTCTTGACTTTCCTTATTTCTCAGAAAGGTATGCTATTGCTTTTAATTTTTGTTAATAAAGATGCAAAAAACATGCATACGTATATATAATAAAATTAGGAATAGGAATATGAGAAATCCTTTACTTCCTTACACTAAAAAAAAAAAAAAGCAGCAAGATGATGGCAATTTTCCTGAATGGTTCCAGAGACAGCATCCCTTGAACTGCAGTAACCTCTGCAGAACTTCAGTGATCTCTAACCAGTTGTTCCCAACAAGGATAACATCCTTACATAGCCCTAGAAAAAAATAAAAATAAGGAATTTAGACCTCCTGAGCTGTTCTGTGAAAGCACAAACCGTGTCCTGTAACTCCCACAAATCGGAAGAGGTGTCTGGGAGCGTACAGAGGCTCGTTTCGTGCATCCGTCCCCGAAGCATCAGTGTCACGTAACAGACAGCTTCCCACGGCCAACCAGGCTGGCGCAGCCGCGCACTACGCTGCAGCTGGGCACGCCGGAGCACTGGCTCCTCTCTGGGGAGTGAAAGGGGTTCAGTTATTAATGACCGCTGAGCAGGCAGCACCATGTCAGAGTGACAGCCCAGAGGGTGGACGAGGCACCGCTAACCACCATGGAAACAAGGAGAAATAAGAGCTAGCAAGCAGCGATCCCTCGCTCCCGCTCCCCCCGCTGGATTGCGAGCCTCAGCCAGGCAGGCAGCAACAGCGCCCTGGCAAACATAAGGGATCTCAGCTGGCAGCACAGAGAGTCTTTCATGCTGTAGGATATCGATAGATACATCTCTGTATTATATACCATTAGACACACACCCACACATACACACACGTATTCAGACTCTGGCTTTAATACAAGTATGTGGTTGCCTGAACCGAGGAACAAAATTACTGAGATGCAAGAACTCATCCAGCTCTGAAACTACTCTTATTGAAAGGTAAGTTCCTCTTTATTTTCTATCTTGTCCTTCTATCTTACCA
The DNA here is from genome assembly GCF_039878825.1 of Excalfactoria chinensis. Lineage (NCBI taxonomy): Eukaryota > Metazoa > Chordata > Aves > Galliformes > Phasianidae > Excalfactoria > Excalfactoria chinensis. The sequence continues at coordinate 25,862,653 of NC_092825.1, read as the reverse complement.
TGTGAACTCTTTCTTCTTTTTATAAAGTTTTATTAGCATATTTTCACATTTTACTTTCTGAACAGAAATGCAAATGCAATTTGCTTTTTGTGCTGGAGATAATCTAAATATGCTTGTGAGAGTGTCAGAATTGTGCATTTGTTAGCTTGAAAGAACATCAAAGGGTACCAAATCATAAAGGGAGAACGTTCCCCCTGATGTTTCAGTTGCAAAATCAAATTACACAGTTGCTCTGTGTTTTGAAACCAATAAAACAAGACACAGGACAGCCTCCTTTCTTCTCACCAGGGCTAGGATTAAGGGAAATGCTGTTTATGTCAGGACCTAAAGCCCACAGAGTGGCAAGGCTGAGTGAGCATATCACAAACAGTTATTGAATTTCTGCCAGGCTACATCTTAAGGACTGTGGCAAATGACTTCGCTTTAAAAACACCCCCCTTTCAGTCAGAAGGGACAGTGTGAATGTCTGATTACTGATGCAGCTGGAACGGACGCACTAGGTAAAAGGATCGCATTAAGCAGGAGAGTTCTCATCTTCTTTGGTAATTAACAGGATCACAGCAGGGTGCCTCCAAAGTGTACTTTCATATAAGGAGACTGTTCAAATCCATCACTGCAAAAGCTGTGCCTGCTTTAGTACAGAAAGGCACGAAACTGTTTATCTTTGCTTTCCCTGTCTTTGTGTTCACATGTCTAGTTTGAGTTTTTGCCCAGCACTGCTGTTCAGAAAGAGAAGAACCCAACACAGGGAGGCTGAGGGGGCAGTAAATGTGTCTGGGGGGTGGGGGGGAGAACAGAAAAAAAGACGACAATTATTAACCAATTTAATCAACACAAAATTTCATGCTAGCAATATGTATTCGTAGCTAGCCCAATGTTTGTATTTATGTATTATGTGTATGTCATTTCTTTGATGCAGTATAACACTATCCTAGTATGCCTTCAGATGAAAACACATTCAGTGAAGTCCATCAGCATGGATTTGTGATTCATGCACCAGGGAAAGCCAGAGAGATTTTAGTTTACACCATGAGAAAGACAGGTTAGCTACCCGCTGCATGCTTCAAAGTGAAAAAAAAGAAATACATCTGTAATCACCCTGCATGTTTTCATTTGACTTTCAGAATGCTATGCCTGCATTATAAACAGCTCAGTATATAGATTATTTCCTCAGCCTCTCCCTTTCTACCACCACCCACCCTGTACACCTTGCAGAACATCATAAAGAACCTGTTCTGTTATAGCAATGCAATTATTTACTTGTAATTTCTGTTACTGTGTTTTCAGAAACAAACACTGTGAAACAGACAGCCAATGGCTGTAAGCCTGCCACCTTCCCAAAAATGTCAGGAAATGGGTAGCTTAACAATATGTAGAGTAAGAAGTCAATTAATTCAGGTGACCTTTGTAAATGGTGACAATAAAGCAGCTCTGACAATATGCCACAGCATTCGATTTTCCCTCTGGAAAATGAATGAGCTTAAGAAGAGGTTTCCCTTTCAGAGTAGAGAATGAAAGGTATTGAAGCATTAGCTCCTGCTATTGGCAAGCTCGCTTCCTCTGTTTCAGCTGCTGTATGAAATCAGTTAAAGCAAGCTGGTTTACTTCATGACATGAACCACAACCCCCGGTTCAATTAATTCAATATCCCCTTTCCACCCACACTGCATGTGCACATTAGTTGGTAAAAGCAGAATTTCAAGCCACCTCTTTGCATCTTTGCAGAAGGTGGTATGCAAAAAGGAGGAGAGCCTGATTCTGCTCTCTTCATGCTGTATGCAAAGGAGTACTCAGATGAAACTTTTTCTGCTGCATATTGCGCTACATGCTCAGCTTTTCTGACTTCATTCTCATTCATTTTAATGGAAAAAAAATGAAGGATAAGGGTAACTTCACACTAATCTACATTGCTTTTTGCCACCCACACTCTAATGCACTACTCTAACATATTATATAGATATGCTATAGCGTTCCAGAAAAAAAGTGTTTCTTCCAAACATGCACGTAGAGAGAAACATGCGGTAGATGCAACATCTGAGTGCACAGCACACGCGATCCTAACCAGCGCGCTGGGTGACTGTTTTGGTTAATACTCCCTACGAGCTCCTGCAGTAACGTGGTAGTGTCAGACGGGGACTGGCTGACGTTGCCATGGCAACCGCGCCGTGCCGCCTTCCCGGGCGGTGGGCCTGAGCGCGACAGCAGGCCGTGCCTGCAGGTGGGCCGGGAGAGGGAAGAGCGGCTCCCATACCGCAGCGAGGCACGGTCAGGCAGGCACCGCTGCTACCTGTCACGCAGGTCATAAATATCATGCATAATCTTTGTTAACCGATGAAGAAAAGCTGCTTATGGAAATCCTCGTGTCCTGCAAATCACTTGTGATCACTCGTCCCTCGAGACCAGAGGACAAAATGAAGTGTTTGTAAGTGAGAGCGAGCCATGTAGCAGCGCTGCAGCCACTTCAGTGACACTCATCTCCTAACCCTTATCTTTGATAAGTACCACCGTACCTTCAAATGGATGTTCTTTGATAGCCAAATTTGAGAGCAGCTGACAGCAGAAGAAAATAAGAAATGGGAAAACAAAGAGATTTTTAAGGCAAGCTCTATCTTACTTCTGAAAGTAATGTCACCATTGACAAACAAACACTGTTTGAACTACAGGAACGAGTGTTCCATAAGTTCTGGTACATCAGTGTTTTTGTTAATTCATATATCCCTCCTTCACTTAGTACTATTATAAGATGAAGCAGAAGAAACTAATCTTGAGAGAGATGCTGCCAGAAGGTATCTCAGCAAACCCTTCCACTTCAAGTTCTACGCAATAACAACTAGCCAAATCTGACAGCAACAAACTATTGACATGTACTGCTCAAGAAACTGTTTTCCAAAGTATATTTGTCTAAAAACGTCTAACTTTAAAACACAACTTTCTTCTTCTTTTTAATCCCCATATTTTTAATTACCTGCATTCCTAAAAAGAATCCCAGTTCTCATTCTAACAGTATAATGAGCAATTAAAATCCATTCCTTTTTTTGAAGGGAAAATGCCTGTAGAATTTGAGAAGAAACACTAGTGACAGATGTCATTAAAAAGGTCATTAAACACATTAGTATTACTAGAAAATCAATACTTCTCATTACAACAGTAAGGTACCTGGAAAACCAAATTACCTTGCCTTTACTTACTCAGCTGACTAGCCCACAAACTGTGAAATGCCACTGTTGTGAAACATCATGGTTCACAAAGAGCATTTGTTAATACTTTTGATGCTAAAAGCATTATTTAAACAAACAGTATGAACTTCAGTGTAACACACAAAATCTATAAATGATATCTTCAGTGTCACCACAACAAATCTATACATGATGTCACAGATATCACCACAGTAAATACATATTCTCAGCTGACGTGAACAGCAAATTAAGCTGTATTCATCTGCACCAAAGGAATATCCAGTATGGATGTCAATAAAATGATTCCATCTTGGGTTCTATTGGAGTAGCTGAGTGTGCTACTTAGTGAGAAAGAGCACTTTCACAAGTGCAAAATACAACCTATTTTCACAATGTAGCTTGATCCACTTGCCCTCCTTTGACAGGATTTCCTCTTCTTTATATATGGAAGATGGTGCCATGCAATAAACCAACCATAACAAAATTGAGCAGCAAATGAAACAAAGAAGTCAATATGTGCATGTTTTCTTCTCTCAGCATTTAAATACATGCTCTAGTTATACAAGTGAAGGAGATACTATTTGATTAATAAATTAAACTTATGGTCATTTACGTCTATTTCATAATTTTTTAGCTCTAATTTACCAACTGCTTGAAAGAACAAGCTACAGATGGGCACTCACCCCTAGCGTTCCCAAGCCTGCTAACTGGTTTGCTACACAGCAGAATTGCACAGACATTTAAATGAAAGGAAAGCGTAATTTCATAAATATATATTTATATAATGCATCCTTGAAGCAATTATCCTTCATTTGGAAATATTTCTTCTGTACCAAAGATTTCTCTCAATATAACTCAGTCTCTTTCAGGCAGTCTGCTTGCAGTAACTGCTTGGCCACAAGCAGTAATTCAAAGGAAATAAGATCTCTGTGCTCCCATTATTTCTATTCATCTGCTGTATTTATGGAATTCATTAAAATATCTGCCCCAAATTTAATGGTATCTTAATTCAACTGACCTCTGAATTAGAACAGAGAAGATTTTTAACTCTCCTCTGCTTTCAACTCCTACAATCCCAGTGAAAGTAGGAAATGTTTTTTGACATCACTGGTGCAAAAGAAATCATTTGACAGCATAAGCATACATGCTTAGAGTTTAATACTGCAAAACCATATGAAATGCTACAGGGATTCTGTTTTTTTTTCGAAATATCTACTGATTACTATAATAACCCCAAGAGTCTTTTAATAGAGGGTACTTGTCAGACAAATCAGACTCTGCCAGGAAATACTCTAAAAATCTCAAACTTTCAATACAGGAAAAGTGAAAATATCTGTGTTGATATTGCACCAAAGTCCCCTTGGATATTCAGTTGTCAGTATTACATAAAAATGTTTACACAACTTTCTGCCTAGGAATCAGACAACATCAGAAACTGCCTGTTGAATAAATTACAGACTAATAATCCAGATTACAAAAAAAAAAAAAAAAACAACCACGGGATATAACACACAATGAGGAGCAACACTGTGCACAGAGACATTTTTTTACATCACCACACCCATCATCCTGGGGAAGAGGAGTCTTTGAAAGGCTTTTACAAAGGCAAGGTGATGGCAACACAAATGTCAGAAATTACCAGGGCTCTTCTAGTGTGGCACTGAGAGGTTTGAGGGAACCCTGGCTGGCAATCATATCAGTTGGCTTTGTGATAAAACACAAAGTCATCCATATTCAAGACAGCAAGCGAAATATATCTCTCAATTGGGAGGCACTTAAATAAGTGCATGTGTTTAACTTGTTCCCTGAATAAGGATAAACACAAATGTGTTCTGCTGCATAATAGCACATCTTTGCTGAAAACAGAGATATATTCATGTCACTATATCATATTTCTGTGATTTTTCTGTACCTGAAGTTCTAATAAAATGGTTTGTCTTGACAGAGATAATTTTTATGTGTAAACAGAGACTTTTCTTGAACATTTTAGCCATTGTCATGGTAGCTGTAAATCTGAGGGCTAGAGATATTCATTCTTTTCCCTATCCCATGCTCATTCCTGTTGCCAAGTTCTTGCAGGCCCCAGAACTTCTCCAATTTGCTGGAAAGCAGATTTGTCTAGAGGTCACATCAAGCATCAGCAAGTTTTGCAGACTGCACTGAACAGTCAGCTAATTCCCCGTGTTTCCAAGAAGCATTAACTGTTCAACTTCTCACCCCTGCTGGCCCCATGTTGCTTGCCACAGGAGCAGAGAGGCAGGAAAGCCTACTCCAGACAAGGCTCACATGGAGCTAAATCTCCAGAAGATTCCTCTTCCTTGTACAGCTTCTCTAAACCCACTGCACAACATAAAACTGCCATCTGTCACATGTCCCACACAGAAATCAACTGATCCTTCAAAAATTATTCCTCTTTCCCCATTGCAAAAGTATTTCAGGGACAGTGCAACAGGTTTACCCTTACCAAATTCTGAACAAGCAGGAAAAAATCCTTCAGCATGAAAATAAAATTACAGTCAAGTGGTGTTTCATTACCGATGTAACTTGAGGGATGTTAACTGCTTAACTCCCTTTTAATATCAGTTTATAACAAAGCACAGCCATTTTGGTTACCCTCTAAGTGTAACATTGCAAGTTTATCCTGGATAGTGTTCAGTGTACTACACCTTTTAGCACATATATTTATTTTCCTACAGGATGTGCCACGTTAACCTTGAAAAAAGACAGCTGAGACTGTACGGTAGCTGTTTCACAATAGTCCTGGAATACCATAATTTCAGTGTTCACTTCATTTGAAGTTGTTTGGTCGGTCACTTAGTGGTAAGCACAAATACAAGACCAAAATAATACAGCTCTCAAGAGGAAGGGAAAGATTAATGCCTATTATGCCAGTTTGCAGAGGTATTGTTACGAGGTGAGAGAAGACAAAATGAGGTAATTGCAAATATAATGATCTGTAAAGCTAGAAATGGTTGTATGAATAGCGATTTCGCCCAGCACGTATAATTCAGGTAACATATCCTTCTGAATGTTGCTTTGCTACAGATTACCTAGTCATCAATATTATGTCAGACAAACACACATTTTGAGTCATTCAATTTTTATTGTGCAATAAGAGACAAAAGGGATATCCAGTATTATTCTAGTTTAGACTTTAGGCTGCAAAAATGCATAAGGAAAAGTACTGTGCTCTACAGCACCTAAGCTGCTGAATTCTATTTCTCTTGGGCATAAAGTACAGCCCAGTAATATGGGGGACTGAACAGCATTAGACCTACATTATTCACTTCTACAGCCTCAAAAATAATGTCCATGCTTGGACATACACCATAAAAACCCAATAGCCACACTGATAAGAAGCAAACTATTAACTATTAACTATTAGTTAATTAGTTAATAGTCTGTCATTAGTAGAATGAACTTTCCTCAGTATTTCAAGAATCCAACATTCAGAACAAGTTCTACTATAACTGGTCCACATCCTTACTACTGCTTTATCGTAGCAGCAATCAGAAGAACTAATCTATTTGTGTTCACACAGGCATAGACACTTCAATGGCTTTAGAGCATGGCAAAACAGCTTCAAGATATAAGCCAAAGAAAATTTGGTTAACAACTACCAGTCTGTATTATTTTACCCCATTACCCATAGATTCCGAAGAATAAGTTGTCCTGTCATCTCCAATGCTGGTTATACACTGTATATTGCTGCACATAACTCAGTAAAACCAGGGTTGATCAAAACAACTATGGGAGTCTCACTTGCAATTGTTATCCTTTATTCCTTCTTGATTATTTTCTGTGTGTGTTTGTTTCTACTTTCCCATTAAGACTGCTTTAACAGAGTTCAGTGTAAAAGTAATTATAAGAGAATGATCTGCTAATGCCACACGAATACAACTATTACAAGTAAAATTTCCATACTAGAAAGAACAATCCAGAAACCTTTCACAGATGATACTCAGAACTGATATCTCTGTGTGTCATTTCACTTCTGTTGGTGGTAAATGGCAGAATTCCCATTGATGTTAACAGATGCAAAAGGGATTTGTAGAACTTACTCCCTTTGCTTTTACTGTTTGCAGCATGTTTCTATCTAGAAACACAAATTTCATCATGTTGCTTCACTTCTGCTACTGCCACAAAGGCGGAGATCCTTGAGACCTTCTTATTTAGAATAATCTTGATCCTACAAGTTATGCTCCAGCCCTTTTTCTAAAGCATCCAGAAAATGGATGAAAAATAACATTGCAGATGAAAAAGAAAAACAAGCAAGCAAACAAACAACCTTGGAATCACAGTCAATATCCCCTGGAAAAAATGGCTAAGTAGTTTTACAAGAGCCATGCTGAAAACCTGGAAACAAGCCCATTTCTCAACTTCAGATCAAATTGAGTTTAATTAAACAGAACTGTACCAAATATTTCGCAGCTATTGTATATTCTTCTTTGCTTGTGTGAGGAAACTGTAATATTGAGAAATAACAAATGGCACATTATCAGTTTTGATAAGGAGATGAAAGCTTGTTCATTATTTAAAATGCACCTTACCTTGAAATGTAGCTCACAGAAAGTAAAATGATGTTCCAAAATAGAAACACATAGCTCTCCCTATTTCATATTTGATTTGATCATAGTTTTCCATAAAGAACATCAGTGTTTACATTCTCAGCTTATTATCTGGGAGTAAGCGGAATGAGATTAGGCAGTTATTAGAAATGCCGTAATTAATTTACTATTGCTACTTCACAAATATATGAGGAAAGTACCAAGTTTTTCCAAGTAGCATGGACATCAAAGACGTATATGTATTCCTGCCATTAAGAGCAGTGGGACTTCAGCTTAACTCTCCCAAATGTTCAGAGGAAGGACATAGAGTAAAACCTTGGCTCTAACGTCTTGTCATAATGGATGCTTGCAACTTAGATTTTTTTTTTGGTAAATATTTATTTATTTATTGCCAAACTGTTTACGATTCATGTCCTAATTTCTTCAGTTCCATTCTAGCCTCATGTACACCTCTTACTAATTAGGTATATTTACAATGTTATATCTCTCAGAAAACTTTCATTCATACTCAGAAATTCAGACACTCAGAACTTAGATTTGTTGCATAAATCCATCCTGTCCAGCCTATCAAAAAGTTGTTTAAAACAGACACTGATGTTTGCCTATTTAAGAACGCTCCATTCACCTACAGTTAAGCATGTCTCAATAATTCTACTGTTCTATTAATGGTCATTATTGTCACTTAGGGGAGTAAAAACCCCAAACAAATGAAAATAAGAATTGTTTCTATTAGATATTTTGATCTATGGTCCCAAGCTGCTTTTCTAGGCATCTCTGACACTATGGAGAAAAGACAGTATTTTTCACTTATTATTATTATTATTTTTTTTTTTTTTAGGTATAGTAAAGAAACAGGCAAATTTCAATGTCTACATTAAAGAACATTTCCAGTAATAACTTCAGTATTGATCTAGTGCTGGATTCTTCTTTGCTCCATTTTATGGATAGAAGCTATAATACTCTTGCATGTCCTTTTGTGATTTGGTATCATCTCTAATTTCTATACTCATTGCTAATCCTGTTCAACAGATCTACAAGCTGCTCTAAAGGAATTGTATTTGTTCTACGATGCAACATCAAAAATGTATGATTTCATGGCAAAAATACCAATTCAAATAGAATAGAATGATCTTCCTTGTGTACTTGCCTTAAGGGTTTGGAAAATAGAAGTCAGGGAAAGGTTTTTCAATTTATTCTTAGGTACTTACATGAAAGAACTTCCTCTAATAAAGATAGTTTGTTACTTTCTTTTTAATTTGCTGATTGCCTGTGCAGAAACTGCAAACCAGATTGTGGTGCATTTCTAAGGCATTTAAATTCGAGAATATTTCATACTTATGAACATTTCATAAATGTTCACTTAACAGTAAACCATCAGTAGATTAAAAGTAAAGTTATATGCAGTTTCAATGATTTAATTCCTGAAATGTTAAATTTCTCACACATTGCCCCAGTCCTTAAGTGCATTTTGAGTCCCTGGTTATCTTCTCAGTTAAGTCAAGCTTCATCATTGGAGTTATGCCAACATAGGCATCTCATTTTAGATCAGAAAATCAGGACCTTTCACTCTTTTAAGTGCTGGAAAACTCTTAAACTTTTTTTTTTCAAGTTTTACTTTTCATCACTGCTTTGACAGTTTCTGAAGTTCACAAAGACCATGAAATTCTTTCAGTTTACTTTAAGAGGATGTGGATTAGGTCTTAGTAGAATTTACTTTGTTTTAAATGTTTTACATGTCAGCTCTCCAAAAAAAGAATTATGTTTCTTGAAGGATATGACTTTGCACTATGAATATATGCTATAGATTAGAGCAGGCATCATTACATGAAGAGAAAGTTGCAGATGAAGCTCTAACAAAAGAGGGACTTAAAAGCTGTGTTTCAAATGCCAGGGTCCTGAGCGTCTGCACACCGTCATTGCTCCAACTAGCACCCATTGCACATCAGCCACAGTCTCCATTTCAGCACAGGCCCAGGATGCTCACCCCTTTCAGGTAGCTGTGCATAGTTCTGGGTCTTTTCACTTTGCTGGCTGAGTTTTGGGCTCATGTTGGTACATTATGATATCAGTCCTTGGAAAAGTACAAAGACCTAGATACAAAAACACATCAGATGTACCTGATTCAAATCCGTCAGGAGAATGGTAATGGGTATGTTGAGACTGAAGACCATATACAGCCATTCAATCATAAGCTCATCAAAGCTGTGGTATAGTTTCTCAATGCTTCTATTTAACCTCTCCTATAGAAGATAGTGAAACTTTCAAACAGCCTCAGTAAATTTTTTGAGTCATCTACTCCATCATTAACTGAAACACAGATATTTCAATAGGAAAGAGAATGAGTAACCAATACTGAAGATTGAGGAAAACGTTCAATTCTGTTAAAAATAAACTTGCATTAGCATTGATCACAAGTCCTTTTTATTGGCGTTTAATGTACAATATCAAATCTACACAGACCAAAATCAACTGTTACATCTGCAAAATGGGAAAGTTTCAGGACAACATTATTAAATCCTTTAGAGCAACTGGTAAGAAACTTCAAAGCTCAGTTTTACTTTCCATAGGTCTGACATAGTAGCTGACCTTACTTTGAGGGTAACTTGACCACATCTTAACAAATACTAAAAAGGGTTTAAATACTTTCCTATCTTGTTTAAAAAAAAATTAAAATAAAATGCTGTTTACTCAGATAATAGAAAATAGCTGTTTTCTTGTAGGGGAAAAGCCTGATTCTCTGGAGCTTCACAATCTTAATCTATAACCTGTGTAATTCTGTTCAGCCAGATGCTCAGTGTATTCCACAAATCTGATGCTCAATACACTGCAGATTCATACACAGTCTTGAAAATAGAGCATTAGCAACTGTGAGTGAGAATTAACATAATGACTGCTTCATGTTAAGCTCCAAACTTCGGCTATCTCTTCCTAGTGTGGTATTTTATGTAGTGAATATATTTAATCTGTTTCTCTCTTTGTATGATATAAATTCACAACAAGCTTCACAAGAAGTGATTCAGATGAGGAATGTTGCCTTTTTAGAGCTGTTATTTGTGCTGATTTTCCCAGAGTTATCTTCAATATCAAGACCCATCCAGTAATTACTTCTACCAGAGTAATTTAAGAAACAGGAACCGGTCAATTAGAGTCGCCAAAAACTTAGAGTACACTTAAATAGATAATTAAATGAACAGCACTTTTAGTCCCAAGCTTTGAAAAAACACAGCAATCTGCAAAGGATTATAGACTGGAACCACACTGTAATACTACATATAACTTCACTTAAGTCATGCAGTGTAAAATAGGGCAACAAATAAAAGTTACAGCACCAAATTCCAGATAATTCTCTTATGTTGTCCACTACATAAGACATTATTTTAGCTCCAAGGTCTGAGCATACATAAAATCATTGCAATGAAATTTATTTTGTACTATGTTTAGAGGAAGGGCTTGGAAGCTTTTAAAGTATTTTTCTTAGATTCCATTTTGTGCAGGTAATCTGCAACTCAGTTCTTTACCGAGACTAAAAGCTATTGTTTGACAACATGCTAAAGACAAATATTCTTGAAAATGTCATATGATACTGTTTAGATTAATCTTAGATATTATATCAAGCATATACTACAGTGGTCAAACAAAGCGTACTCCTCTGAATTCAGAAGTATAAGGTACAAAGAAGTTTAAGAAGCACCAGGTGTTTCCAACAGAATGCCATTAACTGTCTCTTAGCCATGAACTTTATGTTGCCACTCACTAGGGGTAAGTATTTTAATGTAGTTTGAATCCACGTGTCAGTGATACAATTATTTCTTTTTACAACGAGACTTTCCTCATGAAAAACAAACAAACAAACAAACAAACAAAAAACAAACAACCAAACACAGAATTAATTACTAATGATTAAAAAAATCAAATCAAAACAAATCAAATCAAAACAAAACAAAACAAAACAAAAATTGCCTTAACAAGCACTTTTTTTCATACCCTAAATTGGACTCCTCTGTGAGCAGCAAAATCTCAGCTTTCTAAATGTCTTTTGGCTCTTCCCTGGTACTCATATTCAAGATAGATGTATAATGGAATTTGATCAATTACAAGAAGTCAAAATTAAGTGCATGAAACAACTTTTAAATTAGATTTCATTTCTGCTTACATGATCTGATAATCATACTCAGGGAGAACAGAACCGACACTTAGACCAGTCTCAGCTATATCTTATTGACAGTAAGTTGGTTGACAGGGCAAAAAAAAAGAGTTTAAGCTGAATGTTTAAATTACTTCCTGGACCAGGCTAAACACAGGAGTACAGAGAGATTCAAGGTAAAAGCTGAAGCAGATCAAATTTGTTGCTGTGTAAATACCATAGAAAAAAAGACATAAAAAACAAATTGAGAATGTGAAACAGGATATGATACGGCTTTCCACATAGCCAATTTACGCATTTTATTCCTGGATTATTTTCATTTATGCAAAAGGCAAGAAATGGTTACCCTAGCAACTGCCACGTGTTCCTCAGTTTACTTCTGAGTTACAGAGAAGCCTATAGAACAAAAATTCCACTCATTTTAATCAGGATGTTGTAACGCCACAGACAGTTGGGAACTAAGCACTACAACATCTACATGTATTATCCAAAAGTTTCAAGAAAGGATATTAAAGAAAGAAAAGTTATAAATTTTGCATTTATCTTTTTCTGCAGTCTCATTTTCTTTATTGCTTTATGTGTAAATTAGAAACAAAGATTGTTATATGAGGAAGAATTTATATTCTGCCCAATTTGATGGTTATTTCCTACATTAGCTTTTTATTATACTCCTTAGTATATTTTTATGCCACACACAAAATGAGTAAAACTTTCAAAACTTCTTTTGTGAAGTATGAGATACAATATCCAAAGCGTATTCAGATGGTGGAACTCCAGTTGTCACCACAGATTAAAGGTAAAGATCCATTTCAAAGTGAGAATAAGTATATTTCAAAGCTAATCTTTCATTATCTGCTCTCTCTGCCTAAATGAAATGAACTCTGATTAGGCGCTACATGTGCTATGAAACACAATTTCTCAGTGTAGTCACCATTTTCACCAGTGACAAACAAGAGTCTGCATGCTACACTTGTAAAAATCTGCACCAGTGGAAGTGACACAGTGTTTTTCACAGCTGCTATGACCTAGGAAAATATTGACCATGCAGTCCATCTTTCACTGGCCCAAACAGATGGAAGTCAGTAGGTGCCAAATCACAGAATCACAGAATCGTATGAGTTGGAAGGGACCCTTGAAAGTCATCTATTCCAACTCCCCTGCAATGAACAGGGATATCTACAGTTAGATATGGTTGCTCATGGACTGATCCAGCCTGATCTCAAATGTCTCCGAAGCCACGATACCCACCACATTTCCAGGCAACTTGTTCCAGTGCCACACCACCTTTACTGTAAAAAGCTTTTTCCATACATGCAGTCAAAACTCTGGACTGTGTGCTGGGTGTGTTAGGACAGTCCAGCCAAGACTGGCAATGTTCTCCACTGATTGAGGGCCTGGCCTTACCATGCTGTAAGAGAAAGTTTGTCTTCTCTGGTTTTACTCTAGAAGTCTGAGCGTTAAGCTTGGTCAGTGTTGCAATGTAACAATCAGAACTGATGGTTAGTGCAGGTTCCAGGAAGTCCAGAAGGATCACCTCTTTCCTGTCATGAAAGACAGTGTACATAACTTAAAAATTGAGGGCTGCATCTTGAACTTTGTTGTTGTTGTTGTTATTTTGGTTCCAGCTCGTCGTGGTTACACCACATCTTGTCATTGGTAATGATGCAATCCTGGAAACTGTCACCTGCAGCCTTGTATTGGTTCAATAGTTCCTGACAAACTTGCATCTGGTGTTCTTTCCATTCCTTTGTGAGCAATTACAGGCCCACCAGGCACAAACTTCACAATATTCCTGTGTTGCCACCATCTTTTCCAACACATCAAAGCCAACAATCAGCTCCATTTAGAATCTGATTGTCATAATCCATAGAGTTGCTCAGATGAGCTGAGACTCTTCCTTTCGTGATGTGACAGCTGTACATGGCCATCCTTTCATATTGCCATCAGCACTGCTGAAATGCACAACCACCACTTCACTGTACTCATAACCACTGTTTGATCTCTATAGACATTCAGCAAGCATTGATGAATGTCAGTGGGTGCAAATTTTTCTCATGGAGGAATTCAACCTGATGCTTCCATGTCAGACAGCATCTTGTCAGACTGCCCCTTGGCTACCATTTATTGCACAGCAACAAAATGTAACATAATATTGGTTGGAAGGTTCAACCTTTAGTGCCGTATCACCAACATCCACCTCTGACATCATGGGACAATGTAATAAAATAGGATGCATTACTTTCAGAGTAATTTATGAGGAGATACCACAGAATAACAGTACAAAACTACTAGCACGCTTAAAAGAGAAACAACTGAAGGTGGCCATAAATGAGCACACCTTATGGAGAATTCTGTCCTGCAGTTTGAGGGTTAGAAAGGGACCACCAGAGGTCTACAGCCCAGGTCCTAGAAACAAGCCTTTTCCTGAGTCAGCACAGGAATTCACACAGGACTCATAGTTCATAGGCCAAATGTTTGTGGGTTTTTTTTTTCTTGTTTGTTTGTTTGTTTTTCCTATCTCCTCATATTTATTTATTTTTTCTGCATGAGAAAAAAAATACAGGAAAAATATTGGTTAAATCCCATCCAAAACACATAACTGTGCCAGTTCGAATAATAAAAATATTTCCAAATTTCTACTTGAAATTGAATAATCAAAAATTAAAAAGATTTGGATTTAAATACACCTTTGAAGATCTGAATATTCTTCCTGTTGGCCATTTTCACAAGCTCTATCCAGTAAATGTTACTCTGCTTATTTTACTTGTCCCTGCTGATTTCTTCTATATTACCATGTACCTCAGAAACTGAGGAACAAAAAGAAATAAAGCCTAGATATATCTTCTCTGCAGCTTTTGCAGAGAGGGATTTTCAAATAAACACAGGAAGAATGGCATTTGGCTGAAACTGTGAATTTTGATACTAGAGTGACAAGAAAAACAACAGTGCTTCTAGAAGTCATGAACACATCAGAAGTTTTGAAATGGTCAAGTAGCATAGGAATGTCTTAGACTGGGAAGGTAAACTAATTGAGATTAAACCTGTATTTAGCCTTTGGCAAGAATGCAAACTACAGGTACCTCGGACATTAATGAAAGCTTATGAGAAGTTGGTGAATTGGACAAAGATCAACACATTCATTTCATATTGACCGCATTTATCTTCCCATACTGGACAGTCCAAATGTTAAAGCCATATGTTTGTCTTTGGAAGCACAGGTACTTTAACATCTATTACCTATATAAAAAAAATAAACAGAATAAATTCACATTCAGTGGTATCCTAGTATAGAACATGCACATAGAGAAGTGAGTAGTCTCTTACAATTAGAATCATTTACCTTTAGTAATGCATAAATAATTTATTCTTTTGATGCTTAGTTTAGTCAAACTACCAAAACAGAATAGTAGGGAACACAGAAACAGACTTCATTTCCGTTCCCTTGGGGCACAATATAGAGCAATCAATTGTATATTAATTGGGGAAAATGTGTGTTTTGCATAGCATAAAGAAGCAAAACATTAATTCAGAATCATTTGCTTAATGGCATTTCTAATATGTTATGCATGTATTCAGCTTAGTTCTTTATACTGAGACACAAAACAATTACTGAGGATGTAAATACCAATAAACCATAACCTACATCTCTATTAAAAAAGTAAAACTAGAGTCAAACTACCAGATAATCTCTAATTTCTACCACAATACAGAGTAGCTATTAGAGTGTATCAAATCCTCCATCAATTAATGAGAATTTATAAAGATTTTATTACATTTAGACACACTTGTTAGAGATAAGTAAAGCCATTCATGACAGCACAAGGTGGCACATTGTGCACTCTATCTGTACATATGCATTCAAGTCAGCTCTAGCTCTGCATATGTTACCTACTTCAGTTCTTATATAAACTTAACATCTGACCCAAGTATTCTTGCAGTTGAAAATGATCCTCTTTTTTAATGGTAGAAATATATATGTCTAGTAATTATACTCCTTATTTTTAAACAGAATCCTGCTCATGGTTTGTCTTATATTGGTACAGATAAATAAACAGAAAAATAAATGAGAGGGGAGGAAGGGAGGCAGAGGGAGCAGAAGAGAAAAAAGACAGAAAGAGAAAGGGAAGAGATAAGAGACAAGTGAAAGAGAGAAAAAAAAAAATAAAGAAAGAACAAAACTAAAAACAAAAAAAACACCTGAAGGTTCAAGTTCCCAAACATGTCCTTAGACAAAAGCACAAGCACATGAAGAAATGAAAGAAAAATCTGTATAAAATTAACAAGCATTTTCTATTTTACTGGCTTTAAAAAAAATTAATTTTGATTGGTGACTTAGTGAATATGAGATTCAATAAATGCCATTCTTGCTCTGATTAAATGTCAAAGCCATAGACATGATATTTTGAAACGAGTGAGCAATAATTTGGTGCATATAATGACTGTTCCGGAAGATTTATCTATGCAATAGTTTTCTATTCGTATCAATGAAAGTTGATGATCCGGTGCCCTAAAATGCATTATGATGTGTTTTGGTTTAATACGATTTCATTTTTATTTTTAATGATTGAAGCAAACTGCCACTAACTTAATCTGATTGTGATTAGATCTCTGTCAGTCAACATCTTACTGCTTATACATAAAAGAGGGTCTTGTCATTTCTGCTTCTTGTATCATCATAACTGAGATCGGAGAACCCCATATTTAAGTTCCTGTCTTAGAGAGAATTTGATCCACAATTTTTACAGCCTGGAGGAATCACTACAAGAAGAGAAGTTAAATATTTGAGACATGATGCAAGGCTAACCTTCACAGGCATTCTAAGTCAACGTGGTTATCTTAGAAAAGTTTTGTGTAACTCCGTACAAGTCCAACCTCCAGAGGCATTCGAGGTCCATATGGTTATCTTAGAAAATGTAGCTCATCACCATAATATTCTATAATCTGCGCTTAACCAGAAACGATTGAACCCTCGGGAAATAGACTTTTCCAAGAGACATAAAAAGCATCACTCAGCAGAAAAACAAAGCACAAAGCAGTGTGCAATGGACCACTCTGTTCAAGTTCCTAAGTTCCTTGCATGTTAAAATTCAGGAAGTATTTCTAAAACATATGACGTAGGAAGTTAAACCTGAGAGAAAAACATGCAAGAAACACATGATAAAATGAATTGGGGGCCTGTGATTGAAATTTTTCAACTGCAAATGAAATTCTGGATTGGATACAATGCACTTCTTGAGAAATGATTTCTGAAAAGTGAGTCATTCATTTACACAGTAGCTCCAACAGAACCTGTTACACACATTAAACCATAAACTCAGAATATCAAACAAATCTGAACTGCTGCATTCATTCAGATTCCTTACATGCAACAGCAACAACAAAAGTATTATAAAGACCTTGTTTAGAAGTCCTAATCTGTTTTCAAACAACTTACAAATGGAGTGGTCAAATCTGGCAGTCATTTACAATTAAATTCCACAATTCAGAACTGGTAAGCTAAACCTTATATACATGACAGCGCGCTGAAGGAAGTAGGAAACACTGATAACAGAAAGAAACGTGGAGCTTAGACTAAAAATTGAGATTTTTCAAATTATGAGTGATGAAAGCTTAGCCCTGGTACCATACGGATGGCATTGTAATTGCTGTTTTCATTCGTCTCTTTTGGGCATAAAAAAAGATTGCCACACAGGTCTCCAAACAGTCATTTTATAGATAGCCTTAGCCTGAGCCAAAAAAAAAGAGCCCTCAAAGGACACATCAAAGAAATTTCTTTTTTCTCAGAAGTGCTGCTATTCATCGAGCAGAGCAGAAGTAGAATTAAGTTAAAATCGATTCAGTTTTACTTCCTACTCAGTTAAGTTTCAGAGATGGTAAGCAAGAAAAAGACAAAACTGGGGAAAAAAAGCCAAAAACCCTGCAACATTCATTCTCTTTTCACCTCGTTTTATATTCTCCTGTCGGTCTCTAGCTAGGAAAAGCTTAGTTATGACTGTTTGCAACTGTAGTTTTCATGACAGAACAAAATGTTAGTTTGTTACAATGCAACCAGTTTAAATTGGCGCTTTTGAGCTCAGAACTTCAGTCATCGAGAGGGAAGTTAATGAATTCTTTATGATTTCAAAGCTACTTTGAAAAGCAAAGCAACTACGTTGACCAAAGTAAAACAAAACAAAAATGAAATAACAACGACAAAAAGAAGTTATAGTCATGATGAACCAATCAGCTATTCTTACCAACTATTTTCTTTTCACCTCTGAAGCTGCCTGGTAGGAAGACTATCACTATCACTATGGATCCCCCAGATCAAGATGTGCATGGCTGGATGTTATAAGTTGAAGCTACATTACACCCATTTCTGATCAATAAGTACTCTGAATATTTTCCAATTTCAGAATAAAAGGAGACTTCTGTTACTTGGATTCTAACACATGGTAACTGCAGAATACTCTGCCTGGCTCCTCCTTTCACATTTCCTGATCTCTGCAACATTATCTTTAACCGTGCTGATTCTGTTTTGTGAAGAAGTTGTTGTGGCATTGCAGAAATTGTTTGTGCCCTCATGAGCACTGCCACATCAGACAGAAAATCTGATGACAATAATATTGAACGTAACAAATTGAACACAATAGAGCCTGTGTTATAATAATTGTTACCATGGAACAATGTTGCCTGATAATTACCAGCATTTCTCTCTTAGCTATCAGTAAAATCCATCTAACCCTGCAACATCCATTCTGTAACATGTAGAATGGAAGCCTAACACGTGCATACAGAAAAATACCAAACTAGTAGGTGTGGCCACTGTGATTAAGGATTATTCTCAGTGAAAAGAAATTCTCAGTTTCACGCTTCTTAGCTATCATTATTTTTAAAATAGAAAGCAATTAAATCTGTGGTGAAAAATTCTTCAAGGGGGAACTTTCATAATAAAAACATGATTGACTTCACAGTGAAATAGGAGTGAGCCTGTTCCAAAACAATCTGCTTAAACTAATTACCAAACTAATGAAGGCTAATCATGTCAAACCTTAAAACTAGCTTGAAAAATATGGTATTTCAAAATCAAGTAAATTAAGCAGAGTGGTATTTTTCATTAGAATGTACAGATTTCTTTCCATTTTATTTTGAGGATCGCATTTGTATATAACCTACTAATTTACCCATAGAGAAATGCAAAGTAAATCAAAATAAACTTTCCCACTCATGAAAGAGAGTTAGTTGGTTACAGGACTCTTATGATCAGTAAAAGAGTTCAAAGAAGGGAAGAACAGAAAGAAAAACAGATGAAACTCTATCAGGACTCCTCCAACTCAGTATTTCCTGGGTTACCAGTTTGGCAAGTACATAGAATTATAATGTTATTATTCATCATAAAACAAGCATGATTATGAATTAGCTGATTTTAGTTCATTGTTAATACTTTGATCTGCAAACAGTGAGAATTGCCTACATCCAAAATATAACTCATACAGTCTTATTTATTATAGTAATGCTAAGGAAAGGCATGCATAATCAATCCTGCTGGAGATTCATTAAAAAAAAAAAAAAAAAAAAAAAAAAAAAAAAGCCATTTCAAAGTACAGATTCCCTTGACAAAAAAAAAGAAAAAAGGTTTAGTAACAGACCAAGACACTAAAAACAGCCAGCTGAACATGCCACAAAACCTTTTCTGGTCTGGCACAGGTCCCTACATTCCAATTCTCATATACCAAGCTTTGCTTTATCTCATCAATAAGAAACTGCAGTCTTCCAGTTCTTTTCCAAGGCAATACTAGATTTTTGTTACTAAATATTACACGTCCTCACCTGCAGTAGATTCTCCATCTTCCATTAAAAGTTTAGGCTAGTGAAAGTCAGTTTTCTATATCCAGATGGCTCTATAAACCACAAGGATATTAAAAGGAATTTAGACATCCCGACTGTAATGAGAACTCATCTCAATAATTCTTCAGTATTTTGTTCCAAGACAGATATTTATTAGCCAAAGTGGACATAAAAATGTTTTAAATAGTGACCCTTGAAGACTAATTATTTGTAGAAAATGAGCAACTATAAAGCAAGTTTATTTGTAACTTATCAATTACTGATTAATTCTAATGTTTAGCAGCATCATGGGATACATAATGATGCTAAAAACTAATTTTCAAGCCAAACATTTTTATGGCCTTCAGGGTATTTCCCTCACTGCTTGTAATGCAAGTCTTGATCAGCCCTAAAAGCCTGCTTCTGAAGGAGTGCCAAACAAACCTATTTTACTTCATATCTGCTATAACTCTCTAATTATTACTTCTATAATTTTCAAATGCTACTTCATGTCCCCTGGATTCCTTCTTTAGCTCACATTATCTCTGCTGTCTCACGCATGACAGGAGACTAAAAGAATATTTTGTCACTTCCCCAGAAATCCTTTCAGGACTTTTCAAGCGTTCAGCCATTCAGATGCATTTCTTTAGCAAATCATTTAATTCCAGAACAATCTGGACCTTTAACCAGTTGATCATTCTCCATAATCAGTAGTGGAAACTGAGCCCAAGTCACGTTCTGAAACTCAGGTTAGAATGCTCACACTGCTCTGCAATCTGTGTTCTAAATTATAGAAGTCAGAGCTGGACTTACTTCCAAAATTATTCACATAAAATGGGATACTGTAGTAAAGACAGTGCAAAGCTGCTGTGGTTTAACCCAGCAGGCAGCTAAATACCACACAGTCATTGACTCAAATCTCACGGTGAGATGGGGGATAGAAGTGGGAAAAATAAATAAATAAAAGTAGAATTCATGGGTTGAGATAAAACATCTATTTACTGAGATAGAAAAGGGAAATGATAGCAATGATAATAATAATGATAATAATATAATACCTATTTACAAAATAAGTGGTGTGCAACGCAATTGCTTACCACCCATTGGTTGATGCCCAGCTAGCCCCCAAGCAACAGCTGCCCATCCGGTCAAACCCCTACTGTTTTGAACGGGTTTTTTTTGCATGACACCATATGGCATGGAATATCCTTTTGGCCAGTTAATATCAGCTCTCCTGATTCTCTCCCCTCCTGGCTACATGTGCCCGCTCAGCCCCCCTCACTGGCAGGGCAGTACTAGAAGGTGAAAACCTGAAATGTCCTTGGCTCTGTGCAGCACCACTCAGCAACAGCTAAAACATCGGTGTGTTAACAACAATGTTTTTCTCCTAAAATCAAAACATAGCATCATATCAAACAGTAAAAAATCAGTTCTGTCCCAGGTGAAACCAGGAAAAAGGCATACTAACACAAACTTAACAACTGGCATAGATTTTGAACTTCAAATTATTTCTGTGCTTTGTTTTCTTAGTATTGAGAACGTTAAAGCAATTTAAGGTGACATTTTCATGCTCATTAACAGAGGACACAGAGTCATTTGCAAGGAGAAAGACAGGTGGTTTATAACTTCCATCATTATAATACTAAACAGGGTGACAACTGTTGCCTAAAGGAAGGATAATTATCCGACAAGAGAACTTGAACTGCATATTCAGTTCATATTTATAAGAACTGGCAGAAAAAGCCACACACCAAAGCCAAATTATTCTTGTTTACCAGTTTAAACTGTGGTTAACCAAATTAATCCCTTATACACATTTTTTGTATCAGCTTTACTACTGTATCTGATACCTCAAACAGGTATATCTGCAAATATCTGCCATTACTTCTTATTATACACTACTACAAAAAAAGCAGACATTCATTATGGATAATCACTTTGTCACCAACATCTCTGCTCTTCTTTTACTTCTTACGGAAAATTCTAAAACCCCAAGGGCAATTTTTCAGGATGCAACAGGATTACCCAAATCCCTCACAAAATGGCACTGTGCCACCCTCCTATTTCTACTCTCTTTTGTGATATGTTTCTTCCTAGTGGGATGTATTCCAGAACTTAAAGGATGTATCCAGAAACACCCTTATTTTCTTCAAACACTTTATAAGCATTCACATATGATACAAAGTGTTCTTCCATTATGTTTGTCTGTTATGTTTTTCCATATAAGCCCTTAACTGCCTCACTGTAGAGAACCATTTATTAATTTAATGAAGAAAAGCAGCAATTTCTGAGAATATTTTTGAGAACTGGAATAATATCTTTGTAATGAAACACTGGAATCATAGAATGGCTTGGGTGGGAAGAGACCTTAAAATTATCTACTTCCCACCCACAGACATGGGCAGGGCTGTCACCCCCTGGATTAGGCTGCCCTGGAGCCCATCCGACCTGGCCACGAATGCCTCCAAGCATGGGGCATCCACAGCTTCTCTGGACAACCTGTTCCAAAGCCTCATCACCTTCTGAGTAAAAAATTTTCTACTGACATCTAACCTTGATCTCCTTCCTTTGAACTTAAAACCACTGTATCTTTATAAGGCACATTGCAGTGGATATCATGTACATCCATGGAAACAACTCCAGGTTCTTCAATATGTATTACTACTCTTGATCTACCTGCACTTTACATAACATTTTTATAAGTAACTAACAGCTATTTCTCCTCTGTTTTCAGCACATCAGAAACTGCTTTACAGATGAAGCAATATTCATTTAAAATAGTGGTTAGAAAATACTGTGGATGTGAAGATTATGTTTTCTAATATTTGTTGGACTTGCTCACTGTTCACAGATGATGTTTCCATGCACATAAGTCATAAAGGGCTTTTTAGAAGCACATGCTTGAAAGGTCACTTGCTATTACAAGCAATACAAATTTTAAGAGCAAACTTGCTACTAAAACACAAGTGATGTCCCAATTAAACAGTGTTCCACAATCCTACTCTGATAGAGAATGATAATTTTCAAATTCTACATTAATTTTAGTCCTGTTATCTAAACAGTTGGTTGTTGTAGTTACTACAGTGGATGTTAACTTCTCCTCTCACGCTGATAGCTTCTGACTTCATACAGGTGCAGAAAGGAATCTCTTTTCACAGATTTTGCAGAAACACATTTTATTCTTGCTTCCTTCTTCAAACCATTCTTAGCATTTTCCTCATATTCTGCATTATAACATATTTATTTTACTGCAGCTGAGTGACAAGAACTGTGTACAGCAATCTACAAGCATTCTCATCCGCAGCTGATAAATTAAACTAATGTCTTTTGGAATATGCTATGTTTGTATTTGCTGTTTCACAGGCATTCTAGTGCAAATGCTCATCTTTTAAGTAAACAAGCATATCATGTCTTTCGCTTTCCTTCTGATATACCTCTGATGATTTCCATAGCAGAAATTACGGCTAGACCCTGAGATAACATGCCATTTCACGCTACTGAAATTTCAAATTATTGAAATATCTCTCCTATACACATTCAGTTGCTTTCAGGTTGGGAAAGAGAACCAGGCCATTGTTTGAAAAAAAGAAAGGCTGAATCCAGACTCAAAAACCAAACAAAAGCATCATAATGAAAAAACAGTAGGTTCCACTGACTTAACCTGACCACTTTTACCAAATTCTGCCTAACCCATCTTTGGAAGGACAAACAGAAAGTCTGAAATGGTGCATCTATCCCTCTCCACTACTAGCAATGAACAAAACTGCTCATTCTGTCATTCCAGAGTCACCTTTAGTATGAGCTTTACAGGTAATATCAGTGTTCAGTGTCTTAATTCTACTGTATCGCTTCTTTGGTTTCAAGAGCTACTGTCTCATAGCAAGATGTATTCCATTGCACAAATACATCTACACATCTTGAACATTCTCATGGCAATATGTGAGTTAATGTTCCCAGGTGTCTTTTATATGCACGGGAAACAGATACATCTAAGTCTTTGTATCATAACTAGGAATCATGACAAAATATGACAGAAATTATGCCTGTCTAGGAAAAACTAGAACAAGCCATGAGTACAGCAATCACTGTCTGGTTGATTGTGATACCTGAACAGTAAATACTGCTGAAAGTTCTCTGGGAGATCAGAACATTAATTTTAACACTGCCGGAACATTTGGCATCCAAGTGCAGAAGGTCTTAAAAGGAAATACACAATTAAGATGAGACAATATCATCTGTGTTTCATAGGATAAATTAAACCCATTCAGTGACATGCTAGTGAGCCAAACCAGCTAACATTCAGGGATTGTGTGAATTTCTCATTTTAAAGAAAATACAAAACATACCTTAAAGATACTAGGAGTAATTAAAAGGATTGTACACTGGGAAAAAAGGACATGGGGATGGTGGCTCTCAATTTATACATGCCAGAAAGGTGCAACAGCTTAAATAAGTTTATAAATTCAGACGTAATCTTGACAATGTGAAAGGAAAAGAAAAACATCTGAAAGAAGATTCAAATAGCATTTCTGGAAGTATGTGATTATTGAGCTGTGGTGCGACAAGAAGGCAAACTGTACTTAGTTGTGAGTGTTGCAGCATTTTTGACTTGTATCTATCCTTTTTAGTTTATTATTTTAAAAAAAACAAACCATAAAAAGTAAACAATTTCTGCATTCTAATGTATTCACTTCTAGGTAGATAAGAAATGAACTATGTTAATCTTATACTGTGGATTAAATCTGATGAATGGGTCATAAAAGCAAAAAAGCAATAATTTCAGATCTGAAAATGAAATTAGATTTGCAAATCATGTAAAAACCTTTACATAAAATATCAGTAAGATACTCACCTAAGCAAAAACTTTAATTAAAACTAAACAGAAATCAAAATACTATCTGATATCAGAAATGACAGTACCTCTCTGAGGCAACTTATGAGTATGCATAAATCACTCCAATGGATGTAAAGTACAGCAGAAAACAAACATTTCATTCCTAATCTTTATAAGAACTTTCTGTTTTATACCTTGGCTGTTTCTGCATCCTGAGATTGTTTTCTCATCAGTACATTTCTTAAAAATGCCTCAAGAATTATTACTATTTTTTTTTAATATATCCATTTCTGTTGAACAATACATTGTGACAGCCTGATTCCCTAGGTGGGTCAGGATAAAAGTAAAAGTGACCTCGTATATGCACAATTATAAAGTAATTTTGCCTAAATTGGCAGGAAAATTCATGAAAAAGATTACTTGGATCATCTAATTCCTTTCTGGCACATCTAATATATATCTATATATGTGTACCAAGGGATTTCCATTATAGCAAGCAATATTTTTTTCCCTTTCATGGATCTTAAACTATGCATTATTTTATAAGTATACATCAAACATTGTCTGGGGTTGTACCAGAATTTTCCTGATACACCTGTATTCATTAGCCACTTGAAAAAAATTTAGGTTACTGTAGTTCAAAATCATTTCCATTGTCCACCGTGGGTTTTTGGTTGGTTGGTTTGCTACATTTTTAGATATAAGAGCATTTACCTCAAAATGACTATATACCCCCAAAATCATAAATATACCAAGAACTAAAATGTGGAAACCTTGAACATTAAGAATCTGCCATTTCATAATGACGGTTTAAATTATTTTAGGTCTAAGCCTAAATGTTTGTTATTGCAAAATTATACAACAGAAATTGCAGTTCCTAAAATTATCTTGTTTACTACTATGCTAATTTTATTACAGTAACCCTTTTTTCCCATGATAAATTAAAAACAAACATACCCATACCAACCCAAACACAACACATAATAAATTCACAAGGAATATATTACATGGTAACTACAGCCTCTATCTTTCTCTGACTGTAATACCACCATGAAAGCACACCTGTTTCTATGTTTTAGGCTTATTTAACTTTTACATTACAAGAGCCACAAAATAAAAATACAAAATGCAGGCTTTGCCAAACACACTGCTTGATGTTGGCTCAGATTCTTTACTAGTCAAATGTATTACAGACTCCCAGCGCTGGTTTGGTAGCTTTGTAGAAAATCAAGCCAAAACTGGTCTCACTCATCTTTAGTTCTGGCCATCTGCTTGGAGCATCTGGTAACAGGGTACATTCACCCACATGCAGAACGTGATTGTTCCTTTGCCAACTATGTGCCTAGGTAACTGCCAATATGTGCTTGCCACTACTAACATGACAACTGTCAAAAAGAAGTTGAACGTGTATGGATGAATCTAAATTAAACTAATGCATTGCTGCCTCAACTTATAGCAATGTTTTTTGGACACAATTGCTTGGCAATGGCAACAACATATAACCCAGTTCCTCAGAGAAGCATTTTCAAGGTTAGGAAAGAGGTTAGGAAAAGGATCAAAATACTCTGAAAGGTTATTTTTCATGTACTATCTCATTACTGTTTTATCTGACAACTAGAAAATGGATATGCAGTTATTATTCTAGAAGAAATTAAGAAAATATGTAATTTTAGCAAAGAGTTAATTTTTTAGATAAAAATGTCAGAGCTGCGCATTCGATATCTGATTTCTGAACAAGACAAATGCAAAACAAGATTAGTTTGAAGTTTATTTTACAATTAATCTAAGTATATAAAATCATTAGCTGTAGTCTATGTGTCATACATTGAATTTAATTTCATATGTTTTGAAAATCAAAAGTAGAAATTAGAATATAACCAATAGATTAGAACACAGATGGTAAATAAATGTATACCTTCAACTGAATTTCACTGAGTCATCTAAATACAATTTTCTAATGTCTCTCCTAATCTAGAAGGAATGCACAAATTTGTAGGTTTGTGGGTATTTCATGTTTGATGTAGCATATTAAAAAAAAGCGGGGAGGGGGTTACATGAAATTAATTAAATTATCATTTCCTTTACAAAACAGAATTGCACAGACTTTTAATCCTCTTTCACCATGACACTGGTGAAGCGGTGAGATTCACCCCATTGCTAAGGAGTGTCCAATTAAACGAGTCAGAAGCACATGAAACAACTACAGACTGAAAATCTAATAGAAAAGCCTGGAAAACTAATTCAGGATCATGATAGTAAGTTACTATGCTGCTTAAAGAAAGAGAACAAATCCTGGGATATTCTGAGATTGTCATGGTGACATGTCTCTGCTTGCCCTGTCTCAGTCATCCACTGCCATTTTTCTCGTATTTTATCTGAAAGCTCCATGGAATAAAGGTCTCAATTCTGTTCAGCAGTGAGTTGGCACGCAAGACTGAGTGGTGCTCATCCACCAGTAAGGCTCCAATACACATGCTGCTGCCACAAAGGCTTCCAAATGTGTAACAGTAACAAAGTTATATTCTATTTCTGCTAAGCACTGTGATTGTGATTGATAAATGCCTTGCTTCTCATGCGGGTGGTCCAGCAGCCATCTGCCATTAGGTGTCAATCATGCTAATCCACTTTAAAATAGGTTAGGAAATCAGTACTGTATTTTTCCCATTCTCAAATTTGCAAAAGGCTTTACCAAGTATCCATTCAAGTCCTTTGCAAAGTTATTTCAAAATATCACATACCATATATTAATATTCCTTTGGAACACTAGTGTTGTTTTCAACATACCTATTTTCAAAGCTTTATGTTTTGTTACACTGTTTACACAAAATATTTTTTTTTATATTGAAACAAGAAATACAACTATACTAAGTTCTTAATGAATAGTATATGGTGAAAAGTCCTCTGATATCTGTTAAAATACTTTAATGTGAAATAAACAAGTGCACGAGGAGGCTAGACTTTAGTGAAAGGGCAAATCTCCTTTGGATCTAGCTGATCATAATGTTTTCCTGAATTTATTTCTACTTTTATGTTAAAATAACCTCAAAGAACATAATGTCTATGGATACAAAGAAATTAATGATGTATAAAATCTTGCCTTTCTTGCCTCATAATGGTTTAAGTGAGAATTTGTCCTGTTTTACGCTTACATTCAACATCTTAAGCTTTCTGCTTTCTGTCAGAGAAATTTATTCAAAAGAAAAGGAGAAAAAAAATATATAATGAAAAGGAAGTGTAACAAGTTCACAAAATAAACACAAACACACACACCAAAATAATTATTCAGGCACTGCAAATTACTTCCAGGGTTAAATACAAATAGTACTGCTCTCTCCTGTACAACTTGCACTCACTGCTATACAGGACAAACCTGATGTTCCAAAAATCAACCACTACAGAAAATTAAAGCAAATGTTCGAGATCAATCAACATCCCAACAACAATCCCTCGTTACTTTTTCCAAATACATCCAGAAATTTTAGAGAGTCACCTTTGAGGTTTTCAACCTAAGACTCTCAAAACACAACCATCACCTGAAGCTGACAGCTGTCCAAGTAGGACACCTCAGAAACATATCCATCTCCAAAAATTCTCATCCATGTTTTAAAGCGGACCTGTGTGTTAGCTGTTTATAACAACATAAAATAGTAAGAGCAGATTCACTTATATTCATTACTTTGTAAAGAGGTTCTGCATGAAACTCTTTGCTACAGAGAGTGGAGTGAAAGAGCATCAACCTACGGCAGCAGAAAGTCCTTCTGTTTTTACACAGCCTATATAATTTCCAACAACCACATCAACAGGTTCTCTTATAAAAGCCTACTGTATTATCTCTTTGCACTTTACCCTAAATGTGTACTACTTCCTCAGTCACAAACTTTCCATGTATACTTCAATAAAGGCATCTTCTTTTTAGTCAAGAAAGCATCTTTTCATTTTGAGTATCCACCAAAGAAAGAAGCTCCCAATAAAAAGGGCCAGAAAAATACTAACATTTCAAACGAAGGTCTGCATAACTTCAGGACTGCTTCTTAAAATAAGCAAATAAATAATAAATGTTGTAGCCACAGTCAAGTGGGGAACAAAATGTCTCATACCCAATTCTGAGTCAGTGACATTTCTGTCACCAGGATTTCTGTCCACAGAACTGCTGAAAGTGGCTATAATGACAAGAACCGAGAAGTGGCTCTTTCAGTTGATGTTTTTGAAAGGTAGCTTTGTATGAACAGCTGTGTTTTCAAAATGCTTGCCACCTCTAAATTGGTCCTCGTGAAGTGAACTGTTTGCCTTATTGCCAGCAGGGCACATTGCAGTGTAGCTGCTGCATTTTTAGTTTTTATCACTGTCTCTCTAACTGCTGAAGTGGAAAAGAAAGATTGCCAAAATCTGACGTGTTTCTTTTCCTTTCTGCCCACTCTGACTTGGTTTTTAGCTGTCTGTTGCTCCAGTGATGAGAAACGTTGCTCAGTTTATTCATTCACTGAATGTCTTTTCCAGTTCAAATAATGGTGTTACACTCTTGTAAATCAAGGCTCCAGCTGTCAATAGCAGTGAACAAAACACACCTAATACATTAAACCTAAGAGGCGCACCACGTTTGATATGACCATAACCATGCACTGAATGTAATTCAGGTGGTCTTCTAGTAGAATGTAAGGAATCCCTCCACAAAGATTTAAACACCTTATGATATAAGTTCTACTACAGGAAAACAGTAATACTGAATAATCTTTATCACTGATACGTCATAATAGCATTTTAGATGGAGACACCGTTGAGACTTTTTAATTGCAGACATTAGTAAACAAATCATAGCATTTTATCCTAATGAGAGAAAACATGTATAATCAGAGTGCACATGATAACTTTTCAGTGCAGTTAAGCAAAGATTTGTACATCAAAGACACCATAATTATAATGTGCAGCTCCTTCTGCTGCTTGTGTGAAAACTCTTATCCCCATCTTACTGGTGACAGTTTGCTGCTGAGCCTCATCTCCACAGGCTTTTCTGTTGTGCATTATAATTCACGTAAGTTTTATGAATCCATTGCATTGCATTGAAAATATTGAATGGGCATCAAAAGCTGCAAAAGTGCTGTAACAAAACAGTATTTTTACTTATAGTGTTTTGTTGTTTTGAAGGCAAAAATAAGTTTTGCAAGTAAACCTTTATGTATTTAAATCTGAAATATCTTAAATACTATTCAAAGGAACATAGTTGAATCACAGTCCCATACTCTTTAACATCATACTAAGCTTTAATTTCTTCAAAAGGGACCAGAAAACGTAACATCAGCAATCCGTATTTTTTTAACTTCTTTAACAACATCCAATATTGAAACTTCACACAACAGTGCTACTAGAAACACAAAGACCAAAACAATGCTTTACTACTCAAATGTCTGTACATAAGTTTTGCTGTGCACTGTGTGTTTGACTATTTCTCTTTTTTTGTACAGTGTCTGAAGTCATCATGGGTGTCCATACGACTCTGCAAACACTCTTTTATTCCATGCCATGAGTGATTGTCAATAGCAAGTCATTTTCATGTAAAATAATATTTGGATATAACACTATTTAAAACAAAAGTCTTTCAGAAGTGTCTCTGTAGGCTAGGACAGAGAGAAAATTATTCTACAACCTGTTCTTCAAGGTGCTCAACCCCAGTGAATATTTTATACAAGGCAGAAGAACATCAACTGCTAAAATAAGAAAGATTTATGCTACAACACCACATGAGCTTGAGTTGGTGTTTTATTAGCTGAAGCATTCACCAGAAAGAGAAAAGACATCAGATTAAATCATAAGGGAAAAGAATTTCAACGTGGATTTCTCACATATTTTTGACGTCATTTGCAGAAAGCGCCATCTAATATGCAATGTGAACATGTCCACTAATGTACTTGTTTTGGCATGAGAATCTCAGAGAAACTATAATATTAACTGATGTTGGCACTGTGTACATAAAAAGGCAGTAGTTTTTATGCTTTTACTGGTAGATCTTAAGTACCTATGACTTCACGCATTAAAACTCCATCTCAGTCCACATCCAACCATTCACAGAGACCAACAACAAATGTCCATGGTGTAGCAGAAAAGCAGGTCAATTATGTCACTGCTGTTTCTCAGAACACTTTCCTACTAGTGAGCATGATAATGGAATCTAAATACTGAGCTTAGTTATCCACAGAGCAATTTGTTGAACCTCAGCGACTTTATTAGTCAGGTAAGGTTTCCAGTGATGTTTCAATTGTTTCAATCATCAGAAGCTTACAGTTTGTATTCACCACACTTTTAAATGTATTCGTAAAATACTATTCAAATAAATTTCCAGAAGTCAATGGGACATGTGCCTAACAAAGGACAGGAAGAACAGGACTCAGAAAGCACTCCCTCTCCTCCTCCTTATCTTCTCTATAATAAATCACATCTGTGCATTTGGCCTAGAATGATTTCTACCTAGAGATCTTCAGTAAATGGGACAGTACTCTAGATACATTAGGTAGGTAATAGGTACATTACTTACCTTATGGTGGATAAATTAAGAGCAAGTTATAGGCTAGACATTAGCTGCCCAATGTATATCTTTATTTTTCTGCAAGACCACAATCATCTCATTTCCCAGAACAAAGGAACAGATTATATTTTTACTATTTCTGTCAGCATGTCTTCGCATTTCAGTATAACTGGGCCATTTCCATAAAAACATATTATTAATCCTCAAAACAGCAGAATGTTTTCTGTATGTTTACCTCACACATTGTCTGTTCACTTTTTTAATATATTTGCATGTTAAAGTAAAATATTAAATTTCCTTAAACATATACAACATACAAGCCATAAACACCTGCCAAATGTTCTTCAAATTGGCCCAATTCTCATGCCACTCAGTATAGTCCAACACCTTTCCTCTGAGCTGATATGGTCTGTCTATTTGATCAATATGTCCAGTCCTCCTGGGCCAGCAAAGGAAATCTGAAATCCAAACCCTTGACACTTGACTTTTGTAATTCTCTCTATCGATACCAACAACACCTCAGAAGTTATTTATCAACGTCAATGAAGCATTGATTCTCATCTTACAGTTTGTAAACAATGTCACTGTGAATTTTAATGCAAGAGGCAAAGGGGAAAAGGGCACAGATGTGTATAATAATGTGTTAGTCTTCTCTAGTCTTTGACGTACGTTCAAAGTTAGTGTATAGACTATTTTCTGAAGTAAATGCAGCATCTAATGAGTACTGCTTCAAATATAAAACATGGAAACCTTTGAATTATATCACTTGGAATGCAAATACACTCACAATAGGACATTTTTTTCCACAGAAAAAAATAAGTAGATAACAAAAATCTGAAGAATAGACACTTTGACACTTCGGGACAAACTCCTGTCTTTATTATCATTTGAGATATGAAATAGACCTGTAACAACATTGAAAATTTCAGATTCCTGCAGGGCTATGAATTGAAGAAGCAATTGCTAGTGTCAACTATTCTTTTTTTTCTTGCCTCTTTAAAGACACTTTTCTTGTGTTGTTTTTTTTAACCCATTGCAATTTGAATTATTGAAGCCAAAATATTCATGGCAGTATTCAAACTAGGTATGTCAAGATGACAACCTATTTATTATGAGGTACAGTCTTCTTTCTAGTTATTACTTACAGAAAGAGGTGGGGAGGGGAAGTTTTATTCCTAAGCAGCAGCTACAAAAAGAATCAGAAAATAATAAAACTAGTGGATTATTAATTTTGTGTATTTCTGTATAAATATTTCAGAGGCTCGTTAAGTATGTCACCATTAGAACTGAGTATTAATCCAACCATTTCATTTTCCTTTGATTACATCTAAGTTATGTTCTTTATATTTTTAAGTTCCACATTCAAAAGTTTTTCTGCTCTGTAGGATTTTGTTCACTGTTTACATTTTCAAAGCCAACAGAACTCAGCCTGCTTCTAGAGATAACTGTAAGAAAAAAAGAAAATATTTTAAAGGAACAAGAAATATGTAGAAAAATCTCACTGATATTTTTGGTTTATACTTTGTGGATCTTCATCTTTTTTCAGAGCAATGCTCCACTGGATATATGACAAGCTACAAGTCTAAAGATATATTACTATATTAACTTCATTTATGCTATTCGGATACCACTACAATACTCCAGGCACCGCAGTCATTTTCTTTTCTTACTTGCAATAATTAACATTAGAGAGCAAGAGATAGCTAAATTAATTTATAACTTTATAGTTTCTTATACTAATTATTTCCTCTTCTTATATTTTAGGTCATCCTGTCATTCCTGCAAACACTAATCAATCATGGGATTTGAAGTTAATGCTACTAAATAAATGAATTGCTTAATCTCCTATGACCATCTATACATGCTTCATCTTCACAAAGCTTATCAATTTTATGTCATCAAGGACAGAGTGACCTTCATTTCCACAAAATGTCTCTTGCTACTGGACAAGTTGGTTGTAAATTTATCACTTATCCTCAGGAAGAAAGTCCTTCGAAATCTGCATTTGACAAATGCAAGTCTATGTTTTATCAATTGACCAGGTCATACTGAATTCCAAAATCGTGACCGTGCAATACTAAAGGGTCTCTCACTTTTCTGAACATTTCAGCTAAAATGAAGGACATGCAACTCAAAATTAATTTTCTCCTTGGCCTAGTTATCACTGCAGTGGTACAGGCTGTAGAAAAAAAAGCAGACTGCCCAGAGTTGTGTATATGTGAGATCAGACCTTGGTTCACTCCCCGGTCTGTATATATGGAGGTTCCGACAGTGGACTGTAATGATCTAGGCCTTTTTAATTTTCCAGCCAGACTGCCTGCTGACACACAAGTTTTACTTCTACAGACTAACAATATTGGAAAAATTGAACACCCAGTAGACTTCCCAGTGAATTTAACTGGTCTAGACTTATCTCAGAACAATTTATCCTCGGTGGCCAGTATTAATCTTACAAAAATACCACAGTTGCTTTCTGTGTACCTGGAAGAAAACAAACTTACTGAACTCCCTGAAGAATGTCTCTCTGGACTCCACAACTTACAAGAGCTTTACATTAATCATAACATGCTTTCTATGATTGCACCGGGAGCTTTCATAGGCCTCAGTAATCTTCTCAGACTTCATCTCAATTCAAATGGTCTGCAAATGATCAACAGTAAGTGGTTCGAAGCTATTCCTAATCTGGAGATTCTCCTGATTGGAGAAAATCCAATAATCAGAATCGAAGATATGAATTTTAAGCCTCTTATCAATCTGCGCAGCCTAGTTTTAGCCAGCATAAATCTCACTGAAATACCAGATAATGCTTTGGCTGGCCTTGAAAATTTAGAAAGCATTTCCTTCTATGATAATAGATTTGTTAAAGTGCCCCATATTGCTCTTCAGAAGGTTACAAATCTCAAATTTCTGGATCTAAATAAAAATCCTATTAACAGAATACGAAGGGGAGATTTTAGCAATATGCTACACCTGAAGGAGTTAGGAATTAATAATATGCCTGAACTGATTTCCATAGATAGCCTTGCTGTTGATAATTTACCAGATTTAAGAAAAATAGAAGCTACCAACAATCCAAGATTATCATACATTCATCCAAATGCTTTCTACAGACTTCCCAAGCTGGAATCTCTCATGCTCAACAGCAATGCACTGAGTGCCCTGTACCGCAGTACAGTAGAATCATTGCCTAACCTGAAGGAAGTCAGTATACACAGCAATCCCATTAGATGTGATTGTGTCATCCGCTGGATTAACATGAACAAAACAAACATCCGCTTCATGGAACCAGAGTCTCTGTTTTGTGTAGACCCTCCTGAATTCCAGGGCCAGAATGTGAGACAGATACACTTCCGGGAAATGATGGAAATCTGTCTCCCTCTGATAGCTCCCGAAAGTTTTCCATCTACTTTGGATTTAAAAACTGGCAGCCATATTTCCTTACACTGCAGAGCAACAGCAGAGCCAGAACCTGAAATCTACTGGATAACGCCATCAGGACATAAACTTTTGCCTAATACTATTTCTGATAAATACTACATCCATTCTGAAGGAACGTTAGACATAAGTGACGTAACACAGAAAGAAAGTGGCTTATACACATGCATAGCAACGAATTTAGTTGGGGCAGATCTAAAGTCAATCATGATTAAAGTGGATGGCTCTCTCCCTCAGGACAGCAATGGACCTTTAAATATCAAAATCAAAGATGTAAGATCTAATTCTGTCTTGGTTTCATGGAAAACAAGTTCTAAAATTCTCAAGTCCAGTGTTAGATGGACTGCTTTTCTGAAAGCTGAAAACTCTCAGGCTGCACAGAGTGCTCGAGTACCATCTGATATAAAGGTATATAACCTCACACATCTAAATCCATCAACTGAATACAAAATCTGTATAGATATTCCCACTATTTACCCACAGAATAAGAAACAATGTGTCAACGTAACTACTAAAGGACTAGATATGGCAGTGAAAGGCTATGAAAACAACAGCGTAATAGGATTTCTTGCCTGCCTTGGTACTCTTCTGGGAATCGTCTCTATGGTGTATCTCTACAGCTGCATCTCACGAGACCTGAACTATGATGTTCGACACAGCTATCTAAAGAATTACCTGAAGAAACAATCCTTTTCACTCAATGAGCTTTATCCTCCTCTAATCAGTCTTTGGGACATGGGCAAAGAAAAAAGCACAGCAATGGAAGTTAAATCAACTCTAATAGGCGTACCAACTAATATGTCATAAACATCACTTAATTTCTGAAATAAAAAGCACAGGACTGTATATGTGCTAAATAAAAAGGAAACGAGAACAATTGTATCTTTTAGAAATTAGATGCCTGGACTTTGCTGCTGACAAATAGGAATATGTACTGCCTCAGCATAAGAGAAGAATTTTAACTAAGGCTTCTAAGGGTGTTCTACCAACCAAATACAATTAACTTCATTTTCTAGAACTTTCCTGAGACTTTTAAGTCTGGAATACAGTGCAAGTAGCCAAGAACGTTTTATGGTTTTATTTGGTTGTTTCGTTTGTTTGTTTTTTTTACTATTACTTACGAGTAGTGGAACTGAGCAATACCTCCTCCTGTGCTGTATTACACACAATAGCCACGAGTTTTGCAGTGAAAGCTATACTAGGATTGATACATGGTGTAATGAAATGGACAATTCTGTAGAGTAGACACAGTGAGTATGTGAAATTTTTTTATGAGGAAAATACATTTTTGATTAAAATCAAAACCGTTTTTGGCTTGTTTGTTTCTAGAGAAGTATTTGGGGTGCTCTTGTCTGACAATGAACAAACTCAGATAATATCTGATAAAATATTTCCTTCCATATTCCATATGTTGAAATGCCAGTTGGAGCACATAGGTTATTTTTGATGGTTTTAGGCTGTACAACTGCAATGACCCGCATAATAAACACTTCCACAAAGTACTTACTCATACTGCTTAGTAATGATAACTATATTTTATATATTGCTTAATGTGGGAGGAGGAAGAGAGAAGGGATCTCTTGGAGATAGTCCAGCAGAGGGAGACAAAAATGATAATGGGCCTGAAGTACCTCCCCTATGAGGGAAGGCTGAGTAACCTGGGTCTGTTCAGCCTTGAGAAAAGAAGATTGGCAGGGGATCTTATTAATGTTTATAAGTACCTTAATTGTAGGAGTCAAAGGGACATGGCCAACCTCTTTTTAGTGGTCTGTGGGGACAGGACAAGGGGAAATGGCCACAAACGGGAGCATACAAAGTCCTGCATCAATATGTGAAGGAACTTTTTCACAGTGAGGGTGACAGAGCACTGGAACAGGCTGCCTAGGGGGGTTGTGGATTCTCCTGCTCTGGAAATATTCAAGACCTGCCTGGACACCTATCTGTGCAGACTGCTGTAGGAAGCCTACTTTGCAGAGGGATTGGAAATGATGATTGCTGGAGGTCCCTTCCAACCCCTACAGTTCTGTGATTCTTTGAAGGGCAGAAAGGGGACATAAGAAGGACAGGGAAAAATTATTAGCTACTGATGAAAGCAAGTTCTAAGCTACTTTGGTATTTTCCCAGAAGACTGAAAATTAAATGCATTTTTAGACTCAGAACATATAAATCCAATATTTTGGCTTCAATCAAAAGGGAAATTCAGTTATTAGTAATGTCTAAACTTAAGGCTGTGATAAACTGAACTCATCTATTTTGAACAGCTTAGACGATATTAAGGATTGCTTTGTAGACATACACACTTCTCTTAGCAATAACAACAACTGACTAGTTTATAAACCACCCCAGCTTTCACAATCTAACAAGCAATAAATGACTGACAGAAACATTATTAGTAGAAATGAAACAAATGAAATGAAATGAGAACAATGAATACCTGACTACTCGTATCAAAGTTAAAATTCTCATGAGAGCAAGACTGAGCCCATAAGCAGCAAATGTGCTCAAAATCCTGTTGATCAGAATTTTGATCACAAGCCAAAAGCAACTCTTGCAGAATGATGACTACCAAGTCTACTAGAGAAAAGACATCTGACCATTAAGATGGCTGAAGATATGGTGACTCCAGAGATAGAAACTGATAACAAAGTTTTACATTATTTCAATTGATGATTATAAATACAAACAGGAAGAATGAAGAAAAAAAGTAATCACTGAATTTTGTAACTACAGAATGAAATATTAACCAAATGCATGGGTAGCTTCTATAAAAAAAGTAAAATTGGGAGTAGCACACG
Source organism: Excalfactoria chinensis (assembly GCF_039878825.1). Classification (NCBI taxonomy): domain Eukaryota; kingdom Metazoa; phylum Chordata; class Aves; order Galliformes; family Phasianidae; genus Excalfactoria; species Excalfactoria chinensis. Next base: position 25,825,378 of record NC_092825.1, on the reverse strand, counting down.
TTACTTTTAATTAATTCACAGATTTTAAATATTTAAAACTTTAATATGCATTTTATTTTTTTCGACTTGGTTGAAGTTAAGATTTCTCTGGAACCACTGACTGTATGTTTGTAGACAGAAGCAGAGCTACCTTTTATACATAGAAATTCACTTTTTTCATGTATTTATAGGTTTTTTTTTTACATAATTTCAAAGTATTATTGGCATGTAAACATTCATAACATGGAAAAATCATTTCATTTTCCCTACTTCTATTTAATAACATGCATTTGTTTTAAAAATGTTTTTTTTTTTCTAATTACGTTTTATGATAATACAATTATGCAAAGGTTATTTTCAAAGTTTTTAAATACAGAAAGAAACAAGCTACTAATAAACTACAAAAAAAAAATAAAAAAATAGGGTATTAATAGGTTTTATATGCTTCAATGAGAAAAAGAAAACCAGCAACATGATGAATCACTGTCACGCACAGAGGAACGCTGATACTGTACTCATTAACAAGAACATGTGGGTATGTCTTGCATTCCTACCTTTTGAATCCAGCTACATGTTGAACTTACATTTAGTGCAGAAACAAGTATCTCCTTCAGGCAAAAACAGCTCAGCACAGTTTTATAAAACATGAACACAAGCATGAAAATCCTTCCCCAACGTCCATCCCCCAAATAAGTCCTGATTATATCTACTTTAATTAAATATCTCATTACAAGCTTTTGTTTCTAGATAAACTGAATTACCGTACAGAATTCTTGTACTAAACTGCTGAGTAACTAAGTGTATCTCACAAGCATTTGAACCACTCTGTAATCTATCTTGATATCAAATGAAAATATACCTTACATTTTAAGAAGAAATTCATGATCCCATTGCTTACTGCTCAGATGTAAATGATTTATCTCTCAAAAAGAAAAATACATATGCATTTCATTAAATAACATTGCAATCATCCTCTCATGTGACTTTGAGGAAGTTTTATAACTTAACAACTTCCTCTCTCCATGTCTGAAAGATTGAGATTTTTTTTTATTAGGAAAAAACAAAACTTTGATAACCAAACAACCAGAAAGACACATTTCCAGTAATCAATATGAAATTGAGTAATATTCTTTATTTATGCAAGTGTGTCCTCACAGCTATCATTTAAAAGTTCTACTTCAAGGAATACTAGGAAAATGTCCCAAAGAAGAGGGTCAAGAAGATCATAAGACATTAATTCAGTGTTTGGACTCAGTTGCTTTATCCCTTCCTGTCAGCTACTAGACTGAAAATAGCAATGCTCTATTCATGGAAAGATTAACCACTTACTTCTTGGTAAAACATTTATAAATATCAATTCCAATATTCCATGAGTTAACACAGACAAGATTATATATGTGTAGATTTAAGTTTCTGCTCTAGCTACTATGTTGTGAAACTGTAACCTCAAATGGTAGCTACAAAATAGATAAAAAATGCCAATTTCCCTCTTAAAGAAACAAACAAACAAACAAACAAGCAACAACAACAACAACAACAACAACAAAACATTTCCAAAATTCACTAAAAAAAATGCAGTCTGATTATGTAACATTAACCAATCACCTCAGGACAACTTAAAGAATAAATGGAGATTCTTTCCTCAATCTTTTGCTTGTTAGTCATAGAAAAGACACAAGGATCAACAATTATTAAGTAGTATTTGTTCTCAGAAGCCACAATAGATGTTTCAGAAAAATGCCTCTATAATGTAGAAAATAAGTTATTTACTAAACAATTCCAGAAGAACAGAGGAGAAAAATGCAATGAATAGAGTAAAATCAGATTCTTGATAAGAAACTTTAAATTGCAGAAAGTTTGCAATCAGTATGAAAACCATAGGAGACATTTTTAAGGATACGGTTAAACAAAACAATGAAAATAGCCTTTGAGCATAAGCCACTAAAGACAAACCAAGGTTAATATTTCACCTCATGCTTGGGAAAAGATCAGCTACCACATACTGTTTTTGGAGAGGTTGTAAACTAGATAACTGGACACATACATCGAGTTTAAAAGTACTGGTGTACCGAAAATCATATCATTTCATCATAATCCAGCTTATCAAAAGACATCCTGGATAAAACTGAAGGGGAGAAAGACAGAAAAAATTAAACAAGTGATTCTTTTAGAACACTTTGGGGCTCCAAGATCAACAGTGGAAAGATGATGAAATAAACTCCTAAGTAGGAAAAATGTTCATTTCAGTGGAATATGGATTGACGTTACCAACTAATTGGTTTTGTAGATTAGTTAGTTGACCTACAAAATGTGTAATTTGAATAGCTTTCAGATTAATACCACTGGAAAACAATCTGAATCAGTCTCCTAGGGAAAAGAGCAAAGAGATGCTGGTGAGAATACAGTGCTACAACAATAACCACACAACAAGAAGGATTATGAAAACAGTAGAAATACATTCTACGAACAGAATGTGAAGCTAATGAGATAAAAATCCAACTGAGATGTCAAAGTTTGTGAAATGAAAACAAAAAATACCTAAATTATCACTTTAACAGTTCTAGAAGTTGGGTTTTACACAAAATAATTGCAAATACTCACTTAAATACATAATTCCACTTCGGTTATGACTAAAACGTGGTGAGATATGACTAACTGGAATATTAAAGAACATGGCCATATCCTATCTTGTGAGATCTGTCCTTTGAAATTGAGAACTGACCTATTCAATAAAAGTTCTAAAGGAGGTGAACCCCCTTAGGAAAAAATAAAATAAAATCTGGTGTTCTTCAAACATTGAAATTATTTTATATGATTTCTTTAGGCATTAAGGAAGAAAACTTCCATTGCCATTTGCCAAATGACTGTGACTGTGCAGGTATTTACATAACATGAATTAATAACAAATCAAGAAATGAAATGCAGATACAAAGTGTTGACATTCTTGTAGAGCACTTGATTTCCACTGAACAAACCATTTCAGATTTTTAAAAGTTGCTTTGGAAAAAAAAAAAAAAAAAAAAAAAAACAAAAAAAAAAAAAACGTTTAATTCTTTCTAATTCCCAACCCACAAAGACACTGAAATAGTACTCTGTAAACCAACAGCCTTCAAAGCAACTGAATCTTTTGCCAAGTCATTCTTCCTTTTAGAGGAAGATGAAAGTTAGAAATAAAAATCCTCTTGTTGCTGTTTAAATTTCACTTGCTCAGGTTTGTTTTGTTATGGATTTTTTTTTTTTTTTGGTTGCTTGTTTGTTTAGTTTTTGTTGTTTTTTTGTTTTTTTCTTCAGCTTCAGCAGCTTCAATTGTCTTTACACCCTTTTTGCTCTAAGTCCTTTTCTTTGCCTTGCTGCCTCCTGTACCTTCCAAGCACCCTGTTAGTTCTTTGCTCATTTCCTGCTACTATAGTTTTTGTCAGAAACATCGCTTCCAACACTGCAAGTAAGGGCAGATGTTGTCTGACTTAACAGAGAAATTATCAAGCGAACATCATATGTGGGAGGAAAATACTGAATAACAAAACATAAATATTAAAGAGAGACTTGGAATTCTTAAAGAAAAACCTGCTGTACAAAAACAAACAAACAAACAAAAACCAAACAGCTAATGACATAAAGTATCTTGTATAAAGCATAAAAATATAACGACACTCAAATGAAAATAATGATAGTAATGTGGGAGTAAGGTAAAGCTGAAAGGGCAGGCAATTTGGGCAGATGGCCTATTCCTGATCCTAAAATAGCGGATGTTCTTTTTAACATTACAGTTTAGAAGAGTGGAAAACTATTCCATCTGCCTTGCCCTTATGTAGCCATTGTTCCTCATTCGTGTTGATTGCAATTTCATGCTGTGCTCCAAATAGCCATAATGCTTGTGGGAACCACAAACCTACATGCTGTATGTATTCAGGTGCAAAGAGAAATTTATAATAAATGGCCAAAAGAACAAAATATTTATCATAATTTCTTGACCCAAGACCGTTTATATTCATATTTCTACAGAATATGCCATCTCATGGTATATTGGAATTTGGAAATGTGGGGAATTCAACCCCACTGGTTGAATTCACTGATTCTCTACCACCCACTCAAAGCACATAATCCCGGAACAATATGATCATCTAACACTATTTCCTGAAGTAGGAATTCTCCACTGAAACACAGAAATGAATGAAAGCATATGGAAAAATAGCTTCCTAGATCCACAGTAAAGAATGCAACTTTTCCTTCTAAGAATTACCCATTAAAGATACCAAGATACACAGATTGTTGGGTTCTAAGCACTACTCTGTTACAGGACTCATTGTTTGCTCCCACTAGAACTTGAAAGAAATCAGAAATGCTGAGGGCAGCCACACATATAAAAGATATCCATATCTCAGTGCAAAATCAAGCGTGAGGGGAGGATATAGCTCCTGCTTCAAAATGTCCTCTTGACACAATGCTAACCTCTAAATTATTATTATCAACCATACTGGTTGATTCCTTTTTAACAGTTCAACTCCTAACTTTTATCTCTATCTGCCAAACAGATTTACACTCAGATTACCCATGAGCAATGCAACAATGATATGGCTTAGTATATTAACTTGAGACCGGATTTGATGAGACAAAACTGTTGGCTGTTGGAGAGACAGCTCTCAGGTTCACACAGAGAAGGAAAACAATTCATTACAAGATATTCAGAAGTGATCTCTCCAGTTCTGACTAGTACTGAAGATTCCTACAGAAATATACTCATTTCACCCTACATCACCTAAGATTATTTGAAAGAAGGGCCTGTAAGGCAGTAAGTAACAATCTCTTCTACTAACAGAAGGCAAGAACAAGAAAGAAATCAGGACACAAATTGAACGTACACTCAATAAATGTGGTTTCCAATGATATCACAACAGTGCAAAATGACTTTTTAATGCAACTTCAGCGTACCTTGAAGGATACATAAGACTAACTCAGTAATATCAGTAAATAAAGAAAGAAAGAAGGAAAATAAATAAATAAATGAGCCATAACCAAACTGAGGTATACAACAGTATGGACAACACCAAACAGAGTGAAAAAATGAATGCTGCTTTTCAAGCTACCCAAACTATTTGTATTTTAGCATGTGAACACAACTCAGATTCCCTGAGGCAGTTGTTGGACCTAAAATTTGAGGGCAGGTTCTTGTCAGAATTTTTAAAAATATATACATAATACTCTTAACATTTATGATGTTTTGTTTGTGTCTCGACCATGAATTTCAACTAAACTTAAAAGCATACATGTTCTCACAAGTTTACATGAAGTAACGTAATACATGAACACCACCATCTCAATTTCATTTTTTTTAAAGCCATGTCAGATGATCTTTATGGGTCATTTACAACTTGGGATATTCTATGGTTCTATGACTCTAAGAGGATTTCAATACTCAAAGTAGAATAAAATGTTATGACTTCCAAACTCTTAATTTAAACTTCAAAATAGTGCTCTCCACCATCAAAACACATGCATATTCACATTATCATGTCCAAATCAGTGTGTTAGAGATCCAATTCCAAATTAATCCCTTTTCAGTCCTTCCAGGAACATCAGTCTCTTTCTCACCCCCTTCATAACTTTTCCATTCATTTAGCATTAACTTACTTAGCATTAACTTGGTTCCTATAAAAATCACCAGGGCATGCAGTCTTCTTTTTTAATCATTATTTCATTAATGCTTCATATTTTCCCAGTTTCCTACAAAATGTGTCTTTCCCTATCTTATTTGTTATGATTCTTGCAGAACTGTGTGAAGAAAAAAAATTAAAAAAAAAATGCTAAGGCTTAATTCTTCTGTGGATTTGAGTGCAAATTTCAAGCATAGCTCAAGGAAAATTGCATGTTTCAATAAACTAGATATAGGACTCACAATCCTTACCACAAACACCATCCAAAGCCTGACAAAAAAACAGAGGAGAGTTCAGTCAACTTGTAACATATCTCAAGCAACACTGAAATTCTCGCAGCCCTGTTTCCCCAACATTCTTCAACAGTTAACTCTTCACCTTTAACTTTATGTTAACTGAATCTCAGTCTCTCTCTGGTCTTCAAAAAGCTGATTAAAATGTAGGATGTCCACTCGTGAACAGTTTTAAGTTATTTCTAATTTGTGTGCTGTCGGCTTTATTAGAAAGATAAAGCAGAAAGAAAATAATGTTACTCATCCACACTTTCAAAATCATATACCTGTTTCTGAGCATACACAAATAAACACATGCTAAAGCAAAGTTCAACTGAAGACGGTATAAAAGCAAAGTACATCATTCATTTAAATGAAAATATTACATAGATTTTTAATTACAACAAAATGGGAAAAGAAGGATATTATTTATTTAAAATACTTTAAATACAAAATTTTGTGGAGAACATCTGTTTCAGAATTAAATAATTAAATACCTGCCAAGGAAATATTGGGCACTCTATAATTGTAAGTAGCAGCAGAGGAATGTTCTTTGCATTCAGACACAAACAAAATTCATATGCCACACAATATATTGTAAACTACACTCTAATGAATTTATTGCATGATACACACATATTGTGTGCCCCCGGTGGCGCAGTGGTATAAAGTGCTGCTTGCGGCATCGAAGGGCCCGGGTTCGAATCCCCCCTGTGGTGCAGGGTGTAGAAGTGCCGCTTCGCTACACAGAGGGCTCGAAACCCGGGAGTTGGACTTGATGATCTCTAAGGTCCCTTCCAACTCGCACGATACTATGATACTATGATACCACCAAAAATTCAGGATTCCCTCAGATTCAAATTTTTCCCCACTTAAGTTTGCAGGAGCCTGCTTCTGCACTAACAATCAATTATCTTCCTACAAAATTTCCTAGGCTTTAGCTTTTATTCCTTCTCCTTTTGTCTCCTTCATCTGAAAATGTATTTTTGCTTCAATTATCTTAAATGTGAATGTTCCCCATCTTTGTATGTCACGTAACATTATTCTCCCACTATCAGCATCTTCCCTTTTGTTTAACATTCTGGCACTAAACTCTATTATTCCCTTTCCAAAACTAATATTCCACTGCACTGGAAGTATATAAGAATATAAATTCTCCTTGATAAAACCCTTACATTCAAATGTGCCATATATAATGAGATGACTTTCCTGTCATCTTTTAATAATTAAGAGTGTGGAAACCATGTCATAAATATTCAGAAAATCAGAGAAAATCTAAGGAAGGGAAAAAAAAAAAAAGTAGACTACAAATCTCATCATACATTGCTAACAAATCAAGCACACACCATCACCACAAAAGTGATGAAAAATCAAAAGCTGTAGATACTCAATGATAGGTAAATCAATGGTAAAAAAAATAAATGGTAGCAGAGGGTGAAAGAAGTATTTTGGATCAAATCAGGAAGAAGATAGAAGAGTGAGGCCAAACAGGAAAAAACTGCTAATGGATCAAGTTGACAACAGCAACAAATAGATAAATATGAGAACAATGAATGGATGAAGGAGCTTCTACATGTAGTTTTTACAGAATCACAGAATCTTAGGGGTTGGAAAGGACCTCCAGAGATCATTGAGTCCAACCCCCCTGCCAAAGCAGGTTCCCTACACCAGGTCGCACAGATAGGTGTCCAGGCAGGTCTTGAATATCTCCAGAGAAGGAGACTCCACAACCCCCATGGGCAGCCTGTTCCAGTGCTCCGTCACTCTCACCGTAAAGAAGTTCTTGTACACATTTGTGTGGAACGTCCTATGCTACAGTTTCTGACCATTACCCCTAGTCCTGTCCCACACACTGCTGAAAAGAGCCTGGACTCGCCATTTTGCCCCCCACACCTCAGACATTTATAGACCTGGACCAGGTCCCCTCTCAGTCTTCTTTTCTCAAGGCTAAACAGACCCAGTTCACTTAGCTTTTCTTCACAGGGGAGATGCTCCAGGCCCTTCACCATGTTTGTAGCCCTCTGCTGGACTTTTTCCAAGAGATCCCTGTCTTTTTTGTACTGGGGAGCCCAGAACTGGACACAGTATTCCAGAGGAGGCCTTCCCAGGGCAGAGTAGAGGGGAAGGATCCCCTCCCTCGACCTGCTGGACATGCTCTTTTTAATGCACCCCAGTATGCCATTGGCCTTTTTGGCCACGAGGGCACACTGCTGGCTCATGGCCAACCTGTCATCCACTAGGACACCCAGGTCCCTCTCTGCAGAGTTTTAATGATGATGGAGAAAAGTAGGGCAGAGAAAAGGTACAGGAAAGACTGCTGAAGAGGAATGGACACATGGGTCTAGCAGTCCATCCTGGTATCACTAGAATTAATGGTAGTAAGAGATGAATCTGTAGCTGAAAGCAAATTTTGGAGAAATTTGGAAGTGTCGGTATTGACAAAGCAGGAGAAAGACTAACGATTAAGAGACAAAGGAACAGCTAAAGAAAACAAGTGACCTCGAGGACACCATGAAACATATATATCCAGATGTCTGGAACAAAGCAAGACAAGAATTAACAAGAGTGGGAAAGACGGACAAGACAGTAGGAGTACATGATTTGATTTGTTCAAAATATTTAGGAAAGAAAAAAAAAAAAAACAACTGCAAGAAGCTTCTGAAATCTGTAGGAGACAAACATGTTTAGGAGATAAATTATAATTTCTATATCTTATGAGCAACAATAAACCACGTGTCAAGAAAAAAGTTACTATACTAATTGAAAATCAAATAATACAAAAGTAGTTATTAGCAAGTGACAAGAAATAAAGACTCAAACAATGAAAAAAAAAAAAAAAAACATGTTTGGAAAGTCTGGCTAAAGTGAGGAAAGCAGCTGTAACAGGTATGGTCATCTGGGAGGTTTCAGCCAAGAGACAATTGAAAGCTGATAATCCTGTGTTATTAGGCAAAATAAATAATCTCAGAGGGAAGGAGACATTGATGCTTCTAATTAAGGACAAAGCTCAAAGTCCAGGAACTACTTAACGGTATCAATTATAATGACACTAATAACTAATTAAGGTTTGTGATTTTGTAAAAATTACCACAGTCACAGCAATTCTTATTGTTGCTTTTACAAAGCCTCAAAATACCTTAAAAATAATTAATTCTAAAGGATAAACTCATAAATCCTTTAAAAGGCAATAACAAAAGGTACTGGAATGTATTCAAATCTGTTCTGAGTTATACCCAAAGAAAATGTACTCCACTTTAAAAAAAACGCCAGTCACTGTCAAACAGACTAAAAGCATAAAGAAAAAGAAATGGTGAGAGGAGGACTGGAGGAGAGAACACAGAAAACAAAACTAAAATTAAGAAGAGGAAAGATGGAAGGCAATGGTTTAATATCGTACAAGTTACACTAATATACTTAAGTTATATGTGAAAATACTCACTGAAGCTAGAGGCAGACTGAACACAGCATGGAAAACATCAATTAAAAATAAATTATTTCTCTTCAAGAATGGAAGTTCTCACTAAATCAAAAAATAAGTGAAGACTTGAAGGTGAGGCAGCCTAAATAATCTAATTAGGGTGTCTGTGTATAAATGCAGAACATGTAAAGATGCCCCACAGATCTTCTTTGGGGACACTGGATTTAGTAAGTCCATAAAGTGTAACCCAACTACCTTGGGTCCAAGTGAACTTGAACATAATCAGTCTGACAGAAAGGAACATTAACTTAGTTTCACATCCTCCACCCCTGATTAGCTTGGAAGGATCCCACTTTCCTATAGAAAGGTGCTAAAATACCCAGTACTATCCATGGTAGTTTGAGCAATAATTTACAGCACTCAAAGGGTAGTGGTTAATGATCTGCAGAGAACAGATATAAGCAGTCTTCCTAAGGGCTCTATTCTGGGATTTATCCTACTTAGCATCTTTATCAATGACTTGGAGTAGGAGGTAAAATAATTAACAAGTGTGACAACACTAAAGTGGAGGATGCAGTTGTTATGTCTGTGGACAGGGCTGCTGTTTAGGGGGAACTAGAAAGGCTGGAAAACTAGGCCAACAAGATCTCATGAAAGCAAAGAGACATGCAAATTTCTCACCTAGCATGGACTACCCCTGAATAAGGGTGAGAATGGCTCACTGCGGAATAGCTTTGCTGAAAAAGACCTGGGGATCTTAATGACAGTTGGCTAAATATCCTAGTAGTGACACTGGATACTGACAATATAATGAATTGTATTAACATGAATGTAGCTAGTAGGCTGCGGAAAATGGTTTCTCCTCTTTACTCATCATTTGTTAGCACATGTCTGCAATGCTATGTTCAATTCTTTGCTCCTCCCATATGGGAATGTCACTTGTCAAATGGAACAAGACCAATAGGACACTAACAATTTGCTGGGGACAGACGCACTTGCCCTGAAAGGAGAGGCTAAGGGTGGAGGACTGGGCTTGTTTGGCAGATAAGAAAAAAGGACTGGAAGAAAGTAGTACCATTTTTTCTGTATCTAAGAAGACAGTCAGGCATATGACTGAGGTGCAAAGAAGGAGAATGAGAAACAACAACCATGAACTGCAAGAGGGAGTAAAGGGAAGTCTCAACTGGATAGAGGAAAAGTAATTAATTATAAGGAAAATAATCTAGGGAATAAATTAACTAGAGAAGTTCTGAAATTTCTGGCTTTGGAGATTGTTCAGTACCCAACTGGGAAAAGCAATAAGCAGTGTGATCTGATTCATGGTTGACTCTGTTCTGAGCAGGAGGTTGAACTAGATGACCTTTCATACAACCTGTGTAATTCTGCCAAGGAAATACATTCCCCCTAAAAAAGAGTATATGAGATGCCAGCTACTCAGAGAAACAGAAATATTTTAGCTGAAATGACTCAAAAGTTTTAATCAGGAATATCCTCTTATTCCTTTTTATATATTACAAAAGGCTCCAGAATGACTGCAGCCTTGCAGAGGAGCTCTTGCTTGAGTAGGTTGTTAGGCTTTCGGAATCCCTAGATTTTAAAACTGTGTTCATGATGCAGTAAAACATCTCCATCTTGTATTGATATGTGATCTTACATTATTTTAAAGATACTTACTCTACGTTTTTTCAAAATTCTTAGGAATTTCCTACATATGTATATCTATCATTTTCACTATGGTGTTCCTTTTAAGCGCCCAACAGGCACAATTTTACATAAATGTAGAGCAGTGCACTGAAACTAAACATATAAATGTTTCCTGCTTTTTTTCTTTCTTCCAACACAGATGCGAGCAACTAAATATAACAAGCATCTTTCTTTTTCTTTTTCTTTTTTTTTTTTTTTTTTTTTTTTTTTTTTTTTCTGAAATATAAAAAATTTAAAATAAATCCATCAACATGAAAAAAAGATTCAAATTACATTCTTCCTTCTAAAAAAAGTATGAAACTTTGATGATCTGGAAATCTTTCCTTTTTTACTGCTAGGTATTTCACTTATCTGGGGAATGGTTTTACTCTGTACCTTCCATGTAAGCATTTAGTTCAGCAACATTAGCAAGGTTAAAAAAGCAATAAAAAGGACATAAGAATGAATAAAGAACAAACAAACAAACAAAACAGAGACAGAATCCACCTATCCTCTATGAAAAGTTATTGGAAATAAGTATTTTCCCCAAACACTTTGCAAACTAAAGAGGATCACTGCCTGAAGTAAAAATGTGATCTGGAAGATAGAGGAAAAAGAATCTGAGGATTGTGCAATTGTATGGCAAGTTTTAAGTAATAAAAGGAAAAACAGGAGGAAAGAATCCAGGTGGCTTTGGTAGAAATTAGTAAGGCAAACATGGGGGGAAAAGCATAAAAGGGTCCACTCAATTGTAAGCCTCTGGCTTACAAGTATGCTTGTCTGGACAAGCGTTCTACCTGATCAGTGCAGTCTGTCCTGTTTCATTAAACTTTAGTCCTAACTATTCCTTTTGTAAGTAAGCTTTCCAGTCTGTGTGCGTGCATGCACGATTTGGTAGAGAAAATCAAACTGAACTGTAACCTCTCTGGGACACAAGGTGTCAGTGCCAATTGCTCCAGAGGGACTGCAGGGCTGGGGGACTCACAGGGCTGGGTGCCAGTAACTGTAGGAGATGGGGGCGTATGGCACAGCTCCAGGGCAGACTAAATGAATGTCTGAAACTAGCCATCCAAGAACCATGTTGTGTGCAGCTCTGGATGTGAGTGCTAGCAAACATCTTATCAGCTGGAGATGGGGGAATAAGGTTAGACTATTCACGATGTTCGTGTTCAGTATGCTTCCATTGTTGCTGGTAAAGACAGTGCTTTCTGTCTGTGCTGGTCTGTTGGCTGGCCACGTGTATTTTGCACAATGTGGGCATCTGGCCATAAGGAATGGGTGTTTAGCCTCTCCACAAGATGAACCTTGGGATATTTATCATAAACAAAATCAAAGGATTGCCCAGATTAATCTTACAATAATTACATCCACATATATATATATATATATAGAGAGAGAGAGAGAGAGAGAAACATACTTTTCTACATAAGTAAAAATAATAATAATAATAATAATAATAAATGCTTCTGATTTCAAACTATTTCATTATAAGCATTTATTTGCTGTGTTCACATTTACTTTCCCCTTTACAATACAAGACAAGCTTTCACTGTAACTTCATCGCCACAGGGTATTGGAATTGATCAGGGTAGGATTATTGGTTCTCATAATATTGTGCCATTTCTTTCCAAACAATCGTTAATTACATCAATTTTTGTCTGGTATCCTTATCCCACAAAAGGCTGCCTTACAGTTTGTTGCCTAGTTCTTCCTCCAGTGTTCTCACTGATGCTCGTGATTGTAGCAGTCTTACCCAACCACTCCCCAAACTTTAACGCAGTTTAGGAACTCTACTGTCTGTCCCCACTGTTTTCTATTACCTTCCCTCACACACTCCCAAACAATGGTAAACATGAAATGCAAGGACTCAAGTTGTATTTTAAATATCTGTTACAGTCTTTAGTCATAGGGGTCTGCACTAATCCTTGCTCTTTCCATCAACAAGACAATCATGCAGCAGAAGCAATGATTCTTTTGTCATGCTGATGATAACAGCGGAAGAACTTTTAATATTAAAGTTCATGTTTGTTTAAAATCCTCCAGCTGCTTGGTAAGCTGCCTCAAATCCAGCTGGAATTCTATACTAAAGTATCAGATGTATAAGTGAAAGGGAAATCTGCACTCACTTTGGAGCTTCAACTTCTTACTGATCCTTTCCCTGTTTCAATTTTTACTTTCACTTCAATGGCAAACAACCCATCACAGCAGCTTATTTATTTATTTGTAATACTCCAAACGTTTGAGACTGTCAATAACTCCAAAATGTTACTTATAAAAAAGACCTTTTCATGGGGAGGAAATATCAAAGTTCTTAAAAGTTTTCCATATTTCCTAACAATTTGTTTAAACGTGGTAGAGCAACATATTTAGTACTTGCCAATATTTTATTCTACTTGTTTCACCTTTATTAAGATTTCAGACTTCAATTGGTAAAACATCCTCTTCTGCAGTGAAGATAATCACGCTTTACTTTTAAAATATTTTCCTATTAAAACAGCCACTTTATTGTGAAGTATAAATTTTAATTGCTTATAGAGCAATGAATTCACAAGTCTCCAACCCAGCCCAGGATACTGCAAAATCAATTGTGCTCCAAATGACTGTTCATATCCACTCAGCATGAATGACTGCCCTGTACAGTACATGGATATTTTTCCCCTGTGCACAACACAACCCACGCTATATAGTTGAAAGGAGAAAATGATTCATATTTTCTACTGGTCATTCAAATTTTGTGTACTAGAAACCCCATTTTCTGATTGTCTCAAGATGTTAGTGACCAATTATCCCAAGCTATTTTTATGAGCCACTGATCAGCTTATACACCCTTGCTTTCTGCCTTTTATTTTAAAAGCAATTTTCCATGATTTCCTTAGCACAATGGGTTATTCACAATCTAGATTACATATTACATATTACATATAAAGAAATATGAACACACATATAATAGCATACAATATATGTAATAGCATATATTGTTATTACTTACAATAACCAGCAAGTATTACAAATGGCAGGAATTACAAGGTTAATTCTCACCTTAAAAGCAACAAAACCAACAAAAATCAGTATTTAGGTTATCATTACTTAATTAATTCACATGTTCATAATTTTCTAATCTTGGAATGATTGATTTTATGACTAGATTCAAGCATAAAATGCAGGACATACTTAAGAATGTAAGTGCCTATAAGCTCAGTTCTAGGGCGCTGTGGCTTTTGGAACACCTGTCCTATCACCTTCAGAGCAGAAAACAACCACCACAATACTCAGTGTTCAAAACATTCTAAAATTGTTTTTCCAGCCCTAGTCTCAAAACCTCACTAATAATTTAACATTATTTCACATGCAATGCTAGAATCAATATTGACATTGAAACATAAATGATTCTTACATTTACAGTCAGTTGAGCTGCCATGAAGCCACCATCATGCCATGACAAAAACATTTTGTAAAAGCAAAGGAAAAAAAGCAAGCAAGAAGAAGAAAAAAATTAAAAATGCCAGCATTAGAAATTAATTAACTGTAATTACACTGGAGGATGGTAATTTTTTTTTCTAGATTAGAGTGTTTAAAAAGGTTACTAACATGGCTAACAACAGTAATTGTAAAATGAACTGCTTTAATTACTAATCTAAAATGGAATGCTCCACACAAGTCTTACTTTCAATAGCCCTGAAAAGAATGCCACAGAAATGTAATTAGCTTTTGGAAATTACTTCAGTAAAAAGTAACTACAGAAAGGTATGAATAGAATTTAGGTATCAATATGAAAGCTAAACAACACAGGCAAATTAAAACAACAGTTGCATTAAAAAAAGAAATCCACAAAAGAAGAAATTTCATGAAACTGTTTCAGATTTGGAATCAAAATAAACTGAAACCAGAGGGAGATCTTATCCTTGACTGTTCAAGTCCAGCAAAATTTCATAAATCTCCCTAAATTCTAGATTTTTCTTGGTTGTTCAGATCTAGTGACTAGCAATTGCAGCATAACTCAACAGAGATTTAGGTGAACAGTACTGCAAAAAGACAGTATCTATTATTAACAAGATGCCACTGAAAAATGAGAATATTCGCTCGTTTCTATGAATGGTCTCAATCATCACTATGTGCATTTAGCATGTGTCTTATTTATATTCAGAAAATGAATACTTTATCATTGAAACACTACACAGACACTATTCTTATTACAAAACCAGTACTATCTTTTGAAGAACAAAGCAAATTAATGTGTAAAGATTTCTTGCTAAAAGAGACTACCTTTTATTTTAAATCACTCTGCTAAATAAAATCATTCAAACATTTTCTATAGATTTTATACCACTACATAGTGCATACATTACACAGCAGAAGCACAGATGAAATACCCCCTATTTACCAACTAACATATATTGATAACATAATTTATCCTTTCTTCCGATGATTAGCATTCATGGTGTATCAAATATATTTTTAGTATTTCTCTATGCATATGATGCATTTATGGAGTCGGATCACAGAATCACCAAGGTTGGAAAAGACCTTGAAGATCATCCAGTCCAACGGTCCACCAATATCTCCTCACTAAAGCATGGCCCTCAGTACAACACCCAAATGTTTCTTGAACACATTCAGGGACAGTGATTCAACCAACACCTCCGTGGGCAGCTCATTCCAGCACCTGACCCCTCTTTCACAGAAGAAATTTTTCCTAAAATCCAACCTGAACTTCCCCTGGTGCAATTCGAGGCCAGCTTCAGTTTGATCAGAGAACTGCACAGATGGGTCCTCTAAGGGCTCCCTACTTTATGTTGCCAGGATATCTACACTGAATATGATTTCATAGAATAAGAGACACGTTAAGGTTGGAAAAGACCTCTAAGTCCAACTGTCCTGGAAAGGAAGGAACAAGTAAAGAGACATTATTTTATATCTGAGTAATTCTCCTCAGCATAGTGACACCCTCTGTTCCACAAACTAAGTGTTCATACTCTGAAAAGGAGGAAGAAATTAAACTCTAATGTGTTTATAATTTCACTGTTTTAGAATTTCATAAAGGTATCTTTACTTGCATGTTTCCAGAAACAGTAATAACCATAATTCAATTGCCTTCCTAGTACTAATCACTATTTTAATACTTCTCCTGAGAACATTTTTATTCATCAATTGACCAAACAAAACAGCTGCAATTTTTAAACCCTTTCTTCTCTAGAAAATCTGTTCATATACTCAATGTTCCACACGACTCTACAGTCACAGTAAGTTTAATGAATTCACTTAGGAGATCTTAGGGTAAACTTGCTTACCACTTCTCTTCATCTCTTACTGATGAATTCTGTATTCCATTTGACAGACTATTCACCTTCTTTTTCTGAAGTTCCTCAGCCTTCCATAGTATTACATCATCCAAATGGTTTGATGTTACACTTGATATTTGTCCCCTCTTCAACAGCACAATTTCTAAACACCCCAAACTTTACAACAATATTTTAGTTTAGTATGCTACCATACTAAAAAGGACACCACTTTCATTAATCTGACCTCATCCAGTATATTACTCCCCCAGTACATGAATACCATCTGTACAGAATCAACAGCAATAAGGCAGTTTTAATGGAGTCTGTAAAATTCACTGGGGAATACTAGAAATGCTGCTTAGTTCTGAGAAGGTTTTATAGTCTGTTATTTTTCTCAGAAAAAAGAAGTCATAATTTAGATCTGTCGCTTCTAGAAGATTCAGTTCTTCATTATTCCATTCTCATTATTTGTAATAATCTCTTAATGTTCAAAATTACACAATATGTTATTATTTTAAATGTACGTATTCTTATAATTCATGTTGGCCTGTTATCTGCATCTACCAAAAGGCAAAATCTTTGCTTTTCTGCTCTAGTTATAAAAAATAGTTATTCAAAAAACTGATTTTTCTAATACAGAGGGATTTTTCAGTATAGAAGGAGATTTAGACCAAGACTAAAGGAACTGTAACAGAAACTATTCTGCAGCAGTAAGTAACATCAAATTACTACCCCGCTCATAAGCTAAACTCATCACTATTGTTCTATTCTGTCACAGCAATTTATACTACAAAATGAGATACACTATGTCATATAGCAATGTCGTGATTCAAGCAATAAATTTTAGAACTGCAAATGATGTATACATTTATTTTACACTATGGAACAGCTAAATGAGAAGAAGCATCTGATGAAGGAAATAAATCATGTGTGAAATTCTTGTGAGAAAACTATCTACTTGCTTCCATAACGCATGCTATTAATAAAATGCCTAACCAATTACTGAAACAAAAGGTGACCTCGGCTTACAGCTGTCACATTTTGATTAAGGAAAAACATGAGAAAAATCCTTCCTAGAAGCTATTAAGTCTCACTTGCGCTAGCTTCACTTCTTGCAAGTTTTCTTGAATTGCACACTTCTATTATAGGCTTTTGTAATGTTGAATTAAACCTACTACAAAATATTTTATTTACATCATTAAAACAAACTTTGTGTAAGCAGAAATTTAAAAAGATATTTTTTTTTTCCTTTTACCTATATTTACTGGCAATAAATCATAGAACGATGTTCAATGCTAAGAATCCTGTTCAATGCTACCTAAATCATTGTCAACTTCATAACATGAAAAGGTTGCTCAGAGCCTCCCCTAGATAAACTCGGGAAAATAAAATGCATTTATTGTATCATGTCTTCTTTGAATCATCTCTTATTATCATTTTTAAATTCTTCATCTATTCTTCATTCTATCTTGGACTACCAAACATAGGGCTTTTCTATGCTTTTCCTACAAAAAGAAAATAAAATTCTTCTCCACGATGATAAGAATACAAAAACAGTATACAACACAGTCTACCTTTATAACAACAGTTGGGTATCTATTTATTTTGGTTTTTGAGTAGCAAAAACTAAGTAGCAATGTGGCTACTCTTATAACATATTTCACAGTATGTCAGTGAAAGCTATCCTTCATATAAATTCTCTCAGAAGGCACTTTACCCAAGTAGATTTAGACATAGCACAGATATATTTTGTTATATATAGGTATAGGTTTTGTTATATATAAGTATATTAGGTAACTCAGATCACAGTAGTAATTAAAATACTAAAGCCAACATATTCATGTGCTCTGCTTTCACTTAATGAGTAAGGGCAAGCAAACGAGAACTTCTAGAAGATGAAAATATTTAGGGGATTGTATGGGAGATTGGTAATCACAGCCTGAACCTCTGATTAATCAGCTGAGGCAAGTGTGGGGTCAGCTGTGGGAGCACAGGTGAGAGTGATGTAGCTGTGCTCCCGGAAGGGGTGGAGCTCAACTCCACCTCCTCTGAGACCTCATTTAAGGGCTGACTCCCACTGAGGCAGCATCTTTTGGAGATTGTTCTCCAGTGAGGACTGCCTCAGCTTCTTCAACTAAGGCACCACCACTGGTGAGTTTCCCTTTGCTTATCACTTCTGTACATTTGTTACCATCTTTGCTACCATCTGTATATTAACAAAATACAGGGATGAAATAAAAATAGCTAAACCTAAAGCACAGCATCCATGTTTAGGAAGTCCAGGATTCAGAAGTGGGGAATAAACTTGATCCTAACCCCTAAAGGGACTGGACCTTCTCAAGCATAGTCAGTTCTCAGTTACTCATGGTGAACAGCAAATATCCTCGAGAATCTTTTATCTAATTTGAATAATCTGCTGAGGTTTCCCAGTTATTTGTCTGGGCTTCCTGACAGAAAACTAGGACCCACAAAAGGCATATATCAACACGTATGTAGACCCTGCAGTAATTGCAGGGTATGCATGGAGTGCAGACATTTTGCTGCCAATTACATGACAAATGAAAGCTGCTCATTTTCAGATCCAAGAAGAACTCTGAAGTAGTACGGGCATGTTTTTGCAGCACTGAATATAAGATAACATCACTCATAGTCTTAAACTCTTTCTGCATGGAAATGGGTGACTGATCTACAACAGTAGTAATACATTTTCAAAATGACATAGAGGTACTGACCTAATCTAGTCTAACCTCCTGCAGCTATCACAACTGCAGCCCCAAAAGCAACACAGTGTTGAAACAGAGCATACAAACCTCATTTGAAGGAAAAAAAAAAAAAATATATATATATATATATCAACATGGAAGACCTGCTTTTGCAACATTGCACTGCAGGGTCGAAATACAAAAATAATAAAAAAGGGGTTGCAATTTTAGCTTAATTGATTGATGCAATGTCATGTAGAAAGAACTAATGTAAATGGCCTCTAAACAATGTCTGCTCTTAATTGTTCCTTGCAACTCAGAAAAACCTCTTACTGAATAAATCTGAAAAAAAAAAAAGCATATCTCTTGAAGAAAATAAATTGAGATTTGTATCTAGAAGAGAGATTTAGAAGACAAAAGAAACCACAAAAACCCAAACTTAAATTTAGATTTCAGCTGTTTCAAAGTATTACCTCTTCATATATAAAGAACTGATTTGTGTTTTGATTTATATCTAAGAAATGACTTAAGACACCACAGAAAAGACATTGTCCCTTGCAGGGACTATTTAATTTACTGGGTAAGCTCCCACAAAACCTTTATTAAATAGGAGTTTGCTTGCTTGAAAGACTGACAAACAGAATCAAGGACATCCATTATCAGAAGAAATTCCCTTGCTTATTACATTTAGGCTTTTTTTTTTTTTTTTTCCCCTCCTTTTTTATTTTTGTCTCCTCACAATTAATTCATTTTAATTTCAAATGCTCTTTTCATCAAATACAATTTCATTGCATGAAAACTTGTACGGGGAGGGGGGGAAGTGAAAATACAGTTATGATTTATGGTAATAAAATCAACAGAAGTTTATTTCCTTACCTTCAGAGTGGGAACATTAAAGGTTTTAAATATATATATAAATATATATATATATATATATATATATACATTTAAAGCAAGTGAAAGGAAAACTACGAAGGAGCTGTTTCTGTGAGAAAAAAGAAATATTAAAAAAAGAATAAAAAAAAGAGTTTCAGACTTCTGTCACAAAGGATGCTTTCTTCTCTCCGTTTTTTGTCTACCTGAATCGCTGTTGGACTTCCTCTTCAGCATTCTACACTGAAGCTATAAGTCTAAATTCCCTACGGGTCCATTAAGGATGCTGCCAGGCAAACAGTCCAGCAGCAACTGTAAAGTAGGAGGCCTGGATGGGAGCCAGTTTTGTAGGTCACTAAACTGTAAACCTTCACATCATTAGGGAAGAAACTAGTCTTGCTAACTGCATCTATTAAGATTGCTGCTGTTTCATTTCTCTGAAAAGTTTGAGAGTTGTTCATACTACACTAAGCCATCATGAAAAGCTATTTCTAAATCAAAGGCATCAAGAAGTACTTTTCCATATACTACAAGAGTAATGCTCCAATTATCAAATGTTTTAATACTAACAAGTGTTAGACCTAATACAGTCATAGCGTGGTTAAACATATACGATTACCATGCAATTAACTTCTACCTTGCTATCTTGAAAGGTACAAGCAACATAACAGAGCACACACCCCTCTGTGAGCAGTACCTATTGTACTTTCTTTCTTTTCTCTATTTTAATGACAGTAAATCAAAGTAGACCTATTCACAGAAAATTAGCCAGCTACCGCATTATCTGATCTAGGAATGTGCTATCTCTCAGACTGAAGTAATGCTTCTGTGCTTCAATGCATCATTATCCTAAAATTGAGTATATAAACTCTGCAGAGCAATCTTTGTATTAATTTAAACACATAACACTACATAAGCACAGCAAACTGCAGAATCCTGCTGATGTGCTCACACTGTGTTAATGTGTGAAAGAGTCGCTGCTCCAATCAGTATGCTCAAAAATAAATAAATACGGTCTCGGAAACTAGGAGACTTCAGCATCATGGTTCTTACAGACTAGAAAAGGAGCAGTGAAAGAAAGCAGAGTACAAAGTAGAAAAAAACAGAGCAGAGACAAAAGGAGAAAGTATGGCTCAGGCACCTGTTTGAAACCTGTTTAAGGTTTCTTTTCTAGCTGCTGTTTGACACTGAAACAATTCTGAGCTGAAGAAACAATGTGAACTAAAGAAAATATTTATTTTTTTTTTCTTTGAGGTTTATATATTTAGGGAAAATGCATGTTAAATTGTATGTTAGTGGTACCCTGACCTAACAACATCTGTAAGGAAGCAAAGCATTCACGATACCAACTGGTTCTTCTATGACCTTGTTCATTCATTATCAGTGAGACTTTAACTGTATGATAACAAAAGTGCATTGATAATCTCCATCACTTATGTTTTCAGATACAAGAGACAGAAAAATGTTTTTGGATATGAGATTTGGAAATGCATAATCTGAAAGATCACCACTTTCAAAGGTTCAGAGATTTAAGCAGTGACAGTAATGCCAGGGATATTTCATCACTACACAATGCAGGGAAAATAGTGGGATAATACTGAGATAATCCTCTGCAACCCCTAATTTGTTGGTCCTTGTATGACTTTCAATCTTAACACAATACTCCAAAAGTGTAAAAAAAATTCAAGCAGAGAAATGGATTTTTATAACATTCTTATCATTTTGAAAGAGGGTTTACAGTTTGCCTACTTATCCTGTCAATTTCAGATGAAAAACATCCGCAGACAAAGTGATCAGCCTTATTTAAGATTTCTGTCATGCGTGTTTGGGCCTGAACAGACAAAACAGTAATTTACACTTCCAGTTTTAAAAACAACAACTCCTTTGTGTTATTTGGGCTTCTTTTTTGAAGAAAGATGAGAAGAAATAACTCATGACCTATCGCTGGAGCTGAGGATTAGATTCTCCTCAAGCAAATTCTTAAATCCATCTAATCTATGTATATAAAAAGAGATGCCAGGAAGGGCTGATTAATGAATACCTTTTTTCAAAATCTTGCATGCTTAAAATGTCTGCAAATGTCTGCTTATATTTACAACGTTTTTCAACTGCTCTTAAAAACTCGGTGTTACAATTTGCATGCCAAAGACAAAGATAAGGCAACCAGGTATTAATAAAAACCTCATAGCCATTAGTAGATTCTTAAGCCAAACATATTTGCTACTGTAACTATAATTCTTTAAAAAAAAAAAAAAAACAAAAAACATGAATTACATTCTGTGAAGAAAAAGGAACCTGGCATCAGTTTCTCAGCCTACACCAATCAGCCACCAAACTGTCTGCAGTGCGATGTTGGTTTTGTTTCATTTGTAGACAAATACTTGAGCACTGAGAACACACAGGAGCCTTCATGTTCCTCCATGCCTCCCCCTGGACTCTTGGCCCATAGCACAGCAGCGCCATTTCTCTGGTCTGGGAACCATGAATCCCTACAGCCATGCTACATGCAGATGATACCAGCCTTGTCAAATGAAAAGACTTCAGACCTATGCTGTAGCCTTGTCTACAGCCCTGTCACATCACCTTTAGCTGCTGACAGGACTCCTAAGGTGGCTCTATGGGCCTGGCTCAACATGTGCTGTACATGGGGCTGTCCGTGCACCCCAACACCAGCTCCGCCCCCAAGTTTGCACCCCTGGGTGAGGGACCAGAGACCGTTCTCTTATTCTTGCGCTTCAGCACTGAAATGTCATGTTAAACACAGACAACAATTATTTGCTAATTCATATTTTTAACTGCCTAAATATCATCAAATACTCCAAGTTTCCTTGATATTCTTTTTTAAATTCACAGAACTACTTGTTTAACATTCTTGTCTCCACTGTTACTACATCAAAAAAGCACCTCAGAAACACAAATTCATGAAGTTAGCAGATGTACTAAGACAGTTCATGCTGTCAGAACTTGAACATCCAGAGAAATCTGTGGTGCGTATCCTCACTGAAAATCATACTAATATCTAAGGAGTTTAATAATGAAACCTTCAGACATTCCGTCTACATTTTTTGGTACACACTTAATGGGCAAAGACAAGACCCATATCGTGAATGTTTTGCAAGTTACTTTCTGCTGTCAGTGCATCACAGGGATGCCTAAAGTTGTTTTAAATGAGTGAGCTCAGTTGCTCGGATTGCAGAGCCATGCTAGTGCAGGCACTGCATAATGTACTCTAACCATTACTTGTAGTACACTTTTTAAGATAGCGATATATTTAGAAATTATTTTTGGTAGGCCATACGAGCGTAAAGAATCTCAGCTGCCTCACAAACACAGCCTCATCTTCGACAACAGGATGCGAAGGAGAATAATTTGGACTAAAACTATAAACAGTGATTTATAAGTTTCAAATCTCAATATAGAGATTAAAATAAATTCTGATTGCTGCATGAAATGATAAAGGATATGAGTAATCTTAAAATCTGATTGTTGCTGTTGTTCTTTTTTTTTCCGTTCTGGGGGTTTTCTGTGTTTTATTTTTTAAAAGATAACTTTTATTTATTTGTAAAGCCTTGAGGTCATTCTGTCTTTGCCAACTGCAAGAGGAACTTTATCCAAGCAAAAACTGAAGTGCTTTTAAATGCAAAATGGTCTTGCTTTCACATGAGCAAGCAGCCTGCAGGTAAAAAATCGCCTGCCATAGGCTCAAAGGATAATGATGGGATTTCAAGCTCTGTTTTCCTAATATCTGTAATTAAATTTGTTGATCAGAAGTCCACTGAGTATCACAATGAACTGTACTATAATTTCTGACAATAGAAAGCCACTTTGTTTGGTTTTTAATTTTAAGACAGAGCCATTTCCTCTTATAACTTACCTTAGTTGGATAATCTATATTTCCTTTAAACAGAGAAAAGGCAGGGTAATTGCACAGCATAAAGATATCACCTTGCCTAAAGACTGTTTTTGGTCTGCAAAGATATTTTACAAGAGTTGCTACCATCACTGTAAGCATTGCTGGCTTGGACCAAGTATTTCTGAAACTGAAAACCATTCTCATGCAGATTTTAGCCTACATAGAATTATAAGGAATGTCACCATCAGTGAGAAGAAAGTGTTGATAACAGCTTAAAAAACTTTATTACCCTAACTGAGAATATGCAAAAGCAGTCTTTCTAGAAAGGGGGAACAGCCTGAGGTAGAGGGAGAATACATAGCCATTATATACTGACAGGTTTTCCTTGTTTTTTGTGCTCAAGATGTGAACACCATAGGATATAATTAATTGTATAATTTTTATACCATTAAAAGTGCTTTTAGCCTGTCAGCATAGCAAATAAATTTTTAGAGAACCTTTATGTTAGGTTTCACAGACTTCAATCATCGAGGGGCCTTTGGCTATTTCCTTGAGATACAGCAAAAGGATAATCTAATGTTTACTCAATCATTCAGCAATCTTAACTGAATTTAAGACTGTTTCGTTTGTTAATTCATTTCTTGCTATCCATCCAGATGGTAAACTAAACACTTTAGATGAAATCTTTTGGCCATAGTTCTCTGCCCTCTCTTTACTCACCAAAGGTTAAGAAAAAAAACAAAACAGCAGCAACAAAAACCCACCACTAATGAAAACAAACATTGAAGAAATGTAGCACATAAGTAAACTGCTAAAATATTTAAGAATATTTTTAAATAAATGAAGAGTTTAAAAAACATGCCCTAATTTCTAGATACCTTTCTTCTATTCATTTTTTCCACTAGGTAATGATTAACCAATTCACCCAGACAGAAACAAACTATGTGGATGAGTGTGTGTGTCACTAAAGTAAATTCAGGGTTAGTTACATGTGATTGAGGTCATCTCAAGTAATTCTTATACAACAGATAAGAAGATGAAGCTCAACAGTTCTTTCTGCCATAGATCAAGATTACTAGTTTTATAATACATATACAATATAATACTAGGAAAAATTAGCTATGTCAAGAGAAAGAAAGTCTATGCTACACAGGCACTTTGCAGATCAGCTAATATAATAACCAGACAATTGTCTATTCATACCTACTTCCATTTATGACATTAATATTACAAACAGTTCTATCATATTTTTTTCTGTGATATTGAATCCAGTTTGTAGAAAACAAAGAAGAATTAAAAAATAAACAAATAAAAAATCCATTCCTCTTCATTCCAATTTTGTTATTTTTGTTTTAATTTTCTGCATTCCTCAACGTATCATGAAAAATAAACGAGTAATGCCAAATTTGGGGGCATTTGACCACATGGTTTTAAAGCTAATTTCATGCTTTTCCTGAAGCATTCTTGAGATCTCTGAATGGTTGGGGTATACAGTATTCTCGGTTAGCAGAAAGGAACAGGAGATTCTAATTTATGGCTTGTTATAACTGCTCTAATGGACTGACTCTAACAAACCAAATAATCATCTGTGTAAACACTCACACTGAATCGTTGTTTAATCTCCATATGTTAGAGAGCTGCTAAAGACAAACAATCCAATAATCCAAAGCACAAAAAACTCCCTCAAATACTTTTTTTATAAAAGACAACAGATGATTTCTTTTTATCTTGTTATTAATATTTACTTTTTAATTATATCATCACTTTTGGAACTTTCAGCTGGTTTACATCTGTCATTTGACTCATCACCCAGATTTGCTACAAAAAGATTGCTGAGGAAAGCAAACCAATTTAAAGATCTACCTATAGTCACGGTGTTCTGTGAGAAGACTGGGAAGTCTCTTCTTGCCCTGAGATGTAAAGAAGATGTGAGTTAAAGTGGAAATAGCAAGGAACAATGAATGCTGCAAATACGTTGGTATAAAACACACAAAATAAAAAGTGGATGTCTGCATAACTAGGATACTCATCCAGCAACATATAAGCACATACCTATTTACAATGCATAGTACCAAACTAGCTATATGGTGGTGTTTGTACTGTTTGACTTAGTGGATTTTGTTTCTGAAGCAACCAACAAGTTATTGCTTAAGATGCTAACTTTTCACATCTGTCCTGAGTTATGTTCAGCCTTCATCAAAATAAGTCATTTCTCTGGCTGTCAGGCAACAAAGCAAAGGCAACAAAATACTGCAGGAGGAAAGCAGATCCAAAGCATCCTGGTACCTGAGGAGCACACAGTCCTCACCAAGCTAGCAGGCTGTAAATGGGGCACCCACTTTTGTAGCTCATACTTCCAAAGTCAACATAAGAGAGATGGCAATAACTCACAGGTGAAGCACCTCATACCTCTCCTACTAATCACTACCTGTTCCCAGTGTGGCTCTAGAGGACACAGTACAACATCCCTGCATGTCTCTAAGGAAAGCAGCACCACACCCAACAATTGCAGAGGCTGGGCCAGAAGCCAGCAAACTGGGGCAGTGCTGGGGCTGGGAGTTCACTTAAGAGGCCACCACGACAAGGACCATGGGAAGGAGGACAGAATAAAGCAGCTGTTTGGCTTCATCACTGTTTTACAATTCATTAGATAAAAGCAAAATAAAGCATTTTATCTCTGCTCTCGAGGGGGCAAAATTCAATTTTTCCAGCACTGCTGAGTAGTGCTAAGATGTTACACACCTAAACTAATGAAGTCAGGAAAACTGTTGCATTTTGAAAACACACATTATCTACACTTGGCTAACATCCTATTCAGTGATACTTTCTATCACTATTTAATTACAGACCTATAAAAACTCCATTAAATTCACACCAGTAAACATTTCTTTGAACTGAGCGGAATAAAACATTTTGATGTATGCTGTTCTCAGCATTTATTATAGATATTACAAATATATTCAGAGTAGGACCAGATTACAGAGTCATAATTCCATGAGAATCAAAGTAAAAGGGACCTTAATTGCCTCAGCCAAATAAAGGAAAAAATGGTGACAAAATCAATTAGAAATATATTAAACAAATGTATTTCAGGTGGCAGCTCCCCACTTCCATTTAGTGCTTATTTCCTTGAGTTTTATGAACTTGCTAGATTTACATCAAGAGCTGTGGGATGCAAAGAGAGAGGCTACAGGTGTTGTCCATTCATTACAATGTAGGCTAAAAGCAAAAACTAGTGGGGGAGGGGAAGAAAAAGAAAATAAATAAAAAGTCACATAGATTTTAGAAGGTTTTTTCAATAATAGTTTCCACTTTTCAGAATTACTTTTCACTTTTTCTCTTCCTACAGAAGTCCTGATTCTTAAAGAAAGTCTTCCCAAAATTAGAAGTACTGAAATGGCTGTTTCCTAAGGCACTGAATATTTAAAATGTTTTTGGAATGTCCTGATAAATGGTAGGGATCATTTGTGAGTGTCAGATATGTCTCTATTCTATCTACTATAAGACCTTGGAACTTTATCTTTTAATCTCTGTATGCCAAAATAGGACAAGCATAATGACCCATCCAGAGTGCACATAGCTGTAAATTAATAAGAACAAAAATATGTAGAGGACTTAGGAATCCTGTCTGAATCGTTCTGTGACTGAATCAAGGAAAACCTTTCTTACTGTACTTCTCTTGAGCAGATGTAGACAGATATTCTTATTTCTCAGAGTACAAAGAACACAGAAGAACACAGGCCCATCTTTATTGTACCACAGTCGCAAGCCAAAAAATTCCAAATTTCCTTTCAGATTTTTCTCTAATATGCCCTGTCCTTTAAAATATTCAAAACACACAAAGTAGAGCATGAAGAGTTTGTGTGAAGGGGATGCCCAGAATCAAAACTCCTCACATACGTCTTTGTGTTATCAATGACAAACTGCAACTTCTAACTTGCAAACTCTCAAATTAAAATTGAGAAACTTCTTCTTTAAAGTTATGTGGAAAGACACTTAAAAGTTAGAGGAAAAAAAAAAAAAATCACATGAGAATATTGTGTGTAAATATTTAAACATAGATAATTATTTAGGGAAACACACACATTAAATGAATGATGGACCTGTAACCACCCAGTAACAATGTACTTGCAATATCACAAGTTAGTAGCATAGTAGAAATACTGAAGTTTGAACACGCAACATTATGCTGTTTTAGTAGATACGTGTGGTGAAAATGGGCATATTTCAAACAAACTTACAAAAAAAGAATGAATGAGCCCAAAACGTGCAGGGAATCAACCTCACCTGTCTTGTTTAAGATCACAGATTCAAGCTAAGGGGAGTCAACACAAGACTTACCAGCTTTTTTGAGACAAAATATCATCATAGCAGTCTTGCTCCTTCCTTTTTTCCCCTCAATTGGCTCACAAAAAATATATCCAGCTGTATAAGTTCAAATATATTTCTGAAATAAGAGTATGTTACACTGCACAGGCTCTCAGCAGCCAAGGTATTAAAAGTCTTGGCTCGCATAATGCCAAGATGGGCTTAGCTGACAGCTACAATTTGAACAGCATCATTTCTAGCACAAGGCCATTTTGCTCTTCCAGCTAAACACGAACAGATGCAATCACAAAACAGAAAAGGTCAGACACCGTACTGTAGTTAGCAATCCAAATAGTTATGGCACATAATGAAGAAACTGGTCTCCTTGTCCTTGAGTGTATACATGGTGAAATAGCACATTTGAAGGTTATCTTCTTACAGGTAGGAGAAGGAATGAAGTCCTTTTATGAGTGTAAAAGATATTTTCCTTTATTTTAAAAAATGAATAATTCTAATTAAATTTAAATGCTTCCAATTTATGTGATTACCCTCAAATATCAACTAGTAGCATTGGATTTGGATGAATACCTTCATAAGGACATGCATAATTCATGCTATACTTGAAAAAATAATTCTGCTATAAAATATATATATTCAACATACATATATAATTTAGTTTTGAAAGTGTAAATATTGCATCGAGACATTTTAGCACTGATTGCTGCTCTAATAAAGTACCAAACACCAGCCTGGAAATCAAACATTTACGAGAATACAGCTAAAGTGAAACTCCCACTCACAAAATGGAGTGAAAAAAAAAATAAATAGTGCGATTAATAAATGAATTAAAGAAGTATTCCTGCTGCTTTTGTCCAGTTGTGTTGTTTTTTTTTTCCCCCATATGGCTTATTATTTGTCATATGGAAGCTCCAAAAATACCCTTTTAGAGAATAAATTAGAAAAATGAAGCATAAACAATAAAGCCTGCTCAGCGGTCATGTTTTCCACAGCTCTGTAGGGTAGCTGCAGGAATTTTCCATGCTGCGAGTGTTAATGAGACCCTCCATAGGCGCCATTAATACATAAAAGCAATCCCCTATAACTCACCTTTTCAGATTTGTATTTCTTGATTTTAGTAACTGGAGGCAAAATAGGAAGCATCATGTAAATAATGTCCTCATTTGCTGATATGGAAACCATTAGCACAAATATGGGCTTGACAATGGATAGATATGCAACTGCACTACATAAATGCTTCAATAATCAAACACGGAGTTAAAGAGCATATAGAGAATGTGAATTTTGAAGCACACAAAACTGTCCGTAAACATACAGTTCTTCTGATGGAAGAACACATACATTTTAGAATTTACAGTAGCCAAAACTGGCTTGGTTCAAGATACTTAAGTACTTGTAACAAATGACTATCTGACCAAACTCTATAATGAGAGCATTATGGCATGAAGAAAGCATTACACAGTTCATCTCTAAGTTGTGGCTTACCCTTTACAACGCTTAGTCAAATGAAAGGGGTGGGGGGGAAATCAAATTTTCCACATGGATGCTGTGGATGTACTGGCTAACAGTTGCCAACATGATGAGATTGTCACGAACCAGTACCTCACAGAAGCAAGTCTCCACAATCAGACACTGGATTTCAGCCAAAGAGAGCTCCAACAGCATGTGGAGGACCTCAGGCTTTTGTTAGGAGTTTTTCTACTTCCAAACTGTCAGCCTCTGGGCAAGCCATGTGTGGGGTCTGTCAGTCCCTTCCACTTCGCAAATTTTCAGGTCAGTTCATTCTACCAAAAATGCACTGCTTATGATATTACTTGCTACAGTTAGTGACAAAACCATGAAACAATAACATGCCTGAGAGATACTATTCACTCTGGTTCGACTTCTAAGTGATTTTTTTGTTCCAATTACTGACAAATTTCTATACCATTTGAACTGTACCTTGAGTACTGTGTTCAGTTTTGGGCCCCTCACTACAAGGCCCCGGAGTGTATCCAAAGATGGGCAGTGAAGTTGGAGAGGGGTCTGGTGCACAAATCTTATGAGGAGCAGCTGAGGGAACTGGGAGTGTTTAGTTTAGCAGAGAGGAGGGTTGGGGGGGATGTTATCACTGTGCATTTCCCACAGTCTCCAATAGCAATAGCTGATTCAGGCAGGATGTCCTGTACAAGTCCAACAATATAACTAGGGCTGTTGCTCTGAGCTGAACGTACCAAAAATATATCAACAATTTTCACCAGCCTCCCTAGACATTAGGTCTAACCTTCACTTCTCCTTTTGCTGCCTCTGATAACCACCAGGCCCTTCACTGAGTAATTTCAGCATGCTACGTTAGCAAAAGAATTTTTGATGGTGGCCAGGTTAGCTTCCTGTCACCTCCACATGCTCCAATAACTTGGTCAGCATCTTATGTGAACTAAAACACTTTACAAAAGCAAACAAACAAACAAATAAAAAAAATGTAAAAGAGCAAGACAGAGGTAAGTGAAGAGTGAAGGAAGATGTCAGCAAGAGGTGAAACAGGAGTAGCTGCTAACACACCTATTTACATAGGGAAATGTGTATCTCTCCTGGGGAAGTAAAAAAATCACTTTGAACTTCAGAAATTCAGCAGTTATTTCATCTCCGGCTCATTTATTTTGCTTCTGCTTTTAGACTAGAATACAACCAGAAAGGATATTTGGTAGTTCAGTTAGTTAGTAGTTCACACAACTGAAATATCATTTCCTCTCATCTGGATTCTATCATATAATGGAGAACTAAAGAAAATTTCATCACTGTTCATGTTCCCAAACAACAAGAGCTGAACTGCAGTTTTCAAAGGCGGAAGGCTTTATACATTACCTCAGTGGCATATTAAACCACTGTGTCAATTACTATTGTGATCATCATCTACTGCAACATCTTGCTCACTCTTTTAAATCGTCTTTCCATCTCCACATTTTTAATGAAGAAGTGAAATACTACCACTGCCTGCCAGAAAGGAAATTAGGGACAAGCAAAATTGCATAGCTATTTTCTGAGTTTTTCTTATTGCTTTTCTACTCTGCTGCATAAACATTTGTCTAAACAAATAAACAAGCAAAGTTCAAAACAGCCTGATCCAGACTACAGTAAATTCAAGGCAAAATGTCTTAACGTAATTAAACGTAGATGTCTGCCACAAACTCCCATTTCAAAACAACTCTGAATTACTGTCAACATCAGTTGTGCAACTGTTATTATAATAAGAAACTCATTGCCACCAGGTGTTTTAAAATCTAGGAATTGGTGCAGAAGTTTCACCAGAATTAATGGAAGGTAGATATTAAATTAGAGTTATTAAACATAAGAATACAAATAGAGCCTGTGGCTCAGACAGTCGTTGGAATCTTCTCTCTTGGAGGTGCAGTTCACCAGGTGAGGAAGCACATGCTTCTTCTTCCATACATGATTGAGAAGACTATCACAGTTTGTCCTGTTTTTAAATACTGTTTGTGTCTTCATTCTCAAAGAAAAAAAAGAAACCCTCGCTATTTCCTAAAACCTTCTTACCCCAGAGAAAAATAAAATTAAGAGACAATGATTAGAATAAATATGTGAAATCCATAAAATGCCATAATCGGAATTATTTTAGTTACGCTATTTTCCCTTTTAGTTATGTTGTCGTTGACTGTTGTGCAAATAAATGGGACATTCAGGTAACAGATTCAGTAAACAAAGTTCCACATACCATGACACCAAATGTGCTGCTGCTGTTCAGCTTCTCTACCGCTGTTTCAAGAAATCATATATCAAAAGTTGTTTCTCTCAAGCCAAATTTTGCACAGATATAAACCGTTATATACCTCAACGTGACAAGTTATTCACATGAATTACTATATTTTATTTAATGGGCCGTTTTAAATATCGGCTTTCAGTGAGGATCATGCTGGGAGTTTTTTTATTCTGTAATTACCCGCTGAATTTATTTGAGCTCATTTACTGCTAATTTGTCAAATTGAAGAATGGCAGCAGAATCTCTAACTTTATGCTAAATTATATGCTCATTTAACACCTCTGAATGCTGACCATAGAACTATATTACTTATGTTCTAAGAAACCACATTGGGTAACTCCCAGAAATTCCCCATACACACAAGTCCAGATGAGATTATCCTGAAAGTCCTGGCCTTCTTAAGGTGTCATGACAGATTCCTACAATTCTGCTATCAACATTTGCTTCATTAACATTTCAAGTTTATATTTTTATAAATTTTGTAGATTTATAATGTATATAGATTTATATCGTTTACAGAAAATTGTGCTTTGTAAAGATTTATAACATTTATAAAGATAATTTTATAAATGTATAAAATTTAGAGATACATCTGTTGGTAGATTAGAAAGTCTCGTTTTTTTTACCTATAATCTAACATTTATGCCATCTGCACCTGACAGGGAGAATTAATTTCAGTTTATAATATTCTCTGTGCAGAATTTGTCCTGTAGGATTATGCATCTGACCTAAAGCAGCAGTCTTGAATCACAAGAAAAGAAAATATATAGTAATTGAAATTCCTATTATATTCAAATGAGATGGTATATAAAAATTATCATTATGGCAAGTTATATCAGTATGATCACTCTTTCTAGACAAGGTATCATTAAGATGAAGAAGAACCAACATGAATGTTAAAAGAAAGTTAAGCATAGGGGCAACAATGGTCTACTACACCACTCCCAGATATTCAGCAAACATGCAGCCTATAACAATGATAAACACAGACTGAGTGAGCTAAATCTGGTATTCGCTGAATAACTGGAACAAAGTGCGAGAGCAGGTCAAGTTTCTAACTCTAGAAGAAGAGTTTAGGTATTCAAGGAATCTTCAAAGTGAATATGAATCTACAAGGGTATAATGTGGGAAAATAGGTTAAGAACAAGCAGTATTACTATTTTTAGGCACAAAGAAAATCTAAGAATACACATGCATGTGAATCCCAACAGAGAGAGAGCACTGTCAAAAAAAAGAAAGATTGAACAGCAGACAGAATTTGCCAATATGTGGAAGGACTCAGAACTACATTGAAGAAAAAAAGCAGCTCTAAAAATTAATGCTATAAAAGAAAACAAAACAAAACTAAACAAAACTCCTGCAACTTAAAAGGACAACATGATCTAATTGTTTTTTCAATAATTTCTATTTATGATATAGATAAGTAGCTAAAATATGAATAATTTGCCTATTGTCATGCAGCATTCACGTTCTCAAAGTGCTCTAAAGTTAGAAACAGCTGCTCAGACACTCATATAGTTATCAAAAAGTTTCTAACAGATTGAAAGAACAGCATGGTTTTGAAAGATCTCAGTTCTAATGGCCAGAACACTTAATTCTGCAGTCAGCCTCAAAGTCCACTCACTCATTTATTTGTAAATTTTGGTATTAATTTATGTACAAGCTACATAATAATCACATTCTGTTACACTTCCATCTTTGTGTTATTCCATGTACTTCCTTTATAGTTCTATGCAATGATTTTGGACACAGTTCTAAAGAGTAAGTTAGCAAAGGACTGCATCACTCTTCTATAAATCTTCAATGCTCTATTGCAAAAAGAAACCTCCGGTATCGACAGCAGCCCACATAAACCAGGATCCTCTCTAACAGTGTGCCAGAAATGGAGGTTTAGGAAAGGCATAAGGACAGAACAAGTGTATATTTAAATTATCCTAGAAAAATCTTGCTTTTAGCAATGTTCAGTCCAGAGAATCTTGAACCATAATTCTTATCCATACACCTTAGATTTTTCTTCATGAAGTAAAAAACAAGTCAAAATTGAAAAGATCGCATTGCCTATTTCTACTGATTCATTCCTTTAAAATTTATCTGTTAATTTCTTGAATAATTTGCACCTGATTCAGCAGAGGAGTGTTAAGTGTCGATGTGACAGTTTCACGGTGTTTTTATGAATTTAGAGAAAGGCAGCAGCTGGCGAAAGGAGACACTTAAATTTATGACCCTCATGGAAAAAGGCTATAAAGCAAATATAATTTTTCTCTCTTCCATTTGGTCTTTGGTGTGTCCAGACTAGCCAACGTGTGTTTCCACTCCTTTCACAGCCCTTTGTAGAAATTTGCAACACAGTGGTGGATATTACATAATGTGTAAAGCAATGAAAACAATGGCAACCTGGGGAAGGGTTACAACTACTGTCGTGGGAAACAGTAGAGTAGAGAATGTACTGCACTACAGTGGGGTGGATAATGTGGGGAAGTGGAAAGGAATCTGAGACATCTACAGATAGATGCATCTCTGCAGGAAAAACAAAGGTGAACCACTATCTACAAGTGGAAAAGTAGAAGAAATTAGCGTTGAAAGAAAATTGGAAGGAAAATAACATGTAGGAATGGCATAACAGAGAGAGTAAGCAGTCTATACAATAAGACAGTTCCAGAGATAATTTTTTGTACTATTTGGAGAAGAAGAAAAAATCAAACAAAACAAAAGGCTGCAAATGTAATGGAATGTAAGAATGGAAAAGTACTTACAAGACAAACTCCTCATGTTCAGATTTTTTCAGTTGTGAAGCATTTACGTTACATTTTTGACAACTTTTAGAATAATGACAAAAACTAAGAGTCATTTCTCACATTCACACAGCTCAGCAGCTACAAGCAGAAAGGCTTCAGCACTGTGGAACGCCATATATCCACATGCCAGATGACAACACAAGGTAAAATATATCACATGATCAGCTTCCACGTAACTATTTCAGACATTAATGAAAATTAGTAGAAAAAAAGATCTTCCATTGAGAAGACAATTTTAACATTTAATAATGTGTTTTCGTTCAAATAGGAAAGAGTAAAAATTCTCACAGAAAAGAAACTCCAAAAAGTAAATAATTTCAAATTATTCTGATAATAAATAAATAAATAAATAAATAAATAAATAAATAAATAAATTAAAAAAAAAAAAAAAAAGAGAGAGAGAGAGAAATAAAATTAGCCAGGAATAAGATAAGGATACATGTTTCTTCTGCAAAGCCCTTTGTAACAGCAAGATTTCACTACTTTGGATATGGTTTCCCTGGACATTGGCATGGGTGTCAGACAAACAAATAACTGCAGACTAGTTTGTTGAGAAAGAACAAAAAAGCAGATGAGATGGAAAGAAGGCCCAACAACCAAATAAAAAAGCATTAGACTTCTGTGACACAAATCTTTCCATAATTAGTGAAGACGCTGTAGATTATGGCAGAAAATAAGCAAAGTAGAGTTGAGGGACTATCTGAATAAACTAGAAATCATATTTCATAATGAAGAGCAAAGCAATTAAATATAGGCTAATTAATAGTCCAAGTTTCCAATTTCTGGCTAATTGCTGCATATTTATGACACGCTGTATTTTTGGTATGGATTTTTGTTTTGGAAAGTATGAGTCTTTAAAAGAACAGGACAAAAATCATCACAGCAAAAATGTGGTTTTACCCTGCTAAGATCTTTCACTTATTTCCCATACCTATTTCCAGCTTTCACTCAATTCAACATTTTTGTCCCCAGTATTCTGTGCTTTTCTCTCTGTTTGGCAACAAAGAAGTCTGTTCATTCCTCTCCCTTTACTACCTGTATGGGGACTGTTTGCACACAGTGGTTGATTCTTTTTCATTATCTGTTCCATTCAAAGCACTCTTCTCCCCATCAAAGTTCTCTGTTTTCTTTCTTTCCTAGTCTGTCATCAAAACTTTGTTACATGGACACTCAGAGGGCTAAATATATTCAATGGATTTGTTCAGCTACTCATATTCAGAGGCACCACTGCTCTGCTTCACAGTCACTGAAGTGATACACTAAATTTCACTAAAGACAGACACAAAATACCACTGTGAACCTGATACATACAAAATGTTTTCACATTTGCAACCATCTTCACCTTTTTTAAATCTCTTGTACAGATATAAGAGCAATTTCAGTCAAAGTATGATTGGAAACTACAATTTTTTTATTAAAAATAAAATCCGTTAAAGAAATAAATTTTGTTTAAGTATGAACTAGCCTTTCTGGTAATTTTTGAAAGACATTATGAACAAGAAACTACCCATTACAGATTAGTAAGGAAAACAGTTATCAAATATAAATTGCATTACATGTGACCCCAAGGCTTAGTAAACAAAGTGCTAATGTGCTACTTCCAAAAATCTACTGCTTTCTCATTGATTAACCAAGAGACAAAAGTAATTCCGTGCCAATATAAACAGAGGCAGAATGGTAATATAAAAAGGGGCAGAATGATGTTATGAAAAGAAGGTGCTCGTGTTAAATTGGGAGTTGCAATCTTACAACATAAAAACCCATCCATTAGGAATCACATTAAAACCACCAGCCTAATTTCAGGAGACCTCACCTTACATGTAAACCTCACTGCAAGGCATAAAATGTCACTGGTTTATCCTCCAAGTAATCCAGCCCCATCAGGAAACTGAATAGTAGTTTTAATAAAATGGGACTCATAAGTTTTTATTACTTTTCTAATGAGTGCTCTTTGGTTTTATTGGCTCTTAGAAGGAGTAATTTAGCATCTCTATTTAAACATGACTTTTTATCCTTCACAACTTGCAGGTTTCAATTTTATGTTTCTAACATTATAAATAAAAATGCAGATACTGAGATTTTAATCAAGGCAATATTTTATTTTCTTTTTCAGAGATATATTCAATGTAAGATTTTGAAAATCATAGAGGAAAGAAAGAAAGAAAGAAAGAAAAAAAGATTTAATCTTTTTCTAGTCTAATACATACAGCACTATTTTTGAGAACATATAAGCTGTATAAACTAGTTATCAGTAGTCATGCTGAGTTAGGTAATACACACTGCATCAATTTTGGTGCTTTTCTTCTCTTCATATTTCCCCAGTACAAAAAAACATTTGAATATTTTTCCAACTTAATAGTACCATGGCTGAGAGTAACCACACAATGAATGTATGTTTAAACTATATGATTGGATATGGTTATCTCTGAATCATAGAATGATGTTGAGCTATTCAATTTATGAGAACATATACATGTACATTTCTTTATATCAATAAATCTGCCGCTCTATTTATGTTTCTTAACAAAATTTTCATTACTATTAAAATATTCTGCAGTATTTCAGCTCTAATATTATTAGTGTTCCTTTTGGCAAAGACACAGTCATCTCAAAATTACATCCACAAAACCTGCTAGTCTAAACAGTAACTCCATAAGTTACTCTGGAATACTCATCTTCAAAAACATTTGTCAGAAGTCTTATCAATTACTCCTCAGTTAAGTAAAAAATTAATGCTACAGTTTCTTAGACTCAACATCCAGGTTGGTCTTTGAGCATTTCCAGATTGTGCAGTTAAGATTTACGCTGACAAAGCATACATAGTATCCTGCAATCAGTTACATCATTCTACAGC
The DNA here is from genome assembly GCF_039878825.1 of Excalfactoria chinensis. Classification (NCBI taxonomy): domain Eukaryota; kingdom Metazoa; phylum Chordata; class Aves; order Galliformes; family Phasianidae; genus Excalfactoria; species Excalfactoria chinensis. Next base: position 25,787,936 of record NC_092825.1, on the reverse strand, counting down.
CTCTTTCATATTCCATTAATTTCTCAACAGAGAGGTTGCATTGTTTAGTAAAGCTAGTGTAACATGTTCATAGAAGTCCAGATTCATGGCAAACTTCATGATATTTCTGGTAATCTGATGCAAATGAGAAGAGGCTGTTTGAAATCTTGGTTCTCATTAGTATCAGTGGGATTTTTACCATCACTTTCACAAAATGGAAAGAAAAGACATCAGCATTCTTCCATAAAGTGAACCAAGAGATCGATGTTAGTATCAAAGAATGAAAAGGAAAAGAAAAAAAAAAAAAAAAAAAGACTTTCTGTTCTTTTTACTTTCACTGTGGTTTAATCAGCAAAGAAGTTTGAACATAGAGATCCTGAAGCTCCATTTAATTTTTTTCTAGCATTTTGGGAAAGACAGGAAATATGTGATCTGATATTGTAAAAGTATGTTTCGTTGTTCTCTGATTTAGTTTGTTACAGAGGAAATTGGAAGAAAACAACATGTTTTCACACTGTTTCTAAAATAGTGAAGAATCTTTAATGACTGGTGAAATTTCAGCATTGTCAGATACATCCTTGTAAACAACCGACTGGAGTACACTGGCAACTTGAAATTCTACTCATTAATTTCTAGAAGGCAAGGCTGTCAAATCTGCCATGTATAGTCTTCTGGTCTAACAACCATAAAAAAATGTTTTTTTCCCCTTGTTCTTCCCCTTATCACTGAAAAGCATAATGTCAGTAAAGTTTTCATAATAAGCTGAAGAAATGTTTACAAATGGTTTAAGGTTCAGCCTTAAAAAGCTATAACAAAAGATAAATTTGTTTCACTTTGCTATAACTAAGGGGAAGCGACACAATGAAATAATACTTGTCAAAAACTGCACATATCCCACTGCTTCTGGCAATGCTGAGGTGGCAGGAGACCAGCTAGAGACTGAAATTAGAGTGGCATCCAACACTACACAAGGTGTAATGGGATCTGGCAATGGATGCTGATGTGCTGATGCCTGCTACCTATAAAAGCAGTACAATGTGCAACCTCCACACAAGACAGCAGGTGAACAGTCTGGCATTCCTATATCACACAAGATGAAGCTGGGGGTCATTTATAAAGTATTCATCAGATAGTTATAAAATTTCAGGGTTAATATAGAAAAAAGATCTGGAAAATCATTAAAATCAAAATTTATATAGTAAAGCTTCAGTCTATTGGTCTTCATGACAAAACTCTGAATTTCATGCTGCTTTGTTTTGTTTTGTTTTAAACACAGCTGGCTTCTCACTGAAATTTAGAGTTTGCTAATATGTTATCATTATTCAAATAATTAAGCTTGGGAGCAATGGATTTTATTTTTTTTTTTCTTTTTTTAATTGGCTATCTCAATGTAAGTATCATTATAATCATCTAATTATCCTTTGGAGCAGCTTTAAACATAAACACTTTAAGCATTCATTGTCTTACTACTGGGGGCTATGCCTCAGTTTATATACTCTATAAGAAAATTAAATTTAGTGTTACAATGAACACGTATTAACAGCAAATATAAAAATGCTGAATGCTGTAATTTTAAAAATCTGTGGGTTTTTTTGTTGTTTTGGGTTTTTTTAGTTGTTTTTTGGTTTGGTTTGGTTTTCAAGTATTTCCAAGGCCTAAAGGAAAGAAAAAAAACCTGTCCACTTAAATTAAACATTAAAAAATATATTAGCTTTGTTCTTCGGTTTGATTTCTGTCATTTACACTGTCTATAGCTGTTCCCTCTCCACAGCCTGGAATAATGACACTTCTAAACAGTGAGTAATACAACTGTTAATGAGTAGCCTTTCAGATCTTCGTAAGCATATGCCTTTTATTTAATGAAATAGTCTTCCATCAAAACTACTTTTGACAAGGCCTCTCAGCAATTTTAGAACTGGTAGTGTATCTTCTCATCAAAAGGAATGCTGGACTGCAGGATGGACAAGCACAATCTAGCTAGAGGGCTTATCAACAGCAGTGGGAAAGCAAAAGCATGCATTAGCAGCAAGCCAGCTGAAAACCTGATAGATGCTGGGAATGCTGGCCAATAACAAAGCACGTGCTGGACCAGTTTTATTACTGCGGCTACTTTCAGCAGATACAAGAAATGGTAAAGTAATCTATTCATTTGTTTAGACACTCATTTTGCTATATCCATTCCCTGGAAGAATAAGTTTTACCTATCTTCTTTTTACTTAATGAAGGCTTAACAACTTAGGTTCATAACATGGTGATACACAATTAGCGTCTGTTACAAATTAGCAACTCAACCCATTTATGTATTTTAGTACAATATTAGTACTTTAAGGACTACACACAATATCTGTATGAATCTATAATTTGAAACAGCATTATAATTTTTCTATCTTAAATAGTAATTAGACAGATGCAGTAATTACACAATGCTATCTTTGTGCTTATTTCACACATTTTAAAAACGCCTGCAATGGAGATACCAGCTGAACCGCTCCAACATTCCATTTGTAAGATCAATCATTAGACCCATTATCACTGTTTTGATTAAAATATCATCTAAATACAAGAATCACTTTTAGTGTACAAAAAACTTCCTAACTACTCAAGTCTTCAACAGATACAATAATCTCCTATATATCCTGTTCCCACATCATCCGCATTAAATCAGACTTCAAATTTGTTCACATTCAGATTTATTTCTTTACTTCTAACCAAGATCCTGATGCATATTCCTTCCCCACTCCAAGAGTTTTGACAGAACTAATTCAGTCTTCTGAAATCTACATTCCTGTGGAACCAAAACTGCTTTATCTGCATTTTCTGTAAGTCTGACTCTTTTGTCTTAAGAGTTTTTGTTTTGTTTTGTTTTGTTTTAATGATGTAAGTTATTAGATACACTTCCCAAATCCAAGATGCTGACAATCAAAACTAGGCAGCTGCTTTTCTTACTGTCTGCTTTGTCTAGATAGTAAGAGTCCCTCCTAGGGAAAGTCTGGTTTAAAAGATAAGTTCTGAAAATGTCATCACAATCAGCCCAGGAAGACCATAAGCAAAAATCAATGTATATTAATTTCCTATCTGACATCCTCCTGAACTTTAACTCTGAAGATAAAAAAAATAATCCTAGATTAATAAATTGCCATGTAACAACTCTAAAAAAATAACAATAATACAGAATCATTATTTCTGAAATAAAAGCTCATAATAGGAGTTTATTAAGTGTCTGATCTGGCTTACATAAATTTTTTCAGATTTTTATAATCACAGCATGCAGGGTCTTGTTCATTGCAGCTGAAAATACACAGCTAAAGGGGGTGACTATGTTGAGAAACAGTGTTTTGTAGATGAGAATTTGTTCTATCAAACAGTGTTACTGTGATCTTTGTATCTGTTATAGTTTTCATGGAAATAAAGAGAAGGCATTACTTTCAGAGCAACTTACGTACATAAATTGAAGTAAACACTTCAGTATAATTAAATAACATCTCAGATAAAACTTCTTTTTTTGGTTGTTGAGATGTGAATGTGGATTATGCGTCCCTATTTTCATTTAATTTTCTAGACTGAATATATATTGAACACTAAGAAATATCTTTTCTAATTCTTAATTTTAAATATGTATTTAAAAATGCATTTAAAAATATAGAAATGAAAAAAAAAAAAAAAAACAAAACACCCTCATTTCCCATCTACTATAAAAAAAACACAAAAAACAACACAAAACCCCAAACCCTAATTGTATAATGTCCATGCATTGTGTACTCAAAGAGATTATTTTCTTGCTACAGGCCATATACAGGTAAGAGGAAAAGTTCAAACATAAACACCATTATTTATTATAGGTTTCCATGGACTGAAGAACTGCTTCTGGCTGAAAACTGGATCTTTTTATAGCTTTGCATGGCATTTCTCTTGTTCAACTAAGCTGGGAAAGAAAGCACAATAGAAGAACTCCTGCCTCAGATAATTATCCTGGTAAGGAATAAACTGCCCTTTGAGTGAGTCTTTCCCCCTTATAAAGCAAACATGGATAATTTTCTTAGATCACTGTGGACCAAGAGGGCCTTTCCCCCCCACAAGGTGCCCTTGCTCACAGTCAGCTTAGATGCAGTGCAGCCAGATCACTGTGGGTCCAGATAATGTGAAAAGCCCTGTAGGGTCAACCCTTGTCCTATGTACCTGTCCTTATTCATCACAGGTCTGCTTTCTCCTGGGCCTCCCGCCAGGGCCTTGCACCTGCCTCTTAGCTACCAACTATCCCGGTGCCCATGGTGCTTCCACTGTACTGCTCCAGTAATCAGGTGGTCTCCTATGATTGTTTTCAGCACAGTATTAATTGTTGTAAATGGGATTCCTCACATGCTTGCATTTATGCATGTAATGAATTTTACTGGATAAGTACTCTGATCAAGTTCAAGCAAGATTTGAGGCCACAGCGTAGCCTACAACTTATAAAACAGTATACTAAAATGTTTTTTTCCCTCTAATCATTTGCAATGTTAAAAATTTCATGCAAACCTGCCATTGTACACCAGCAATTTGTTCTGTTTCCATTAAATCCCTCTGAATCATCCAATTACCCAAATTCCTATTAGTCAAATTGGGCCCAAGTAATTTACAGCTTTTTTTCCAAGCTGTATGTGCCTCTAGAAGCTTTGTATTTCATGAAGGTCCATACAACCTCTCTGAGATTATCTAAAAACTGCGGACTATTTGTGTCACCGTCAGACCACAAGTTAACGGTGAAATCCACCACTAACTCTCTCATGATGGATTGTCCTAATGGATCATTTGGGACCTCCTCGAGAGAGCCAAGGGCAAGCTGACAGATAAAAATCTGTAGCAATTGATTTCCAGCAGAATCTTGAAAATCAGGACATACATCTCACTTGTCTCTTCAGATACACCGACTACATTTCTCCTAGAGTGTGCTGCAAAAGAAAATACCCATGAAGTACTGGTGGATTCACTCAATACTTAAAGAACCATGAAGTGATATATTTAATCTTGAAAACAATAGCATGTTACCAGCTGTTTCAGCCCACCAGTACAAACTCCAACTACTTTAATTGTATAGAGCTACATATTAGCCATTCGACCTTTGGAAATTGAGTATTTCAAATTACTAGGGGATTAATCACACCAACTACTTGCATATGTATCACAGGCTTCCTACATAGCCATTAGAGCACAGCTGCTTCTGTCTTGAAGTAGCACAGTCACATTTATTGCCAAGACAAATGTATTTGACCCTTAGATGGGTTTGGAGGGAGAACAGGAAAAATTGGATGAATGCAATGGCCAGTCTGTATTGCCATGAAGACAGTAATGTCAGACCAGAAGCTGGCTACCTTGCAGCAGTATCTCTACACACAGTGCCAAGCAGCATGGCAAGATAGAAAACATGTATTTCATTAAAGGGGTACTCAGCAAAAATTCCTTTTTAGAAACTGAAATGCTAAAGAACGTTCACAATAAGATGTTGCCTTGTACTGAATTACTATCATGTGTCTTGATGGCATAATTTAAACATTAAATTCAGACTGATAATCCTATCAAGAACAGAAATACTGCAGGCAAAGAAACATGAAGCCTGCCTGTGTAGTCGTAATTTTGCTAAGTATCCCAGGCAATTTTTCAGCTTGTTTCATAGCAACTAAAGTATTCTAACAAGCAATCACCGCTCCATGGAATTAAAACCTCTAGTAACTGTCAAGGCTGTTAAAAATACTAATAACACCCACTCAAAAGAGAAGACTCGACCTACGTCTAGATCCCAGAATGGAATTCTCACTTGTACTTCAAAACTTAAACTGATAATTGTACGGACAAGAAATAATTTTCTCTTCTGTCTTGAAACGTATACTCTAACTTCACATTAAGTTTCTTAAGATACAAAAAGGAAGGAAAAATAATGAGAATAAATTCAGAAATCCATGTGAGTACAGACACAAACATAGAACGCATTTTCTTCTGTTAAGATATTTTCTAATTAATAATGGATTTAAAAACATGGAATTTAATTGTGCTTGTATGACATTCACATGGTATAACAGTTTCTGTTAGAAACAATATACCCCATGCGATCAACTCTAACGGCTCTAGATGAGAAGAAATAAGCTAAAGTATTCTCTCATGCAGAATGGAACTAAGCACAATAACTCGGGCTACACAAGAAAGAAAGCTGAACTGAAAGGTTTGTAATGCAAATAAATTATTAATATAATCTTTAAATGTAATCATGGGAGCCAGAAGATTAGTTTAAATATGTATATGTTACTACAGATTTGATGGAAATAAACAATGGTCAACATGCCTCTGAGATGCTTCATTGCTCAGTTTCTACTGTGCTCATAGAAGTCTAATAACTATGACCCTGCAGAAAGCTTCACAGTGTCCAAAGGAATCAAGCAAAGAGCTCTTAATGCACTTGAACAATGTTAAGCAGACTAGGTGGCCAATTCAGAAAGAGGCACGACAGGCTTTCAGTGGTTTTAAATTCAAAGACTTACTAACAAGATACACTCCTACACAAATACTTAATTGAAGACATTCTCATTTGCTGCACCTCATAAAATAAACCATGATTGCAGTGACAGGTCCGAGTTATATCCCAAGGGTGCTTAACAGCAAAAGCATGTTCAGCACTGTAGTCCAGTTTAGCCAATAAGCAACACTCAGTGCATTATGAATGCTGGGAACTACAACATCTAGAGGCCATTATAGCATTGGTTTCTCAGGAGGAATTACCCAAGACTGTTTTTTAACCGTGTCTAGGAAATTAGATGGATGATGTGGTTTCCATAAGCGTGGCCTCACTGTGGCTATTACACAATTTCAAAAATCTAGGCTTCAGTTTGTACTATGGTAGAGGATCACTATAAAAAGAGCGTTCCTTACACAACATAAACATGCCTAAAATATAACGTAACAAACTATGTTACAACATAAGAATGCATTTATGGTAGTACATAAATATGTGAATGCTATTAATGTCAACATAAGCCTATTCACTATCACATATTCAGTGAGATACCAACAAAATTATTGCTATTATTGCCGTATTTCTTCAGTCAGCAGCATTGAGAAGAAAAATCCTTCCCTTAAAATAACATTATTGCTTAAAGGATCACAGGTCTCCACTTTGTCTCCACCCTTCATATTCTTATAAATGTATTAGAATCCCAAATCTCTATAATAAAATATGTCTACACAATATGCTTTCATATATCAAGTTACTGTCTATTTCAACTCCCTGAAGAGCCTGGGAAAAAAACAAAACAAAACAAAACAAAACAAAACAAAACAAAACAAAACAAAACAAAACAAACACCTGAAATGGTGGGGATTTTGAAAAGATTTCTAAATCTTCTGAGTATGAAATGGCAAAAAAAACTACACAGTAGAAAGTTAGGGTGGCCAACCAGCATACAAGTTATACTCCACAGTGTACTGGAAGCATATTTCTAAAGAAATCACTCAAAAATCTTCATAATTAAATTCTGTACTTATCCATTTTGCTTGATACTTGCACTCTACATCTTACCTCAACATTTGCAAGTTTATATTTGTAGAATATTTCATTATATCTACACGTTCAGATTACACAGTGTTAAAAAAGAGAGAGATTAAAAACAAACAACAAAAAAACCTTACGCTAAACAGAAGTACACACAAAAACACAAAGATAAAGACATTACATCAGAGAGTCCTCTTTCTTTTCAGGAGAACAGTTACATTACACGAGTTTCACATGACAGAGGTAAAGAAAGAAAAGGAAAAAAAAAAAAAAATCCAGGAAGAATAATCTTGTTCTATTATGGAAGAATTAACATTGATAGATTAAATAAAGTACAATTGCTTAAGCTACTTGCTCTGCTCAAGAGAGGTTAAGCGCATCAAATTCTTTCAAGACATTCAGGTAAGTTGAAGGAAAAATATCATATTCTCACAGTGAAGGCACAATGAGCACCAACGAAAGAATTTTAGGAGCTTTGCTAAGAATACATTAAATAACATTTTATGGTTTGATTCATAAAGCAGTCTCCTTTCCTCTCATTAAATAGGTAAAACTGAAAGAAGTTTTTCCAGTTTTTCCTTCCTTTCTGTTAGCTGTTTCACGGTACCAAGTGAGACGTATGACAACCACAAGAGAATCCTGTATCACAGCAGGAGAAAAGTGCAAGCTACAATGCTTTTTCTTTTTTAATCTCATGGAATTTGAATAGCATGTAGTAACATTAACCTATTTGAGAAAAGGTGGCAAGCTTTTCACATCAGCTGAATCAAATGCCTATTAAAATTAAATCACCCTTAGCCAGCCGTCACTATCCATATTGTACAGATGAAGAAATTGAAGTAAAATACTAGCTGTCTCCTGAGCTTAATTGTGCCATTATGAGAGAAAGGAAAACCAGCACTCAGAACTTACTGTCCTCAAGCCATACTCCTCCAGAGCATTCTAACCAACCACACAGACCTTACCTATATATTCACATGCAGTCAAAAGTTATGAACCTAAGAAAATGAGTCTGATAACTGTATATTTAGTTCCCAGAGTTTCTAGCACAAGATAAGTAATTTCCTTTGCCTTTGGTGAGCAATGGAAGAATCATGAATTCTGAGAGCAAAACAGGAGCACATCATGTTCAGTACAATTTTTTATTTCTATTTAATACATAGAATGATTAGACATAACTACAAATAGCAATCTCACAAGATACTAACAGTAATAAAATCAAAATAACGTCTCTAATGTATAACTGAAATACGAAAAAGAAAATACATTTTGTACTACATGGATCATACAGAAAGTCCTTTAAGAAAGTTCACTCTTTTTTTTTTAAAACTATCCTATGTGTTTCTTCACTGCAATAGAAAGACTCTTTTTGTAACATACCTGCCTTATTAATAGTGTGTACTGCGATGCATTCCATTACCCTATGAAAAATCCACTATACAATTCCTCTAAAAACCTAGATGCTCTATTTTCTATTCAAGTGTAACACCAAGCTGTGAGCAAAAAGGACAACTGCTTGCCAATTACACTGAAGCATCCTAATTGGAGCCCATCATTACTCTAAGGCCACTTTTTGAGGGGAAATAATTCAATCATATGTCTTAGAGCAATCAATCATTTCAAAGATACAACATGAACAGTTTTAGAAGGCATTTTCTTTCAATTAGGAAGAAATAAACTTTATTTACAATCCTTCTTGCACTATCAGAGAAGAAATATAACTGTGCAAACACAGTTGGATAAAAAATGTTCCCACTAGTTTCCTCTCATGTTTCAAACTAGAAGGCACAAGCTTTAGTAAGGGAGCCATAAATATAGAAAAAGTCATTGGTATTCTGTTACAATTTTTTTTTTTTCCTCTGGTACGATGATGATAAAGCAGAGCCTGGGCCTCGACCCCTGCTCTTCTCACTTTGCAGTGGCTGTGAATACTTTCTTCCACTCCGACAGCTTATAAAGCTATCTACTGATGACTCAAAAACCTACCTGTCACACCAACTTATCTCCCATGTGTGGCTAATACCTCTTCTTAGGCATGCCCCTGTCACCTTAAACAGATGATTCTTTCATCCTCACTTTCAAGTCCTTCCTGCACATTTTTCTATCTCTACTACTCCTAGTCTCCTAATCTTCGAGGAGCATGAGCTTCTTCTTGCTTATCCCATTGTCAGTTATCAAAAATATCTCTCTGGTCTTTATCATTTCATTTCCATAGATGTTTGAGCAAGCACTGCCATTCAGCAGCTCTCCTATTAATAGGGTTATGTGTTGGCCTTGATCTGTTCTCTCACTAGTCTTTTCAGTCTCGGTGTTAATTTTTGTGCAACACGGCTGTTAACCCACATGGCTTTGAAACCCTCTGGTGAGTCCATCTTTGGTACTATTTCCAAACATGAATTTTTTGCTACTCTAAAATTTCCTGATTTTTAACACATTCTGTTATGCCCAGTTGTCACCCTCTACCTCTAATACACCACAGATTGTCTGCATATCCTTCAAATCCCTTCTGTTAAGCTTCCCCACCAGAGCCTTGTTCCTTTTTGACTTCAAGTTGATCTTTTGTTAATATCTACCTGCAGCCTATGCACAGCCGGTGGATTCATTCTGACAAGTAAAGGAACTTACATCCAACTCTACTCATTCATAACCATGCGCAACCTGGCACAGCTGATGAGGTGGTTTATATCAGAAATATAACCAGAGATATAGAAGTGAAGTACAGCAGAAGAAAGAAAAATACTACGTTTTTAGCTCATTTACAGTAAATTACAGTGTTTGCAGTTATGACAATATTTGCTTACTCTTGTACCCATGTTCTTGTTTTCATATATGTTACATGACAGAACTTCACATCGCCTGAGCTGCTAAAATAAAATATAAGCTATTTGCATCTAACATGTAATGTCTATGACAAGTGGGTAATGTGGGAAAAGTACCACTTCATGGTACTAGCAGCCACGCTGCCTTTTGCATCTGGTACTCATCCTCAGTCTGTCAACTGTGTTAATACTAATGACTTTCTTAGTGGTTATTTTTAATTTAATGCTACTCTGCAGTGAAAAGAATTGGTATTATAAATTAAAAGTTTACATTTGCATCTCTCCTACTTCACATCATGTACCTGATCAGATTTAGTGGTGGATTTGAGACAGAGAGAAACTGTTTGTCATTAGTTTTCTAAATGAGCCCCATATGTATTAAAAATCAGCTCATTCATCAATAAGTGATACTGTTATCCTGCTATTTTAGTATTTTACATAAGACTTATACATTATACTATTCCTCACTAACCTTCAGCATATTGCTTTTCTGGCAGATGAGAAATAGATCAAACGCAAAGACACTCTAAGTCTGAACATGCTATTTATCAAACGTGCACAACCTCATATTTATACGTCAAGATACAAAGATTGCTACATTGTGGGAATTATTCAATTTATATCATTGTGGTAGTTACATAATCCCATCTAAGCAAAACATAACTCAGAATGTGCAGTGGGATTGGCTGTGCACAGAAACAGTAGATCAGAACTATCATACTTTTGCAGATGTTGCTCAACCCATTCATTACAAAACCTGCAGAAGGTAGCCTGGAAAAAGGCAGAGATTACACTATCACACTGCCAGCACCACAGACGCATCTCAACCACACAGCGAAGGAGTTTCATCTTGCTTTTGAGAAAGAAAGGGGAAATGGGTGCACTGCATTGGAGAGCAAACATCTGTGACAAAGTCAAATAGATAACTGTAAAAATTATAAATGAGGACCTAAAGACACTTCCTGTAGCTGATAAAGACATGCTGGTATGTTTCAAAGTGGCCTACTGCTGAATGTGAAATATGAGTATGGGATCACCTGACCATGGAAAATGCCCTTAACCAATCTAGGAAATGGCTTTTTGTCTCCAGACCATGAGGAAATATGTGCTGAAAGTGTGGTGTATCATGGAGGTGAATTAGAAAAAAACTAGAACAAAGACTGAAAAAAAAGCTAGAAAATGGACTGGTAGTTTCTCTTACCATAAACCTTGTTAAATATGCTTTAGGGAAATAGACACAGCTACAATACAATAGAACAAGGACAGGTGCCTGCTGTTCAGTGATCATTCAGCTAAGCAATAACTCAGTGTCTTTAAGAAGCTATGAGTTTAACACACAGCTGAAGTACATCAGCAAGGAGAGAAATCCAATCTCCTCAGAGATTATTTATGACAGAGTGCACCTAACTGAGGCCCAATTTGTTTGTGGAATTGCAGTCATTCCATTTCAACTAAACAACAAATGAATCTGCCTCTCACAGGATTGGTTCATGGTATAAAACAGAACAAGGGAGAGAGCAGATACAACACTTCATTTACACACCAATCTACAGGCTCACTTACAGAAATGATTGATAAAGCACTTGCTTAGAAGCAAAGAACTATCTGAAGTGCTGAAACAGAAAGGCTCTGAATCAGATCTAAAAGTTACCTTAGTAGAACATGCATTTCTTAATACAGATTATTAATATATACTCATTGGCTTAAAAATCATATCACATCTCACTATTTTACTGTTTCCCCATTTACTGCACATGGCTAAATTGCACATCTCATCAAGCTAAGCAAACTAGCAAGATTATTGTTTTATGTACAAGGAAAAAAATGCACTACGATTAACTTAAAAGGAAAAGTCAGGGTGCCGAATAGGATGGCCACTCCCTATGGGCTCCCCAGTGCTTCCTCAGAGCAGAGCCACTCAGCCAGGCCTCATTCCCCCATCCCAGCTGGAAGCAGGGCAGCTGGGGACAGCTGGGGACAGCCCTGGGCATCTGGCATCTCCATGGGAAGGTTGCTTTTCTAATTAATCTGATTTAAATATGCTATTGGAAGGCATTCTAAAAACTGCTCACTTTTTCCAACAATTTGCTGTAAAAACACAAACATCCTATTGCATCCACTAAGAAGAAAATATTAATCAATACTTTATCACTTTGGGAGATTTTACTGAAAATTAAATACATTCACTGAAATGTAATAATTGAAAACAAAATTTTACTAGCAATTGCCATTTGCAGTTAATTTCCACTCATCTCTACTATCTCCTCCATGCCAAAGCTCACAAGAACATTTCCCCAGTTACTGAAAATGACCTCACATTAATGGTGAACCAAAATGTTCGAGGACAGACTGTGCAACACTGGTTGAGTGACACTGCTGCAATCACAAAACCAGGGTTAAGAAAATATTATTATTATTATTATTTAATGGTAAGTAATGTGTTCTACAGAACAGGTCTAAAGGAAAGGGGGAGAAAAATAGTCATTGTTAACCAATTGAAGGCAAAGCTATGACTCTGCAAGTGTCTAAAATGAATCCTCAAATCTGAGGTCTTAAAAACTAACAAAAACGGAAGAGAAGCAATGTACACGAGCTACTCAAAAGTGTTCAAAAATACTTCTTAAAAAAACAACAACAACAACAACAAAACCACCATGAAATCTAATTAAAATCTTATTTCCAAGCAGAAGAGGCAACTGTTATGGAAAACATTCAAATAGAAGAGAGGCAGAAGGTCAAAACAGAGGAGTAGACCATTTACAGATCTGTATTGGAAATTGGATAAATTAGCAGAAGAACAGAACAATTTACAAAAATAAATAAATAAATAAATAAATAAATAAATGGAAAAGGCCTGATAATGAGGCTCTGCTTGTCAAAATGCGGAACAGAAAAATCAAGCATAAAAGACATCTAAAATGTACTGTATAATAGAAGAGGTGTATGCCATTTCTTTTAAGAATTTCCAACTTTAAAAAACATACAGTAATAACTGAACCTTGGAAAAAGAGAAGGGAGTCTTTTGCACCAATGGAAGTGGAAAGCTGTATGAAAATAACTCCCAAAGTTAAATGAATCAACGTAGAGAAAGGACTCCTGAGATTGACCTGAAGATGAGAAATGTGTATCTTTAATGTTGTTATATTTATCAGCCTATCTGCTTTATAAATTAAATTGGTATCACTGACATCACAAAGTTTAAGGCTCTGCAAAAGTAAGCAGTAACAGAGTAACTGATGTCAGAAAAGGTGAAGAAGCAAAGAACCCAACTATCAATTTAAGTAACACTATGAAAGATGGTTTGACTTAATACTTTCTTGTTTCGCCAATTATGCAAAATCCTTTGACTGTGTGATTATGAAATACTGTGAGAAGTGATGTGTGAAATGGGATTTCCTAGACACATCACAGACTGATACACGATATATGTTAGCTGTAGGGAAAATATCAATAGATGTGACAGGACAGTTTAAACTGAGCAATGTATTTGCCAATGATGTGCACAGTTGCCTTTGGTTTAAATATATATGTCTACTTGTGAGACACAGTGGAGGACTTTTGGTCAAGGAAAAAACAAGAAAGTTGTCATAGAATTAAATTACGGAGTATAAATTACAAAACCATGACAACACAGAAGAAATGAAATCTTATTAAATAAAATCTAACAATAAAATAAAAACATTAGCAATTTATGATAAGCTATGCTCCAGTAAATGGCAATTACTAAGCTATTAAAGGAGCATTAACAAGAAGTGATAAATTTGGAATATTTTGGCTATTTCATAAATGCTAAGATATATATTTCAGTGCTGCATACCATTCTGAGCACCAAGCTGGATGATTCCATATACATTCTTTACATGCTTATGCATAAAACTTTCTGAAGTTTACTAGAAGTGAGCTAATTTTGGGAAACTATTAATTTCTTTTGAAGCTGACAGTGTTCTGAGCAGGGTGGAAGCTTCCACAGCCAAAGATTTCTTCAGATATCTCAGCATTTAAACAGTATGCTTTTATCTGAATATTAAGGTAAACTTACTTTCCCAGACGTACTGTAAGAGGAATTCAAACTTGAGGAAAACAGAGTTCTCAGAGGCTACCTTCTTTGGCCTCAGAAAAAAATTAAGTAAAGGTATTTTGAGACTGTGTTCACTGTATGTGATATCCACCTCAGTGACAGAAAAGGAAGAGCTGTTTCAAGTGGGATGATTTATCATCCTACTTCTGTAACTGCAAATGCCATGATCTCCAATAAACAGGAATAGCATTTAGTAGCATGTAAGACTCAACTAAGAAGATATTTTTGAATATTAAAAAAAAAAAAAACAACAAAACAAAACAAAAACAAAAACAAATGTTGCCTCAATAATGTGCATAAAATAATAAGACCCTTATGAAACACACAATTTACTATTTTACTTCCAGTAATGCAAGGTAATTGCTTTCCCTGAATATATGCTTTTGTCCTGCTATCTCCCCACCTATACTCTAACTAAACACATTGCCTTTCAACTTCATCAGGAAAATATTCTGCACTGGAATTTTTTAACTTCTAAGTAGCAGTGCATGAATTTCAAAGGGATCAGAACTTCTCTTTCTCTTGGTGAATGTTGAATATGTAGATGCTAAAGAGACTCCTATCAGAAATGTCAGTTCTTTGAAAATCTGCTACAAACAGCCTTCTTTACATGTCCTCTCATACTCTCCTTTTTTTCTTACTCTTCCCTCTCAATGCTTTATTTCATCTTACATTGCCTCTAAATTAAGGATGTATTCTTTTTTCTCCTTTAACATATGCAATTAGGTTGTTTATGAGGTCAATTTGCTTGGGAAAATGAAAGACAAATAAACATGCTTCCATCTCTAACTTGTCCATATGTTTTATTAGACAGCATAATTCTGGCCAGCAGTAAAGATTTTGGAAGCATGAGAGAGATAAAGGCTTCCTGACAGCCACTTTAAGATCAAACTAGAAAATAATAAACCTAAACAAAATAGAAAGCAATGATCTAGAAATATAATCCATTTATTACTTAGTATATGATTTATCGATTCCATATTTATAACTAAAAAAGGTTTACACAATTTCAGTTTTAAGTGTGTGGTTCAATTGTGATTGGCAACCTTTAGCAGGACTGCTCTGCTGACAGTTATTTCAGTTTTTGTTTTATTGGCTAAACTACGGCAATTTCTTATTCATACTTCACCTTCCTGAGTTACACAGTAGAAAATATATATAAATATATATGGATGCAGCCTGGGTCATTTCTGCCAAAAGAGACCAAACCTTAATTGATCCTTAAATTAAAATTAGCTGATATTCTTTGTGAAGCTGTAAATTTGGCATGTTTGTACAGCATATACTGCTAAGGAAATTCAGTTGACTAAGCAGGTAAGTGTATGCATTGCTGCTTTGCGTTTCTCTAGCCATAATGCTATTGATGTCACATTGTTAAACTACGATGTTAAACACTACAATTCTCTGTGTAGTTAAGCCTTTTCCATGAACTGTGTTGGCTATAGAAACCCATCAGAAGTCTAAAATCTGACTAGAGTTTTCTATACTATTCTAAAATAGGATTGCACCTATATGAGTAACAGAAAGTGAATTTAACCATGAGCATATTGGATGCTTAAAAATAATGAATAGTATTGCATGCTTACAGTCACATGTGCATAAATCAAGGATGTGAGAGAACCATTTTGAAAGAAAATAACAAAGTTACATCCTGTTTTGCTTTTACTTTTCCCAGTTTAGAACCTGAATGTGTATTGTTCTGAATTCTTCTATTACACATTTTGACCAAGGTCTTCTTAATAATTCAGTCTCACATGTTCTTAAAGTTTGCAAGATCTGAACACCCCTGGGACTGATTTTAAAAACATTTTATAGAATATGAGTGATTTAGAAATATTCAGAGACCCTAACTTAAGAAACAATACCTTTACATATATATATATGTATATATGTATAAATGTATGTACCCTTACTCCCTCAAAATACATTTTATTAGTATTTCTTGATATTCAAAGCACAGCAAGTAATAAACAGATCTGGAGTCATTTACACATACATGACTGAATATTCTTTCTTGCTAGATTTATATCTCCCATCTCTTTTTAGTGATCTCAACCTATAAAGCTATCTTTCTTAGTAAGATCGCTATCTGAAAACAGTAACAATCATTTTTAACCCAAAATAGTTAAGAGGTGTTTTGTTGTTATTTCTTGTTTTTCCTCAGTGATAGAAGCACAGAATATTCCCAGTTGGAAAGGACCCAGAAGGATCAAGTTCTTCTCTCATTATTTTGCATTTATATTCATTACCTTTAAATCAAATGTGTGTTGAAATGTGTCATAAGAGAATATTAAGCAGGATACTGTTGAATAAGTACACTGGTGAACTTTGTATTGAGGGGTTTTAACGTCTTTTCAGGATACAGCATTAAAAAGGCTTATAACATTAAGCTACAGGGCATGAAATATTCTTTTTCGAAACCACAACATAAAAGACTTTCAATCATTTGATTTTCTTCTTGATATATATTCTTTTTTAACTACTCTTACTAATTGTCTCTTCCATGCAGATGGAGGAAGGAAAAAATATAGCAAAAACTACATGAAAGAGCTATTTCACAGATGACAAAATTCTCTGAAGCAACCACCACAGAAACAACTTATTGTTGTATGCAAAGTAAAACAAATCTGTCTTCATGGAGGACTGTCAGAATACACAATAACTTACTGATCAGATATCTGACGACTCTAACATACTGACATTTTGTAGCAAACCACATAAATCACTTATTGTGCTCATCTAGAAATTGGCTCGTTCTGCATCAATGAAGATTTTTCATCTCACTTGGTGTTCTTTAAATTGGCTGTGGATTCTTCAAATCGGAACATACATCTTCCATTCAAAGAGAAGTAAAAATAACCTAATTTCAATATTTTTGTAAAAGAAGTATGCTCAAATTATCTACAAATGTACAAAATCTTAAAATTATTCAATGCGTCTACGTTTCTTAAAACTACCTCTTCCTTAAAATTCTTCCCTACTCAGGTCCTCCTGAGGGCATGAATGGACAAAAGTAGTTACAGTGTTACAAAATGACTTAATTATGGCCAAGTCTGAAGCCTCATACTGTCTTCCACAGGGAGACCAGAGGAGCAAGAAGGTGTCAAAAAGTAAGGAGAGTGTGGATTGATCTGAGCACTAAAACATCTCCATGGCTCTGATTATGACTCCTCTGAGAAACTCAGCAATCACCTCAAACATTTTCCTTCCAGCACTCCTGGCCCAAAACAACACATAATCCTACTGCTGCTCTGCTTATGCCAGAAGGAAACAAAGTTCTCTAGAATGAAAAGGAGGTTTAGCAGACAGAACCCATATTGCAATAAGGAAACCTCTGATTAGGATCATGTTTTTCAGCTCTTAGACAAATGTAGGAAATATCTCTAGCAAACACATCCTGAAGTGTGAGAAGATGCTGTGACAATGCCTAAGAGCAAAACTTAGTCACTTCCCTTACAGCTTTGAAGGAAAAAAAAAAAAATGCACTATGTACTTGATTTAGCTTTCCTCTAGATCCTCTGAGTCATCAGGACTTGGTACTTTAATAGTAATTAATGAAACAAATTCTAACAACAGCACTAGGCTTCATCCTTTCAACAAAACTGTGAGACAGATTTTTCTTTTCAATTTTCCTACAAGGCATTATAATATCTTATTAGTAGATAAACACATAGAGCTTATTCCAAAGGGTAAGATAAATATGTAATGATGAAAAAGAAAAAAGACGAAAAAGAAGAAAAAAAGACAAAGAATGCACATGCAGCAGAAAGATCTAAATAAAATATATATTAAAAAAATAAAAGAAAGAAAAAAGAAAAAAGCTAATGAGATACACAGTACTTTGCATTTTCATGGAACTCATTTGCAATTAGGCACTGTCCTTCCAGAATAAAAATTAAAGACAAAACCATTTAAGAATTAGAAATAGCCTAACACAATGACCAAGAGTCCTTGAATTCAAAAAAATCCTGATAGCCTGACATACAATTATTTCTCCAAAAATTTCAGTGTTCAAATCTCCAAAGGGGAAAAACAATAATCATCTTTAAATGGTAAAACACACTTTGAACGCACAGCAAATCTCTGGTTTTATATGGAAAAATCAGTGCAACATTTTGATTTATGTTCATTCAAGAACAAGTCTGTGCATACTCTTAAAACACTGTCATTATTAAAGCGTTTCAAACTTATATTTTGAGATTTTGAGTCCAAATACAAGGAGAAATGCTTTGATTCAAAATACTTCCTTCTGCTCTGCATCTTCTCAAAATAACGAGAGGCCTACATCACAAATGTGGTAGAGATTTCACAGACCGTGAAAGTATCCAAGAATGAGAACATAGGATAGAAAACATAAGCCCCCTCAAATCATTTGAACAGATCTAGTGGAGATCTGCATTCAGAAAGGCCTAAGAAAATGTAAACTGCCAGTCACAAACTTGAATGTTCAATAAAAGGAATTAAATAAAGTGCAAAAAGCAGCAGAGTACACTAGAAAAGCGTGTCATGAATCACAAATACATTTAAACGTGTAAAACATAGCACTGAATCTGTTCAGATGGGAAAAGAAAGGAAAGGTTGGACCACGTCAAAAAAAGAGCTTCACCTTTACAAAGGAGACAGAAGAGTGACAATGAAAGTCTTTTGGAGAAGGTGATAAATCATTACATTCTTTTTCTTTAATTCTAAAGTAATTCTTTCTGGTTGGCAAGTCTGTAGAGCAGTACTCCTTCACCCACCTGAACTGAGTGATGTACTGACTAAATTCACATGTCTATCTACATTTCTGCCTATGTTTTAACAGGTATCTCATCAGTGCTAAATTCTATGCTCTTAGTGGATTTTTGTTTGTTTGTTCGTTCTCAGATAACAGATGCAGATGTGAACTCAATGGAGACCTAAATATAATAAGTCTAACGCCCTTAGTGAAGTTTCTAGAGACTAAATAAAGGTTTTTAGTACTTCTCTTTTGCTCATGATTACACAAGCATGATCTGATACCTCAAACAAACACCCACTGAGATGTGGTGTTTTTCACTGAACAAAGTGGAAGGAATTTCTTTGCTGTAATAGCTACTAAATTATTTTTAGGTAAACATTAATGAAAGAGGTATGTCATGCTACAAAACAGACTGATTTAGATCATGTATAAATTACACATTGCCACTTTCACAGCATCTTGCTAAATATGATAATGTGAATTTAAATAACCCAGTGCTTTTACTTGCACAGTCACCCATTTTGCTATTGTTTGTAGCAAACTAATTTGACACACAGTAATTCAGGCAGCACAGATTTCAAATTACACAGAAATATTGAATTTTAATACAATCACATTCTTTTGCCAAACAAAAGCCGGTTCTTTGGGGGTTTTACTGAAGCAATTCCAAAGTTATTCTAAAAGGCAATTTTTAAAAGTTTTATATCTCTTTTTTATTCCACTGATCTACTTTTTTGTGACTTAAAAACTTAGTACACCTGCGTTTATATTGGCTTATGTATTTACATAAAGCATTGAAGGAGTACAGAGGGAACAAAATGCATGTGTACTGATTCCTTTAAGGACTGTTTTCCTGCTAAGCAAAGCACCCTTTCCTTCCATTTTCCTAATTATCAATTTTAAAATGCTGTGAGTTTTTAAAAGAGTGTAGATGAATGCATTGGTCCACTGATAAAATGCATCACGTCCAAAACAAACTCAACAGATAACTTCATTTAAAAATCTGAAGAGAGATCACAGCTGGTTTACCCTTCACTCTGTAGACAAGCTTACACAGAGTTTTACTGGAAAAAAATAGAATTCTTAAAAATTCTTCGATTGCTAAAAGGCTTCTTCATAAACTAAGAAAGGAAAAAAGACAAGAAAAAGAAATTCAGTTTTGTTTCCAGTTAATCTGCATAACTACTGTTTCCTAGTCGTTTCTCCTGACAGCTCAAGAACTTTGAAGTTTGTGTGGTCTACTTTCATTGTCACTTTGGGCAGGATTCATGTTATGTACTTCAGTGGTGTCTGGAGCTCAGCTAGACCCTTTATGCTTTCTTTACAGTGAACAGAGAGAAAATGGTCACTTTTAGGACCTAATTTGTGTGAACTGTTTTAGATTTCTGTTTCAAAATGAGATGAGATTGTCCATTCCTATCCATTGTAGTCTAAACAATAATCTCAGATCAAAACACCTCCATTTGACCAAATCAGTCCTGGGCTTCCAGTCTTTCCAGGAGCCCACCTGTAAACCAGTACAACAACAGAACCCAGTTTACAGACAGTGTTCCAGGAGCTGGTCATTGCAGTGACACGCTTCTATTCCAATAGCAGCATGGTTTGATTTGTCCCATCTGTATGATTTGTCTTCTACTGTTACAGAATCACACCAGTTTGATTTTACCAAAATTCATATAGAACTATAAGTCTAGCACTTTCCTTATTTCTTCTGTTCTGAGAATTTTTTTTTAAAGCTGGTCTACTTGGTGATTTGATGCATTTTTTTACATCCTCTATAAAAGAAAATCTCTTTTATTTCCCTTTTGCTTTGTTCCATCTTGTGAGAATTACTACACCTAGGATAGAGAATTTTAATATCACACAGCTGTAGGACTGTCACACTGAACCAAATTCTGTTCTGTACCTGTTAATTTTTCTTATAGCTCCATGGTTTTAAAACCATTTTTCTTTCAATCTTCTTGATGCTCAGTGCCAACAGCCTGGTTTCCTTCTGGCTTAAAGGAGGTCCCCCTCTCTTAAATAGGTGCCCTTTCTTAGATATAGTCATTCACAAAATGTTTCCTTTAGAAAACATTAAAAGCATTGATTTTATGAGTTGAAACATTGGCGTGATGAGTAGAGTTTACATCCAAAAGCATTATCTTCATATTTCTTTCCAAATCTCTGATTCCTTTTCATTTTTGGATAGGGTGCATTTGGACTCATTTACACTAAAATAATTATTTAATTCCCAGGTCAGCATTTTCTAATCCCTTTGCAGGACATAGAAGGTCATCTACCACCCCTTTGAGAACTGTCAGACCGTGACTAACAACCACTTCAAATCAAAACTGCTGCTATTTTGCAATTAACAAACAGAAATAACTCACCAATACAGCTCATTCCCAGAATCTAAAGACGACAATGTGCACTGAAGCACATGTTTTATGAATGTCTCTTTGGTGACATTGCATTCAAGGCACAGTTTTAAGACAAATAAATATTTTTTCTAAGAGACAAGAACAAAAACAGTTGTTTGGTTTTGTTTTTTTTTTTCCTTTTTGCATGATTCCCAATAAAGACCATACAGCTATAACTGTTTAAAGTATGAATGCTTCACAGACATTAAAGACACAACTTTCTCCCCAATAGGTAAAGCCCTTCAAGTCTCTTCATACTACCATTTGTAGCTTTGTCATCTCCTAGTTTTGTAAACAAAAAACACAGAACCAAGGGTTGAAATCAGTCTTCATATGCACTAATATTCTAAACTTGAAGCACAATAAAAATAGATCTGGCATTCTTCCAGTATATTTCACCCTAATTCCACTATGGAAACCATGCTTGTACTTAAGCATCTTAATAATTCTCAGAAGAATAAAAAAAAAATCCCTCTAAAGGAATGACTGGTAACAAACATTACTGTGCAAGGTCAGAAAATACAGCTTACCATAAACAAGGGCTGCTCTGAAAGTAATGCTCTCTATTTTATTATGCTGGCCCACGGCATCAGAGGCAGATGTTGGTGGCATGGCAGTAGAGGTTGAACCTTTCCACCAATATTCCATTACATTTTGTTGTTGTGTGACAGATGGCAGCAGAGGGGCAGTCTGACAAGATAGTGTCTGACATGGAAGTGCGCATGGAGCAAAGGTTACTGAATTCCCCTATGCAGAAGAAAAATGGCAGACTGACACTCACTGATACTTATGGAACATTTCTGGAGACCAAACAGTGAATATGAGCACAGTGAGGTGGTGGGTGGTACATTTCAGCAGTGGTGATAATGACATATAACACAAACCACATTTCAGCCAATCAAGTAGATTTTTACAAGAAAAACATGCAGGCACTTTCTCATTGGTGGCAAAAATGTATAACTAATGGTGGTGAATATGTTGAAATACAGTGTTTTGTAGCTGTATTTGCTCTGTCAAACAGTGTTCTGGGCTCTTCATGCCTGTTGTAGTTTCCATGGAAACAAATAGAAGGCATTATTTTTGGAGCAACCAACAAAGTTTACCGGTCATAAATAAATTTGGAATAAGCCTTACTGCAGACATTTGCCAAGTGCTTGGTAAATTATAGGCATCAAAATAACACTGACACTGGAAGTTCTAACATCTCCCATATCCATTGGCAGCCATGGAAAACAGTCTGCATGCAGTACTTCACATTCTGTGACCCCCGCTTGAGAAGCTAATGAGTATTGCCTCTAATTTTTCTCTGGAACTCAGAGATGTTTCAGAAATTCACACTGCATGCAAAAGCTATCATGACCGTAATTATTTTTTGTTTGTTTGTTTGTTTCCAAAGAAAAAAAAGTCCTACTAAATATCTTCCAGAAAGTAAACTTTCAGTCCTCATACCCCTGCAATGCTGAGATGACAGTGGTTTCAGAAAGCAACCAAATGCATTTTATGTAAGAAATTCAGTTCAGCGAGCAAAATATGGAAAATTCTGTTGTTAGAGAACAATCTCTTCTCTCATTTAACACTGAAATGGCCTTTAAGATTATCTAACAATTATGCAATACTTTATGTTACATTTACTGATGTCTTCTGCAGTCAACAATAGATTGTGACCTGCAGAGATGACTGACTCCTTACGTTATGCACTTTGGGTAAGATCTTCTTTGATCAGTTTAGATTCTCTGAGTTAATACATGATGTTCTATCCTCTAGTTCAATTTTCTTACACCCCTTCACAGTTAGCTGCTTCAAATGCTATGGAAAATTGAACAAGCTGGAAAAAAGTCATGAATATTTCTAGACTACAGCGCAGTATGCCTAATGAGAAACTTAAATTGCCATTCCTTAAAAACTAACATATGTAGTGCTAAAAGTCCTTGTCAGTACGGAACTATAATTGTACTGTGCTCACCTACAGGACTGCCTAATTAGTCATTAATCACATTGACACAATGCATTCCTTAACTCCGAGAATCAAATGTGACACACCAAAATATTTTAGGTTTGTACTGCTAACTTTATATGTTTGACATATTGAACATTCCAGGAACACAGCCATCAGAGACTAAGAAATTCTGGTCTAATTTGAAACTGTCTGGCAAGATTGAAAACTTCTGAATAAATCTTTTTGTTTCTAATCCATATTAGCAGAAAAAAATCTACAGCAATGGCAAGCTCATACTATTCACAATTAGAGATACGGTTTCTACAATTATTTCTTTTCTTCAGATAGTAAATAGCATAATGAAGAAATCAGCATGAATGCTTATGTCTGGCATCTAGCAGGGCAAAGTAATTTGGGGAGTGCAGGAAAGTGGAGACTGGCTGATGGGTTTAATTTGGACTTGTTTTTACACTAATCTAAAGTAAATTTAGCTAAATTGTTTTGACACAAAATTTAAATGTTTCTTTTTCAAATCATTTTATTTGTTCCAGAACCACTTACGGTTTTTGGCATAAACTGTCACACAAATAAAGTTTCACACATCATATCAATTTTAAGAAAGATGCAATTCTAATGAATAAACTACTTGTCCACTAGTGAACTTCATATTCAAGAAATATGATTTATAGTCTGACTGCCATGTCCTGAGTTAGAACCTTCACAGAAGCCAAGTTCACAGTAAATGATGGCCTAGAAGCTCTTTACCATGAGATGTAAATAATCTCACACTGGACACAAACCTTTTTGTGGTGCCCAGAAATAGATCAAGGGGCAACAGGCACAATCTGGAACACAGGAAGTTCCATATGACCATGAAAAGAAATTTCTTTACTGTGAGGGTGACAGAGCACTGGCACAGGCTGCTCAGGGGGGTTATGAGTCTCCTCCTCTGGAGATATTCAAAACCCATCTGGATTCTCTCCTGTACAGCCTACAGCAGGAAACCTGCTTTAGCAGGGGACTGGACTCCATGTTCTCCACAGTTCCCTCCAACTCCTACAGTTCTGTAATAACACCTGACTTACAAGTGTGTTTCCAGTACTCCTAAATCTCATGTAATTTCAGGGTCCCTTGCACATTCCAGATTTTAGATACAGATGTATTAGGTACAATACTATTTGCAAAATATATAGTCTGTTTAAACAGCAAAAAAAAAAGTTCTATTCCCAAAACATTCCTTTAGCTTCCAACAGATCTTTGTTACAAATTTACCAAGGTAAATTTATAATTAGGTTGGGCATTAGGAAACACTTCTTTACAGAAAGGGTAGTTAAACACTGGAATAGGCTCCCCAGGGAGGTGGTTGAGTTGCCATCCCTGGATGTGTTTAAGAGCCATTTGGATGTGGCGCTCACAGACAGAATTTAGCATTTAGCAGAGGGCTGTTAAAGTTAGGGTACTATGGTTAGGCTGTGGTTGGACTTGATGACCTTTGAGGTCTTTTTCAACCCGAGTAATTTTATGACTCTATGATTCTATAATGTCCTTCGTTATGGACCTCCCAGTCAGTTCAGTTTGTCAATAACTTAAACCTGAAGAACTTCTCGCAGGTCTCTCTCCCTTCACGCAACTTGAATAGCACTGAAAGAGCAGGAGACAAGGATAGATTTTCAAATGCATTTGTGGGAAAGTAACTTTATAAAAACTTAAAGGAAAAAGAAAGATAATACCCTTTAATGCAGATTTGCATATACAAAACATATTTCTGTATGTATTTCTGGTTGTCTCTGATACCCATTTATCACAGAATCACAGAATTGTAGAAGGGATCTCCAGAGATCACCGAGTTCAACTACACTGCGATACAGGCCACCTACAGCAGGCTGCACAGGTAGATGTCCAGAAGGGTCTTGAATATCTCCAGAGAAGGAGAACCTGCAACTCCCCTGAGCTGCCTGTTCTGGTGCTCTGTCACCCTCACTGTAAAGAAGTTCCTTCACATACTGGAGCGGAACTCCCTGTGATCCAGCTTGTAGCCATTTCCCTTGTTCTGTCCCCACAGACCACTGAAAGGAGGTTGGCCATATCCCTTTTTCTCCCACACTTAACGTGATCTTAACAAGATCCCCTCTCAGTCTTCTTTTCTTAAGGCTGAACAGACCCAGGTCTCCCAGCCTTTCCTCATAGGGGAGATGCTCCAGGCCCTCTATCTTCTTTGTGGCTGGACTCTTTCCAGGAGAAATTATCTTCAATCATTATTTCTAGTTCTCAAAGGCAATTTAAAGAAAGACTAATTTTCACTGAAAGTCAACAGAAAAAGCTAATACACTGCATTCTAACCTCAACTCCAAATGCAATTCAAATGCATAGAAAGAGTTTTTGTTTTGCAATCACTGATTAAAAAAAATGAAAAAGGCTATTGAATGTTTTTGTTAGAATAACAGAAATGGCATAGATATATCCAAAAAGTAGTTTACTTTCATACTCAATTCCTTCAGTCTGTACTTCTGCCCAAAGATTGAGTCAGACATTTGTAATAACTGCATAATGCTGTGTATTAACAAACAGAATTTTCAGTCGTTTATAGGATGGATAATAATTTAGCTTGTGGAATCATTATGTAAATTAAACTAATTGCCACTGTAGCCATTAGACTTCAAACAGCTGCAAAGAACAGAACTTTTTCTTTTGTAAAGAAATCTGCATACCATTGTGCTTTGCAGCGCAGTTACATAGCACCAGTACTGTCCTTTGCCGGAACAAGGCAGACCTTCAAGCCACAGTCCATATTTTAGGCACTGCTGTGATGCTCACCTTGCCATCTGTTCACATTAATCTCATGAACAAATCTGCTCAGAAGCATGCCAAACACAGACAGTTTTACAGCAAAAACATATTCATAATTAGAGGCAGAAAGAAGCACTTGATCATTAGAAATGGTGCAGTTCTGCATACATATAGAGTCAGTCACCTTTAAGCTTGTAATTGAGTCTTCTTTTGAAAATACCTGCTCAACAAAGTGGACAAGATAATCACGTTGCTCCATTAGCTCAGTGATTATTCCGACCAAGTCCCTCTGCAGAGTCAGGATCAGCATCAGTCTCTCTGCTTCCTTCTCCTCCCCATCATTCACTACAGCAAGGCAGCAGAATAAACTACATTACTGGGGAGGAATATTAAACTATTGTTATGTAATGGGTAGTATAAAAATAAACATAAGGAGGCAGGTGGATTGTTTATACCTAAATGATGGACAAATGGATTTTAGTAGCAGCAAAGAGACAAAGTAAGAAAAAGAGTGCTCCTGTCCCCCCAGTCTCTTAGAAGCTGCAGCCCTTAGAATCATAGAATCATAGAATCACAAGGTTGGAAAGGACTTACAAGATCATCTAGTCCAACTGTCCTTCCATCACCATAGCTACAACAAGCCACTAAACCATTCTTGCCATCTCAAAGCCCTTAAGTTGCCCTTCCTATAATTTCTTTTCGTCTATGCAGAATCCACTCAGTAAATATTGTGAAAGTGAATTTTATTTATGTCTTTAAAGACTTACTCACTTTAGTCACTAATTATATATAATCTGTGGCTAAAAAAAATGCGTTCGTAGACCAAAAAATAGAGAATAATAGCTAATTTGTTGAGTATGCACACACTGAAAGATAAGCAAGAACCAAAAAGCTCGCGAAAGATGATTCATTCTTCATGTAATAAAGTTATTAGTCCATTATTTATTTATTTATTTTAAAGCAGTAGAGTCATTTCAAATTGAAAAGCAAGGCATATGGTAGAAAAATATGACTAAGCAGACATCTATATACGAGCATAAGCATGTGTTAAACACTAGTTATATTTGGCAGAAGCATAGATTTCAGCATCTCACACTTAGCCAGATGGATGAACACAAACAGGTGCAAATTAGAAAGCAGGACAATATAATGCCAAAGTCACATTCAGAGAGTATACAAACTGGCACAATGGAAATTGTCTATATTCAGCAAAAAAAAATACCTCTCAGCATTTATTATTACATGTCATATTTCATATTGGTTCTGATGGATTCTTAAAACCTTGTAAAATCTTAATTTTGTAATTACAAACTAACAAAAAGGCAAACATATTTGACATGAAAATGAATTACTAAAATAGAATGAGTACATACAAAGAGGCTACATCTGTATGTAAAGTCATGATTAGAAATAATGCTTAAAATGTAGTACATGGGCAAATTCTATTATTTTTGAGTAATATATCTGACCCTTGCTTGCTATAAACAGTTTGACCATCTTGTAAATTATGAAAGTATGTCATGGTAAGCATATGCAGGCACTAGGGAAATTCACCTGTTCTCACACACACAAAGAAATTAGCTTTCACAGTTGGTCACAAAAAAAAGAGAAAAATAATAGAATATCAGTCTTAGTATCTCTACTTAGTGTTTTACAAGGACTTTCTGGAAATACGTTCCCATTTGCTGAGTATCCACTTAAGAAAACCAGCTCTTGAAACTCACAGACATGAAAAAAACAAGTTCAGAGAAAGCAGGTAAGCAAATGGCTCTTCCACAACCATAGTGTGTTTCAAATGACACAGCAAGTACGCACAAAAAGAAGATGTAAAGGATAAGTACTAAGTCATTCCATTAGGTTCCACTGGAAAACAAAACGTTCAAAAACAGTAATTGGAATTTAGAAAATATAGCTACTAAAACTTATCTAACAATCAGAAACTGGACTATTATCCTAACGTATTAAGATGATGCAGATAATGTGAACAGAATGAGTTTTCTTTAAATGTTAATCCACTATTTCGATGATGAGATAAGACATTATTCTTTCATATTAAAATTATTTTGATGGAGACAAAAAGACCTAAAGAACTTTATCTAAAGTGTAAAATGGCTCCCAAACACCTCATTTGTTTTGTTGTGATTTTTTTTAACCTTCCAACCATATGTTAAATTTGCACATCTGTTGGTGGAACAGATTATTCAAACAACAGCGCACTGTTCAGCTCACCAAGAAAACCTGGAGATGATAACTGCACATCAGCAAGCACACACTTCCGACTGCTAGTACCTAAGGTAGTTTTAATTTTGCAGAGCAAGGAAAATTGTTTAGCTTTGGAAAATGCAACACTATTTACAACACTACTATTCAAGACACTAGTAAAACAATATGGAAAAAAAAAACAAAAAACAGTAGCCTTAAGTTCACTTTTGGCCTGTGGCATGATACATTACATGGTTAAGTCACAAATGAAGTTAGACAGAAACACAGTAAATCAAGAAGATTCCTTGTAGTGAAAAGAGCATTTTGCGCCCCAGTTGCGCAGTGGTAGAAGTGCCGCTTGCAACACTGGAGGCCTGGGTTCAAATCCCCCCTGTGGCGCAAGTGGTAGAAGTGCCACTCTGCTACACAGAAGGCTCGAATCCCAGGAGCTGGACTCAATGATCTCTAAGGTCCCTTCTAACTTGCACGATACCGTGTTACTGTGATTGGCAGAGCACTCCTTTTCTTGATATCTTGAGTAAGGAGATAGTCTTTCACTGCACTCTGATTGTTGCTTGGGAAGCAACAACAAATGCCCTTCATTTGCACATTTTACCTTGGTTTTGGAAAGTAGCAAGGGAGTTAAATCTAGGAATAGAAAGAGTTTCATAAGCAATACTTCAGTATATTTTGACAGCACGTTTGCCATTATGAACAGAGGCAATATTAAGACAAAAATTGCCCTAATGTTTATCAGATGGGAAAGGGTAAAAAGTGGTGACATTTTAAAATATCACACTTGGACTTTTCAGATACCATTCAAATTGCACCAGTTTATGTCAATCTATTTCTCTATCTCAACTAACTGGCCTGTACTCAACAATTCAATTCACAATTTACAAAAACAAAAACAAAAACAAAGCAAAACAAAACAAATACAAATGCTTAGATTACATAGCACAGCTACACAGACACGCCAAAAAAGATGACATATTTGCTGCGGGTTTTAAGGCACCCTACTATCCTGAAAAGCTTTCTAATCCTTATTCTTGAAACGAATGCTGCATAATATATTTCTAAAATGGGCCTAAGCTCATTGTGGGTCTCAAAGAGGTCAACAGGCAAGGTCACATGAAAACTACTTCAACATCATCCATCTTCAGCCATTTGGCCAGCTAACTCAAATGAAATTCAGAAGGATGATGACTCAAAACATTTCATTTAGAAGTAGTACTCACTCTAAATCATTTCAGAAAGTAATGAATATAATAAAGTAAAAATGCCGGTTAGTATCACACACAATTTATAATGTTATATTTTAAGAGAAATAACTACTATATACTTGATTTATATGTGATAGCTTTTCTCAATAAGTCAAATTACATGAATGGAAGGATAATTATAATGAGCACTAGTAGGTCCCAAAAGGGTCACTGTGTGAACTCCTGTACAACAGAAAGTCTATATTTGTCCAGAGAGTTTACAGTGCAAATGCTGTTTTTCTTCGTTAACACTTAGAGAAAGGGAAAAAGACAAGAAAAGAAAAAAAGGATTTAGATGACTATGAAGCAGTCTTGGCTAAAGACGCTTGAAATATCCTGTGGCAGTTTCCAGAAAGGTAGTCCAAAATTGATGTAGTGTGGCACCTGTCAATGAATGCATTTCACTCCTAACATCTATAAAGGAATCTGTACTGATCCAAATATTTGTTTGAACCGTTTCCAAAACTATGTCCACGAGTATGTGTGGTAACTTTTTTACTATTCAAGCCCAGCAAGCAGCATGTAAGTGATTACCTGAATTCATTAATCTAGGTTTGTCATCGTCTCTTTTAAATATCCTGCTCCAATCCAGTGAAAAAAATTATCTGAAGCTCTGGTACAGAATCATCCGCTGCTGCAAAGGGACTATAATTAGCTTGTAAATTGTTTTAATTTGTTTGATTAGCCTCAACAAAAAGCAGGTCATCTGAAATATTTCTTCCCTGTTTGATACCTAAATCACTTTCTCCTTAGGAGTATTACAGACAGTATGTACAGTAACATCTATTCCCTAATTGTAAGAACCCATTTTTATAACCTCCACTATTCAGGCTAGGATTTTCTATGCTGGAGGTCCATTAACAGATTTTTTTTATTTTTTTTTTCCCTTAAGTTTTCAATTAGAACCATTCAAGTACTGCTGAAAACCAAGAAGAATATATTATTATTCTCTCAATACTATTAAGTTCTTACAACCATTTCCTTGAGAGGCATTAATGACCCTTTGTTTTGAACCAGAATACTCAATCTGTCAGGAGATTAAATTTGTATGAAGTGATAGTTCCTTCCAAGCTAACAAAGCCTATTTAAATCTTGCAAAGTGATAAACCTTTGAAGACTGCTTTTTGTTTGTAGTCTGTTGAGGTCACCTACATTCTTCTATGACAAGCTTGTTTTTATAGAGCACATTTAATCTTCCCATAGAGCCAGCAAATTTCATCTGCCCCCAAAGGAAAACTGGGCATGTTTACCAGCTTGTCTAATTTTCTTAATTAAACCAATTATGCCAGAAACTGAACTTCTAGCCCTTGTTTCCATGTCTTCTGTGAATCTTATGCTAAATGCAATGTGTAGCATGCAAGGCAATTGATATCACAATCTGCTTCAGAGCTATCAAGCACGCGAGATTCCTTCTGCAATTGCTCCCCGTGCCCACTATTATGCAGATGATGATGCAAAAGTTCATTATGACAACTTAAATCTTGTACATATACAGCTCTATCAAAGGCATTTAGGGAAGTCAAAGAAAGAGCACTGGCTGGTCTTGCTGAGAACTGAAATCAGAAGCAGATCAGGCAATAATCTAGGGCAACAGAGGGGAGACAACAGAAAAACAGGATGAGACAGACACACAGAACATCGTCTTTCCAACTCTGCATATTGATTTTTAGAAGAGAACTTGTGTTTGCTGAATTAAGAACTAGCCTTATGTCACCAATTACCAGTGAATGCTGCTAGCAAATTTGAGGTCTCATCCCTCTGCACTGCTGGCTATAAAAATTATTAAATGACTAGTAATTCTTCAAAGACAATAGGAAAAAAACCCAGTAACTAAAACATCAGCTTGTACTTGCAAGTAGTGTCTACATTTCCATAATGCTTTAACACATAATAACACTTTGTATAAGAGAATTCAGTTAGGTTCATTTCAACAGTTATTTTGGTCTCCTTGCTATTGATCTGTGCTCTGTGAAATAAACCGAAACCACAAAGAGGCACATTGCTGTCTCCCTAGTATTCAAACACAGATGTCAATTTGCTTAATTGATTAGCATGTTTGCTTAGACAATTCAGGGTAATAAAAAGATTATTTTAAAAGAATGTATTTTCCTTTTAAACAAAGAAAGCCTTATAATTTTTGATGCCTTTCTTAACTGCACAGGTTTTTTTAGTCTTTGACAACACCTGATTCTGCTGAAATGTCATTTTCTGAAAGATCTCATCTTTCTTTCTTCCCAGAGCAGTCCGAAGCTTCTGTCTTACTAAAATATTTTACTGTATCTTTCCATCATTTGAGAGGTTTGTACTTACTGAAAAATGCACTGCTCTGGTAGTTTCATTCTATGTTTTGAGGGAATATTCCCACATCTCTCGCCATTTCCGTTATCTTTTTTAGGCTGTTTTTCAGACTTATATTTCAGGATGTATTTGTACAGGATGATGATATGTCAAGATTAATCCAGAGCTGTAATACTAAGCACACACACCATCTGTAAAGGATTTTGTTATCTTTTGAAAATATCACACTTTCTTGCCTGCAGGTCTGATTGATGGGAGGTTTGTAATAATCTGATCTTGGACTAGCAACAACCACTCAAATCAGAGACACTTTATTTGTTTGTATTTCAGAAATTTCAGATGAAAGATAATTTATGTTGGGGGAACACTGAGACAGTCTGATCAAATCAAAGATTTTCCATCAAGGAATTATTGAAATACATCTACTCCATACAGATACTAAATAGAACTCCAGAAACATTCTAAGAAGGCGTTTTGCTGCCTCTGCTTATCCCACTGGACACAAAGCTACAGACTGCTCATCTTTCTTTCTGCACACAGGAATCTTGCACTGAGTTCCCAATGCTCCAGTTTCTCTTGAGCAATGGTTAAAGCACAGGGGTGAGTTACATAGACACTTTAGTTCAAATTAAGTTCAAATTAACTATGATAACAAAAAAGTTATTGGGCTGAAGCAGTTAAAAGCTACTCTTCCAGCCACATACAATCACAGTTGATTTCAGATTCTTTCCAAAGCAATTAACCGGATCTCCACAAGAACTAAATCTGCTCAACATTTCAAATAATTTATACATTTTCTGTAATTTCATACTCTTTCTAAAGTCCCTACCTTTTTTTATGATGTTTATTTATTTTTTAAGTGAATTAGAGTCAACTACCACTTATGCTACAGCTGTTGCTCCTTTTGGAAATAAAAACAAATAACTTTATCGAAATAAACATTATCAGTACCGTGGTCCCAATTTTAATTTCTTTTAGCATTCCTCATTGTCAGTCATTAGTAGTTTGCCTAAGAGCATTATACTAGGTAGGTTTTTTTAAGTTTTTTTTTTTGTTTTTTTTTTTCTTATTTGTTTTAGA
The DNA here is from genome assembly GCF_039878825.1 of Excalfactoria chinensis. Classification (NCBI taxonomy): domain Eukaryota; kingdom Metazoa; phylum Chordata; class Aves; order Galliformes; family Phasianidae; genus Excalfactoria; species Excalfactoria chinensis. The sequence goes on along the minus strand of NC_092825.1, from coordinate 25,754,857 downwards.
AATTGAGATTGGCTCATGGATGCCAATAGGTGAACAGGAAAGATTTTCAATAAGACGATTTCAGCTAGTAGTACAATTGCATTAGCTAGCTAATTTTATGTATTAGTACCAATTTCTGATGCTAGTCTGATTGTTCCTATGATTCAACCATATTTAGTTTGAGAGGTTGTAATTTCAGGAGTTCGAATCATTTCTAATAACTATTGTGGATGTCTTGCCTTACAGATATTCCAATGAATTTCTATTCCAATCATGCCACTCAACTCACTGTAAGTCATCCTTGCTAGAACACCTCACAGCCTTCTGAATTTAAGTAGATGAAATGAGGATGTATCTTCTGCAAATTTTCTCTCCCTCTGCTCATCTTCCATTTTCTGGCTAATAATAGTACATTAAGCCATGTGACTGTAGCAAAGAAATGAAGTACACTGCACTACTAATGTAAAACCTGAAAGTATGTACACTCTTGCTGTCTACTTTCCTTTTGTCAGACTGCCCAACTGAGAAACCTTACTTCTCCCCAAAGATCCTTGCATCTACCGAGCCTTCTCTATAGAAAACCTGGAAAAGATACTAAAAGAAACTTACAGACATCACTCATGTACATTTCCTCATCTCCTTTACGTTTAATTTTGGAACTGATTAAATGTTTCCTTTCTGACTTTCTTTTTTCCAGCCTACAGCCGTAAACATGAGAAATACGACTGACAGCCTGATGATAATAGAGCAGCTTGATTGGCTCAGAATTGCTGTTAAGACTTTCTCCTTATCACAGCCTTTCTTACCACTCAAGCCTGCTTACAGAAAAAAAAAAAAAAAAAAAAAAAAAGAAAATCTCCTACTTACACTACACTGTTCCTATGAAGCCAAGATACAGTTTGCAAGTTTAAAAATGGGAAGAAAAGAAGTCCTGAAGAAGCAGAATCTTCCCAGAGTTGCAGAATTTTTGGATGTTTTTAATATTATGCTTTAACATTCCATAGAAATGTAAATGTAAGCCTCTCCAGGACAAAGATTACAGTCTTACTAGGGATGCTACACAGCTAATACCATTCATTGCTAATATACTCTTTATTATTTAGCTCTCTTGGGTAATGTTTCAAATTCTCACAGCTGAAAACAGAATCTGATAAATAAAGTAATAAGCATCTTCGCTTTATTTTTCTCTCCGTGCCAGATTAACATCACTAACAGAAAAAATCATAGTGTCGTTATAGCTGTGAGGATCTAAGGATGTACACAGGTCAGGATTTGGGAGAAGCAGTACTGTCTTTTTATTAAACATGATCATATAGCTCGGTTGCCTGCATTTAAGACCTGGGCTTGTGTACCTAAAACAGGGCTTTTCTTCCTAGCTCACAAAACTATTAGCCCTCTTTATAAATCTTGCCTTTCTGATGGAAAATAATAATAATAATAATTAAAAATAAATAAATAAATCAAGAACAAGACTTGGAGCACAGTAATGGAGAGCTTAGTCTTGGAAAACTTCACAAATTAGTAGCACATATCTGAATGTGTTTGTTGGCAGTTCCTTAAGGAGAATTAAACCTGAGCTCTGTATTAAGTGAACACTGAAAGTCAGAAAAATAGTTTCTTTCCTACCCTTTCTTACAAATGATGGTAGAAAACCTTTCAACACTTCATCAAATAAAACTATGGAACAGTTATCTTCTTATAATATTATTGCTATACTTGGGGTTTTACAGGCTGAAAAGGACATCAAGAAACTGCAAGACTAGAAAGAGATATTGTTCACAGTGGAAGAAAGAAGCTTATGAGGCTGTGTTAACTCAGACGTGTAAATGGACATAAGAGTTTATACCCGCAGGTAACAATTTAGTAAATTATTCATGTGCATCAGAAAATTTATAGTAAAGATCTTAAAGTACAGAACAAAATTGCTCTGTGGATAGATGGCAAAACACACACACAAGGGAACAGGAGGGAAGATATGGAACATTGGGACTAATAAATGATAATCTTGAAAATGAATGTCTAGAAAATGATAGCACTCTAGAGCTAATGCCACGGTTTGCTTCTCTAGCAGATGAAGAATGAGATGACATGGATAACTGTAAATGAAATAATGAAGCTGGTATGAAATTCTCTTTTAGGTGAAGAAGTAAAAATAACAAAATCAGTCAAAAAAGGTATGAGGCAATATGGTTTTTGGACACAATATATCCATGGCACTTTACCATTCACTATAATCTAATGCAGCAAAAATTACATTTTTTAAGCAATTATGGTGTCATCTAATATACAATACACATATACTTATATACTATACTTTTCATATACTCCTTACAAATTTGGTTTCTGCGGTACTGTAAGCAGTCATGTCCCTTTATAGCGTGTAGAGCAGGAATGGGTTCTGGTGACTTTCAAAAGAAACACTTACTTTGATTATGTTGGCATTAATTATATAATACAATAGCTCCTCTGATATCAACAGAATTATTCTAGCTTGGTAAAATAATTGTCTTTCACTACTGAGAAGCATTGAAGAAGTGTAACAATTAAATCAACATATCTAAGTTATCTCTAGCATAGTACACGTTTATGGATAAAAGTGAATGAAATGATAAGATTTAAAAGTATGTTCCATTTTAAATCTTAATTAAAGATAATTACAACCCAGCAAAGTACCCCAATTCATTACTGTCTGTATTTTATTTTGGATACGCTTCATTTCACATTGCTGTCAAAAGATAAATCACTCATTCATTACTAAATTTCATATTAAGAAAAAAAAAAAAAAAAAAAAAAAAAAAAAGATTCAAAGATATTTTACTTTAAATCTGCTGAAAACAAATTTGTTACAAAGAAATCCTTTGACTGCAACATATTTTAACTTTTTGTTGTTGTTCATTCTGTAGTTACATATTAGTTTTGATGTACTAATTGTAAACCACGGTCAATGTTTTTCAGTTAATCAGGAATTCTAACTTTTCTTCTTGTGCCCTAAGACGACACAGAACAAAGTCTAAACATGGAGTATGGGTATTATACTTTGTTTATTTGTTTAATAGAGAATGAAAACAAAGAAAGTGCATAGGAGTTCAAAAAGATGCCTTCTGGCAATTTGCCTTACAATCTTCCCTATCTCCTTTGCCAACCTTTCTGGGACACATTCTTATGCACACTATATGAATACTGAGCAAGCAGAACAGCACTCAAGTACTGCAAGTAACACTGTGGATATTCTGCACAGCATTCTGAATCAAAATGAAAAGTACACATCCAGCAAGATGAACAAGCAATGGAAAGACCTCAGAAAGCAAAAGCAAAACCTGTTCACTAGTGAATGGAGGGACTTGTGATGAGCAGGACCTTCTGACAAAAACACTACATTTCACATTACAAAGAAGTGACTGAGGTGTATAAGAGAAGCTGAAGTAAAGTTTTGTGATTTTAGAAGTAAAAACACACTGCTGCTGTTAGGGCATGACCAACGTAATTTAAGAAATATATCTGGTGTTCTACATTCTCACATTTCTCATTTGAACAAATAGTTTCCATCCTTCCAGTATTTTTGGTAGATACGCTACAGTGCACTGCTGCAAGATAAGCTGCTACCAAGCTGTCATGGCTAGTTACTTCAAAAATCTTGACAATCAACACCATCATCAGCACTTCTCTCCATCTTCCATCTTATACGAGTTTTTTAGTATTTTGTGTCTGTTTTTGTCCTCAAAGATCTTCCCCTCACATATAGGGCATGATAAATTTCAGGCCCAGGGAACAGCTTACAAAATACCTTTCCATCAAAAAGCAAACCAGAATGATTTTTTCTCCCTCACAGCCATGATGAGAACACTAAGATTTTTGATTCCAGAGGGTGACTCTTCAGCCTGGCTTCGCAGTGTTTTCCCTGGAGCCTTGATCTTGCTTTGGACAAATATGAATTTCCTATCTGCTCCGAAGCTGAAAAAAACAGAATGATTTCTATTGTATTTTCCTATATCTTCCAGGGTAGCATACTGTGGATTTTGCAATAGCAGCAATGGAAAAGATTTTGATAATCCCTCGCTTCCATTTCTAATAATCTTTCCCAGGGAACAGATCCAGTGTACACGACTATTTCCATATTTCTATTTGGTGACAGAGATTGAATTCTAATTTAATTTTACCAGTTCCCAAAGATCTTTGCAGAGAGAAAACTGTGATATCAGTTGCTATATCACTGCCCATAGAGAAGATATTATCTACCAGAATAAAGAAATTAATACAGTAATTTACTAGCAGTAAAAAAAAAAATATTTCTCAAATAGCACTTATTGAACAAGGACTTATATTCAACAGAAAGTACTTAACTGTACTCCTCGATTTTTAATTACAATAAAGGAATTTAACTTGTAGCTGTGTTTCTAAGATACTATGTTATTGCTAATGATGTTAAACACCTCAAAAGATTGCATAATTGCAATCAATTATCCCAAAAAGAAGAAATAAAATTACAAAACCAGAACTTCTGTAGGTCATCCTAGAAAATTCTATATTGGATACTGACTTAAGCGATGGCATTTCATTACACAAATGAAAATAATTACAAATCAAATGTAAGTTTTATACTTTTAGGGTGTAGAACACAGAAAGTCATCAGGAACAACCATAACTGATTATGTTTAAAATTAAAAAGAAGCTCTGTGAAAGTACAGGCTATTTTTCTATCTCAGTATGCTTCATTGTTTCTGGAGTATCCAGCATCACAGGTTACCAATTACGAAAGCATCAATATAAGCAGTAAATAACAAGGAGACATCCAGTCCTGCTTTCCAATAATCCTGAAATATTGACCTAATGGAAAAGAGTGAATTTAAATCTGCATTAAATGTTTGATGCTCTGAAACACACAAGATAAAGTGTCGTGTTATCTACATAAATGAAAGATGTAAACATATGGAGGCTATTCCAGTTTGCTGCTAGATATAATACTTGAAACAACAAATCCATATTTCAGGTACAATAAGGACAAGTAAGGCAAAAGGTTGTCCACTACCCTGGAGGCATTTTCATACCTGCATTGATCTATGCTACCAATTTCCATGACTTTGGGCAGCAGTTGCTGCAAATTAAGTACTTCTTATTCAATCCACAAAGGTAGATTAAGGTGTTTCCCCTTTCACAAGGGCATTTCTTGCTTTGACATCTACGTGATTAGCATGACCATTTCTGTATTTCAATGTCTCTCTGAAATACAGACAAAGAATAATTTAAAATACTTGAAAATAACAGCCTCTGATATCATTGTCTGAACTGTGTTACAAACAAGCTTCAGAAAACAAATATTACATATTGATATAAGTATTAGAAATGGAGACCAGGGGTAACACAACATAGAAGAAAAATAATACTCAGTTATTGAATGTAGTGGGACTAGATTAACAACACAGATACTGACCTCTATCTTCTTCAGGTTTCCAAAAAAGAAGCAAGTCATCCTTAATATAATAAGGCAGACAGATCATAGAATCATAGCATATTCCAAGTTGGAAGAGGCCAGTAAGGATCACAGAGTCCAACTCCTGGCTCCACACAACCACCCATATGAGTGGTCTGATTTAGTTTCTAGCTAGACAGATATGACTGTAACAGACCATATGACAGACATAGCTTTCAAGTAGAAATCTGGATACAACTGAGCTCCAAACAAGAAATGGAAAGTAACTTTTCAGCAGTTTCCAGCAGAACAGATTCCCTTTAAGAAATGAAAAAGTAACAATTCCTGGTGATTACACTCCTGCATACAGTTAATTTTCTCCACACTGTTTTTAAAACTAATACGAACAAAGTCAGGCTTTTCTTTCTGAATGAAGACACCTTTTATTAATAGTTTCCAAAGATATTAGATAAATTCAAGATTTGTGTTAACACCAAGAAACTGGACTGATGCTTCTATGCTGCTATCAACTGTTCACTGATTTAAGACATCTGCAGTATTCAAGAAAAGTACATTGTATTTTTAGCTTTACATCTTAATTCCAAGGGCTTTGTTTGGTTCATATAAAATGAAGACCAAGAAGGCCATCAGTGAACTCTAAAATCTATCAGGTGAGAAGATAACAGGAAAAAGCTATTTCAGCTGAAAAGGAGTAGTAACAGCAGAATGAATAAACACAGCCTCTACACATGTATGCATAATAATCAACTGATCATCAATAGATTTGGACTAAAATGGTAGTTCCTGATCCTGCAAGAAATGAGATTCTGCAATACCTTTCCAAATAAAGCACTAAGCAATCAAAGCTATAAAAATATAATGTTGTGTGACAGTTTGTAATGGGAGGGTTTGGATCAACTGATGCAGGAATTACTTTCTTCTTTCCTCTCTTAACAGTCATGCAGTCTACAGCAGGAAATGAAATCTTCAATTCTAAACCTTAGCAAGATGGAAAACATATGTATATTGAATTATTAAAAATAAAATAAAATTCCCAGTTAAATCAGAGGCCCAGCTTCACTAGAGGAAACATTTCTTTCATGGAGGAGACAGGGTGTCAAAAGAAAAAAAAAAAAATATATATATATATATATATATATACACACATATATATATTGCAGAAGAAGTACATGTAGAAATACGACATTTATTTCATTGAGGAACAGCACATCTGTTCTTAGATTGACTCCAAACTAATGAGACTCAAAATGCAAAAGCACTTTAAAATGTCAGAATTCCTACAGCTGAAAACATTCATTAAATAAATTTTGTCTGGAAACGATTCTCTTCTATTTGTAAAATGAAATTCTTCAATATAGATTTTTAAAATTTTTACTACAAACATCAGCAAAAACCAGTTACAAAATCGTATTGCTGAACAACACTTATTCTGGCTACTGACAACAAGACTAGGTTTTAAATCACAGCATCTTTAATTTGGTGTAGGGCAGAATGCATAGTTTTCTAAATTTCTAAATCTAAGTATTATCACATAAGAAATTCTAGCACTATCTACTTCTTAGGGGAAGAACAATCTACATAAGCATGAACTGCTTAGCATGGTGCTTTATACTAGCTAACAAGGCATTGCTGCCATTCCAAAATCAAACAATCCCTAAAACCTCACAGAACAGTCAGCGTCCTCTCAGGAGTCAGAAACACAGCCAGGCTCTAAATCCTCATTTGTTTTTTCACATTCAACAGAAAAACTTTTCAAACTCAGTCAAAAAGGAAAGCAAATGGATTACAGGTAAAAAAAAATTCTAAATCTGTATTTAATTACATTTCCTATCCAGTTATCAACTTTTCTGTATTTAAGTTCTCTTTCCATTTGAAGATATATTTTTCTCAAATCTAATTATGTTTTTTGGCAGGCACACTGCCCAGAGCATTCTGGAGTTCTGCAGATTCTTAACACCAGAATGCCTGGCACAATCTCTGTATAGCAGATGCAATTCTGACAGGAAAAATAAATAAATAAATAAATAAGTAAAAAAGAAAAATCTCTCCTTGTCTCTTTTATAACCAGTGTTCTTTGAGCTTACTATGTCCCACTTGGCCAAAAGTGAAAGGCCAAAACAGGTCTCAGAGGTACAATTTCAGACGGTACACGTTTCAGTGCAAAATAAAATCTGGAGATCCAGCAGACAATTGCTGCATCTACTTTGTCATGCAACAAAGATCCTTTGAAGAAAAAGATAAATTAAAAAAATAGGAAAAGTCATTACAAAGTTTCAGAAAGGATATACATGGGTAATGAAACTGTAAGAAAATGAAAGTTTAGTTATAACCCCCTTATCCCCAAACTCAACTCCAACGCTTGGAAATGCGCATAGAAAATTAAACACCAGAGGCAGCAAATAGGAAAGTTTATGTTGAACTGCAAAGAACTGCACAGGATTTGCTAAAGAACAGATGAAAAGAATTTCAAATATTCTCTCTCTTGATATCACTTCTACTGTACAAAACAAAATGGTATTATGAATCACCAGCACGATGAATGAGCGAATGAATGAGCTACTTCTGATTTCTCTCAACTAATCTTCTTATATCAGCTCACAAAAAGTGAAAATTACTTAGTGTTCATAAGAAAAGAACATGATAAACACATTATATTATAACTTCATTAAAAGTATTCTTGAAACATGTTTTTTTCATTTCTGCAAATAATTTTGCAGGGACTATAGAACATCATTCCAGAGTGTGCTTAGTTAGTAGGCAGAATCAAAGAGAATGAGGGACTTTAAGTGGTGTCCAAATTCATCTTTATGCTACAAAATAGCTGTAACTTAACCTACAGTATTCTTGATAGGTGACTTTTGGTATTCTTATGCATTCCTGAAATCAGTAGATCTTTATTGTCCTTAGACATACAAACCAGTACTTTAATCCCCTGTTTTTGTTTCTTTCTTTCCCTAACATCCACCCACCTTCACTCTTTTCTGAATATACAGTTTGAAAAGCAACTGTAACTGAGATCAATATGCTCAAGTTGGTTGATTATAAACAGGACATATCTTCATGAGATCTTCTTAAATCTTAAATCTGATAATCCATTACATACTGAAATTATAGAATTAACACTTTCTAAAGAAGCATAATTATTAACTTGTAAAGAAAGTATGGTAAACAGAAAGAATAGCTACATTCTAAAAAGGAAAAAAAAATAATAACAGAAATTATTCTGAGTACCATATTACATGGCCCAAGTACGAATAATAAAATACTTTTTTTAAAATACAGTTAATATAAAGTAGTTTAATTCAATTACTGTGGAAGTTATTTTGGATGCAAAGGAAGAGAGTCATAAGAAGTAATTTCTCTTAGGAATATTGTGGACATTTGAGGCATCACTAGAGAATTCAGTTCACTCAATCCCAAGCCTGTGGAGGTGACAAGAGCTCCTAAACAAGAGCACACCATGATCCCTTCAATGGCAAAATCCAATTCAGACCTAAGTTTCTGTGATGCGAAGTACAGCAAAGCGGAGATCTTCTTAAAGATTGTCAGTGAAAAACAAAACAAAACAAAAACAAAACAAAACAAAAAACAGAGATTGTTCATTTACTGTTATTGCTACTATATTCAAAGAATGAAGGCTTGTAGTATAGAATTTGCAAACATGATGGCACACATTACATGCACAGCTAATTTGATTAATTCCTCCACCTTCTGGAAAGAAGCCCAAAAAGCTCTAAAAATCACCTCACATCTGAAGGAAAATAATATATTTAAAACACCTACAGCCTTGTAGAAATACATTTGTTACTGTGTTCGTTGTTTTTTCTTGTAAGTTTTTGAGTAAGCTTTAACTACCATGGAATACTTTGTAATGAATGGCCCTTCCTGCTGGATTCAGTTGGATGAGCATTTATTGAAGCACTAATTGTCACCACTGCTTTCAGATCTCCATCAGTTCTCATAAATGTCCATATGTTCTTTGGTTAAAAACCGCAGCTTAATGACACGGGAAAGTGCAATTCAATTTATCATCCTTCCTTAACCTTTTGAAAAATAAATTAGTTTTTATGAGAAACAATCACTGTAAATAAAGTGAAAAGCACTTCAACTCTATCATCATCTAGTGTCACTTGGCATTAAATCTGAATGGAATCAATTTGCTTTGACATGATTTCAATCAGTGACTATTTGCCTAACCTAAATGTTGAGTTCCTATAGAAGAGCAGACAACAGACCAACTCTGAAAACAGCCATGTATGTTTAAGATGTCACACTACCAATCAGATATACGCACATCCCTCTCAGCTGAGCCATGTTTGTACACTATTCTACAGTACTTCTGTATTTAAGATATTTATACTAGTATAAAATCCACTGTGCTATGGGGATTTATTTTCCTCTTAAACACCTTCTCTGGTGTAAAGAATTTTAACTAGTATAGCTGAACCCACACCTCCAGGTTCTATTATTTCAGTTGTAGGTTTTTTATAGTTAATACTGCATCTTCAAAGCAGAATACCTTATACAAATAATGCTTCAGAAATGCTTTGTTATTACCTAGAACAGCAGATGGGTAACAAATGGGAAATTTAAATCTGCAGACTCCTTTTGGTACTGAAGTTGAAGTTCTGTCACGTGTTGCCCAAGTCAATTGTACATAAAATAAAATAAACCTGTTACCAACCCCACAGAGTACCTGTAATTAATGTGACATTTAAAATATTCGATCTTCAAACCATCAAAGCTAAAGAAAAAAAAACAACTCTGGAGAGCCTTTTTCCCCATCCACCTCACTACAAGCTACCAGTATACATCAACTCTCACTGAACTCTCAAGTTGTTTATTTTTTGCTATCTTGATTGCACATCAGCACTTGTGTTACATATTTGACTAACTTCATTAAGAAGGTGAAACACCAGGAAAACCATAGGTGTTACTGAGTGTCAACTATGGTACCACTCACAAGGAAAAAATACCTAAATGGATATTATTCCGACTTATGAAAAGGCTCTTTTCTCAAAAACTTTTTTAGGAGTTTGCAGTACCATTTGTTATGAGATGATCACTGTTGTTCAAATAAAAGTCTTAAGTACTTTCTCATAAGTTTTCTTCACTTTCGAAAGTTTTGTTTTGTTTAATAGTAAGTTACTGAAGTACAAAGAGGTAGAAAATAAAGAACAAAGCAATGCAGAAAAAAAAATAAATTAAAAAGGAAAACCAGCTTTAAAAAACATACACAACTTGAAAGCTTCAAATAGAATTTTGCCTCAGGCTGCAGAATAGCCTCTGCAGGAGCTCGCTTCCATGCCAATAATTCTCCATCTTCCCTGATCAGCGTGGAGCAACATTAAGTAATGCACTGCCTCATATTTGATCTCTCTTCACACACTTTGAACTTTCTGTGAACACAAGCATTACTGGAAAGCCTTAAGTGTGCTGTGTTAGGGTTCACTTGCCCTAACAAGGCAAATGTGAAGATTTTGGTCTATTACATGTCAAATAACAGTCTGACAAGCATCATGATGCAAAAAGATCCTGCAAGACAAAGTTCTGCTAGATATGGGTATAAAGGTAGGTCATCTGAGCTAGATTGAAGGAAATGAGATATTTTCGTCTAAATTCAGTTCTTAAGGGAATAAAAAAGAAAAAAAAAGAAAAGGGAAAAAAAAAAAAAAAAAAAAAAAAAAAAAAAAAAAAAAAAGCAAATTGCCTAATAGGAGAGTGCCTTTCACACTACACAGTGGAGTGCTGTCCAGCTTAAAAACAGATAACACTTTAAAAGATTTGAAACATTTCAAACCCTGCTTCATTTATCTTTCCCCCCACTCTCTCTTCCCCTTTCCACCTCTGCTTCTCTTATACAATCTTTCTCCTCCTTCTCCCTCTCTTTTTCTAGGAAGAATCAGACAATGAAAGTGTTTCATCAAGTCATCTTAAGGATGTAAGTATTATTTAAATTCTTCCACACTGGAAAGCTTGGTTCATTCATCCAAGGAAGAAGCCATTATGTAAAACTTACAAGTAACAAATAGCAAACATTCATATTGGAATAGTGAGGAAAACATTTACAGTCCAAGCCACTCATCTCAATGATGCATTAAAGATTTTAAAATAAACATTTTTATAACAATAATGTGTTCTGTTCACTGTTAATTCTGTAAATTTAACAACGTCCTTTTATGAATATATATTGTTTGCACAGCAGCAGGGACATCTTAAATGGTTCAAACTTTTTCTTTAATCTTTTATGAGCATATTTTAAGAGAAAATTTTCCTATGAGATACAAAGAATATCAGGAGAACCATGACAATCAAAACATTACAAATTTCCATACACTTAACTGGATTTATTAATTAAAGATTGAAACACATCCCATAAAACACCTGAAAAAAGGTTGCAAGGAAAGGCCAACACTAAACACTGTTTCAGGTCCAGCATCCTGCCTGGCTTTTCTCCTTCAACAAAATGGGCTGAATGAACAAACATGGGAATGGACAAGTAATAGAAACTGTTGTTTAAAAAGCTGGAAAGTCAACTAAAACTAGTACTTTTTTAAAACTACCTCAAGAGAAAAAGAACCTCAAGAAGTGTTTTTCCTCTACCATTTTAGCATCTCCCACAGGGTTCCTGAGAAAGTTTTGTTTATTTTTCCTGAAAGTATACATTTTAACTCTGATTTTCAAGAAAATCTGTAATTGAATAGAAATTTGTTATCAAACTGTGTACAAGATAAGAAAATTTGCTTTATCACTACACAGCCATTCAAATGATACTCCTAAGAAATATTTTGAAACTATAGGTCATTTAGCCCCATAGCCCTCTCTGCCCCATAGTAGTACTGTAAAATGTTTAGCAATCATTGTTAATTAATTTATTATGCATAATACTGCTTACACGTATAATCTGTACCACTCAAGGCATTCTGTCTTTCCTGCAAGACTAATGATAAACACTGTAAGTACTACTAAAAGAAGTGCTGCATAATACATATTTGCATGCAGAAATGTACAGCAATTGCATACCAAGGTGAGAAGAGGCCTGTAAATAGTCCATTTCATTATTGAAATCCCTCCCCTTGAATCCAATTTAATGCAGCAAAAAGAATTATGTCCTTCAAAACTTGCTGTGTTTATTTACGACTAAAAGAATTTGTGACTTGTAGTTATTTTCTTCTAACCTGCTGCACTTAAACTTGCCCTTACCTGTTTCCTAAAAGACTTCAAACATCTATATGTACAACCTTCAATGAAGTCTGCTTAACTCAGACAATCTTCTCTGATCCTGCAGTCTGAAAAAAGTCTCACACAGTGATTACACATTTTCATATATACAGATGTTATCTGAATGACAAGTCTGGGAAAGAAAAGTGAAGCCTCTAAACTGCAGATAGAAAATCACCCAGTCTACGTGAGACAATAACTTCTCTACAGCTGTAAATATAGCTTTTGGTACAATATGTGTCTCATTGTTTCAGTACACAGTGCATTTTTTAGAGAAGAAGAGCTATATTCCCTGTCTATAGTAACAAGAGAGGACAGCTCGAAGACCAGAGAGGATGTTTGGCTCTGGGGAGGGGATGCTGAGCTCAGCAGATCCAGCTGTCAGCACAGTCCAGTACACTGAGGAAAAAGGTCAGTTCCAAGCATACGTGAAAAAAATGCAGTAAGGATAATAAAGAAAGAATGCATGGGAATAGAAGCAGGCTTAAAAAGTACAAGCAGTACCAATGGAAAAACTAAGTAGGAAGCCTTCATTATATTTTCCTTTCACTTGTCATGATGATCATTACCTAGAAACTTTAAAAGAATTCTGTCCATATTGTTTCTTAAATAAATAACCTACAAATTTTGGCAAAGGATACAGTAATTCAAATACTACTACCCAATTACAGGCTCATTAAGATGTCATGCCCCTTATCACAGTGCCAAGCTGTCTATCCTTGAAAAAGGGCATGCTCAAGGAAAATCATTTCTAGCTGTACTGTCCCAAGCTCTCGCTTTCTGTGCACGTTGCCACTGCTACTAGTAGCAAATCATCCTGTGCATTCAGAAGATAATCCTGAAAGGATTACATCCTGGTAAAAAAAAAAAAAAAAAAAAAAAAAAGTTGAAACACAGTCATATTTCTTTAGATTTGTAGAGTCCCTGTCTCTTCATTTGCAAAGCAGAGAAAATGAAGGCATTCCTAAGACACGGTGACATGAATGGTTTGCCTCAACAATGTGCTAAAGAGAGTGCAGCCATCATTATGGACTCATTTTATCCGCTGTGGGACAGGGCCCAGTAGCCAGGACCTGCAAGGCACAAGGTCAGGGCACACTGAGCTGTCCCTTGGCCCACATGGGTCATAGGCAGGTTTTGGGCCCATCTCCTGAGCAAGCCCCACACTGCCTCAGCACAGGCCCTGGGCATGGGCAGCCAAACAACTGTGGGGTGGTGGGGTTGGTGTGGTCCCCCCAGATAATTTTGACAATGGTGACTGCAAAAGGGAAGGTTCACTGAACAGAACTAGAGCAGGATATTATCTGCATTAGGTGAAAGAGGCCAGAAGCATGAAAAAAAAAAAAAAAAAAAAAAAAAAAAAAAAAAAAAAAAAAAAATCTCATTATTTTCATTCTACCCATGCAGAAAGGAAAAAAAAAAACAACAAAACAAAACAAAACACCAAAAATCTAACTTGGAAACACCTCATTACGTAAAATTTGTTTTATTTACTTCGTTATGCACATAGCATTGACCTGAGATTTTGTTTAGTCTGAAACTGTATTTTACTGCCTAAAAATGATTGGAAGTGTAGGCAGCTAGCTACGACTACTGAAAGATGCAGCCATCGGCATATCAGCATCCTACTCAAACACATGCAGGTTGGCACTGCAGAAAGCTACATGAAACAGAGCTCTTGCCTTCTGGGTACCCAAGAACATGCAAACTGTGTAAACCATCAGCACAGGCAGGAGGCTGGAGGAGACAGGAGATATTCTTTGCTTCCAAAATATGCCCTGGTGCATTACGTTTAGCAGCTTCCTCAAAGCCCTTTTGTTTGCATCAGGGTAACAGCTTTATTAAATATTTATACTGAAGATTTCCTAATATTTTCTCTTGCCTAATTTTTTTAAAAAACATTTAGCTTATTGTTTATTTTAATTTCAACCTAGACATGAAAAAATGATCAATTTTTTTTTAAGAAGTTCTAAAAGTCTAAGTCAATAATAACACACAGCACAAGGAATATAAATGATGTGTAGTAAAAAGTCTTCTGAGATTCCAAAAGGGAGAAGTTTACTTCCAGAATTAAAACATAGGGGGAAAAAATGAAGAAGAAGAAGAAAAAAAAACAACAAAAAACACAGAATACAAAACAATATACAGACATAAACATCGTAGCTTCTTACAAGGAAACATGAGTGCCAAGTACATTTTCACCTTATCCCCACTTAAACAGCTGGCGTTTGGTCCAGCTCTTCTCTCACAGAGGCTCACTACTACAAGCAGGGCAGTTCTTTTCCAGGTTCTAGGACTACGTGCCAGTAAGTATTTGACTGGTCATATAACGCAAATACTCTCAATCAGAAAATACACTGCTTTAAAAGATAGAAGCATGCACTAGTGCTGTGGATTTTTTTAACAACATAGAAGTTTTTGAGATTTTCTAGAGATTCTGTATGCAGCTTTACTCACACACAGTAGTGCGCTGCCAGAGCTTCTGAAAATGGTGTTTTCTCCAGACACACTCAGTATTTTGCTCTATACTGCCCCTTCACCAGGGGAGAAGCTAAGAAAGCTGATACAAGAAAACTGTTTTGATAAGAGACCTGAGCTCTGGATGAGGGTACTACAACAAAGCTGAAGGAAAAACAACTTGCTAGCACATTATGCCATGGCATGTTCTCTGCCCATGTTTACAGGATCCATTAAATAAAAACAGAAGCTCTCAATAGCAAAGTAGGTGCTGCAGTATAGAATGTAAGTACGTGAAATCCAGTGAATTTTTTTCATCTCTTTAACCTCAAATAAGAACATCTTGTAATTTCTGAGTGAAATACACATTTCACAATGTCAAACCACGTAGCTTAGCTTTACTTTTTTCTTATTGGTATTTTTGTAAAATGAAAAATAAATACCATTTGTTATGAAAGCAGACATTGCACAAAATTAGCAGACATATTCTGCCTCAGGGCACGAATACAAGAAAATTGTCAGACATTAATAATGTAGACAAAGCTTTTTCCAGGGAAAATGAGGATCCAATGGAACAACAGATAAATCATACCCAACTGCTCACTGTTTGTTGTTTCACAATCTGTTGTATTTCATCAAATATGACTAGAACAAGTCTGTTACAGCCATAAAAAAACATTAGTGGAAATTAATATGTAAATTACTGTAGTGCTCGTGTAGGATGCCATTTCATTAATTTGAATTCACTGACATGACTGTGTAATCTAAATTTATGAGTTTTTCAACTGTCACTCCACAGAGAATACAGCATTTATTAAATTTTACTTTAGAAATATTGTATGCATTAAATAATATTTGTATGGAAAAAATGTACATCAAGGGTTTGGAATTTAATATACATAATATATAGCAGACATTTTGTCTATGAGAAGACATAACCCACATCACAGTAAATGATACATGGATGTTTTCTTTCCAAACATGTTTGGACAGTGATGAAAACAAATAATTGGAAAAGAGAACAAAATCATATTTTCAAGTTCTCGGTAATGTAGATATTGCCCATAATTATAATACAATTATATATACATATTTAAGAAAATAATAATTTATTGAAACAAATGCAATTCTTATTTTTAATAGAATGGGTTAATGATGCATAGAACTCCTGTGTTGCCCTCCAGAGTTTAAGAGTGCAGTCAAAAAAGCACCTAAAGTTAAACAAGAAGCTTCATCAACACAGGCCAGCTTGGAGGTTTGCATTTTGATATCAAGATTTGTAAAAGGCAAGCAAGAGAAGAAACTAGAAAATTCTTCACCATTCAAACCTTTCTTTAATTAACATCTGTACACAAAGTTAGCAAATATTTTGGATAGTCTTGGCTTTAATATCCTCCCTTTTCCTGCAAGTAAAATGAGGTACCAAAATAACACAATCAAAATGTTTCTGAAGCAAATACTGCAAAGGTAATGCTCCTTTCCTGAAGAAAACACAGCAAATATGGAAAAGAAACAAAAGTTAATAAATATACAACAAAACATTTGGTCAACCATGAAGATCTGTTTTTTAGAGCTGGGAAAAATTCACACTGAAAAAAATATATATGTGATTAAAAAGTTTTAATTGTTGGCTACATTGTAAAGTGCTTCTCCCTTCCCAAACCCATGATTCTACATGTTTTGCCTGTAGGAAATGAGTTGATTATTTCCCAAATCTCTAATTCTGTTAAGAAACACAACTGTTTCATTACCGTGCCTCATCGAAGTATTTATCTAAGAATTTCCACAGTGGAGTTTTACCTCTAGATGCTTTTGTTTTTGTTCTTTCACACTGTGACTTGTATCCACAAATTAAATGGTTATCTAATGAATCATCTAACTTTTGAATATAGAAACTCACTTCGGAATAAGGCTCTTTGGGACTGAAAGGGATAATTTGCTAAACCATGAAAGGGAGATTTAACTGTGACACAGTGAGGAACAGACTCTCAGCCAGTAGTGAATGTTTCACACTTGTCAAATCCTCCTGTCAGCAACCCCTACAGCTCTGCTGACTACTAGGAACACCTGCCTGCTCCAAGGTCACGCTGACTCAGTGTCACCTTGCAGGGAACATGCTCACACGCAACCACGATTTCAGCATCACCTTGCAGAGAATTCTGATTTCTGTTATTTTCCCTGTTATTGACAACTAAGTAATTATACTTTGTGAATTGGTGAGATCTTATAGATTGGGACAGCAAATTAGTTTGCCTGGCTGACTAAGAAGCATGCACAGACAAGATACGAAGAAACATGTATAGACACAAGAATCTGTTAATATGATGGCTGTCATTCATTTGTTTATACTGATTGTGTGGAGACAACATGCTCCTAAGTTTCGTTGCACTGTTTCACTATTAAATCACTTTTATTTTTTTCTTCCAACTGAGATAGTGATACGAGTTATAGTGAAAACATCATCTGTTTTTTGCCTCCTAGAACATTTCCACCTACCTCCTATTTAGGAAGCTACCTATTAAATGGAAGATACCACAAAAAATAAAAATAAAGAATAAAAAAAAAAATCATGCAACATTTCCTAGTATTTAAGTACACATACAAATTCATCCGATGTGCCCACAGACTTGTATTACAAAAGCAGGTAAAAACTACAACAGAAGTCTTTGTTCTGATCTGACCTTGGCATCAAAATAAGTGTACACTTTGTTATGTTCTTCTGAGTAAATGACTTTTATTAGAATCCTATCTTTCAGTTTTCATAACATTGAAACCTCCTCTTCATGTCTTTAACTATTATTTTCTGTATAGTTCAGTACACCATAGCAAGCAATTGTCAGGAGACACATATTCCTCAGCAGCACTCAACCTACTTACCAGCCACCTCTTCCTACACAGAGGTCTTCCAGACAAACATTTCCTTTCTGCTATCCCATTTGAAATGGTTTTTAACTATCCAAAAATGAAATACCAAAAGCAGAGGGAAATGCTTCAGCTCTTCAAATGACCAGAGGAGTATCAATGATACTGCTGTATCTCACAGAAATAAATAAATAAATAAAAATAGTCACTGCAGGAATCAGTGGAGAATTTTTAAAGAACCACACATCATAGATCTTGTAAAATTATCTTCTCCCAACTTCTCAAAGCATTGCCTGTCTTTGCATATGCAAAGAGAAGTATGTTTCTACTGAAAAATGTCACGGCTTTCTACTGGAAAAGGAATAAATGCATGTATTATAGTCTTAACCGACACACAAAAGTTACTTCAAGAATAAAAATCTGTTAACTCTTTCCTAAGAATTCTCCAGGCTTTTGACTACTCTTCATAGTGTAGGTTAGCTGTCTGCTAACTTCAAGCTGCTTAGCTTCTGGTAGTCAATATCAGTCAGGTTAATAAGAGTCTAAGTAACAAAACCATCAGTGAAGACGAGTCATGGTGAGTACTGACTGCTGCGACTCCACAATGCTTTCCAGGAAGACCTTTGGGAAGTGACATCTGATGTCTCGCTGCTACGGCTTAGGTCTGCAGCTCTGATCTAACAGGGATACCTAGATATACAGGCTTTACAGACTGGAGTTATTTCAGTTTACAAGCGATCAAATAAATGGGAATATAATGCCAGCTCTTTCTCAAGTACTTCTGTAATCCTCATTCCACAGTACCACCCAATTTTGCTCTTGGCAATCTGTCTACACTATTCATTTGAAGTATCACTGCTTGTTAGATTTTCCACTACATTGTCTGAAACATACCTCAAAAGTTTTTCCTGTTCACAGGATGTGTGAATGGATGAGCAAAGAAAAGGAAAAAGCAAACCCAGGAATTACTTATTTTGCATGTCTCACAGTTTCTTTCCCTACCAGTTGGAATTTTACAATGTGGGGATCTGAACAGCTAATCTTTCAGATACACAAGTCCATCTTCATATTTGATCTCTCTTCTCCTAAGCACCTCTTCTGTCTATTGATTTAACGACTACAGCCAAGGACTTTATCGATTTTCTTCAGAGGGAGAAAACTTCTGGTAATGGCTCTTTTTGCTCGTGACTTTAACACTGTCTCCTGCTGAAGTTAACAGAAATATGTAATCTTGTACTGATAAACTTCAGCAACAACTGATTGTCCCCACCTACTGCCAGGTACTAAAGAAGACCCAACATCCTGCATCACTTAACATTAGGCAATGACATCAAATCCCATCCTTCCCAGCTACCCTATCTGTACTGTCAAACACAGAGACACTGAGTTTGAAAAGCATTAAGAAGGAAATCTTAATACATTTTTATTACATACTTCTTACTGAAGAATCAAGACAATGCATAAAACCTCCAACAGTTTAGTAGTTTAGTTCTCTGAGAAACACAACCGACTTCTTACATGCACACACCATTAAAAAACACACATAAAAACCCACTATAAAACACCATGTTGGCCAATTTCATAAAAGCAAATCCTGATCTGTAAGAACAAGGTGAATACTCAGACATCCTGCCTAAACATAAATTTATTCCATTCTAACCCACAGCTGCTTTACCTGTCAATGCTGTTTGCCAAATTACAAACCAGATACTAAATAAAGCACCATTTCATTTTTCATACAAAATACAGATAACGTTCTAGACAATTATAATCTGGACTCCCTCAAATTTCAGTGATTCAATAACCACTACTTGTCCATCAACCTGAATCTTAAATTCACCTACAGCACTGTCAGTTTCTTAGCCACTGTACCCAACGTAAAAGAAAGTAAAACCTACAAACTACTATACACACAAAAAACGTGCAATGTATCATTCATACTGTCTTAAAAACAGGTGCTTCTCAAAACACATGAGGAAGGCTATAAAATACAGTAAGCCCTGAGACATCACTAACATTCCTGGTATACTCTGACGATGCCCAGCTCAGCAATCTAAGACCTTTAACTGAATAAACACACCACTCTAGAGAAATCCATCAATTCCCTTACTACGTCTTCTATACTCTCCAGTTTTGACTCCGAGGGAGATTCACAAAACCCAGGCCATTTCGAGAGCTGAAATGAAAACTCCAAAAACACAATACAGCATATTCTGGTGCAATATAATTGTCCCTCATACCTAACCTCATCCTTCATATTCCTCTGCCTCGATGCCTGGAGGGAATTAATGACTGCATTGTCATTTCCGAGGATAATATCCTTTCTCCTTCCTTCACCTCTGCTCCACAGATATCCACTAGTTTTTCTTTCAGGTGGTGCAGCTTGGTAAACAAGTTAAATTCATAACAACTTACAGTTGCCCCTCAAGACCTCTCCTGCTATTTAAGACGTAAAGAGGCTCACATGCTCAAAATGAGATGTATTTTCCATTATTTCAATTGGTTTATCTCCTCTTAAAAAAAATAAATAAATAAAAAATGCAATCCTTATAAAACCACAGCTACAAAGCTGTGAGTGCATTAAAGTATTTGTTGTTAGCATAAAGGCTTTTTAGTGCTAATGTCTATGGAGATAAATGAAACAAAACCATGTAGGGTTTCAAGAAGCTGGATTACAATGTTCTTTTGTCTAGAGCAAGTAAAGTACTTATACTCTGAACATAAAATTCAGATAATTATCTGGTAGTTTAATTTAAGGAAGAGCATACTGGCCTCCTACTGCAGTAACAAGAGCAATTACTTTTGCAGTAAGTTAAATATTATATTTGAAATGTTTTAAAACTAAATATAATAATGTTTTCACAGCAGTTTACCCTATTATAAAGTCAAGCAGTACCCTCTTTTGTATCTGCAAATTTTATATACAACGTACTAAAACTTTACAGGTACTGCAGTGTAGATGTTAACCAGCACTTAACAGGTACGCTTACATTACCACCTCTACAATTATTAGGTTTAATTTACATATTTCCATAGATTAAACAGCGTTGAGGTATAAAAGCAACCTATACAGTAAAACTGGTGAGTGAGAGAATTGCTGTTTTGAAATGTGATGTTATTCGCTTCTATACTTACTCTAATAAAGCCAACGATATTAAAAGTATGGTAACCAACTACGGAGATTTGTTTGTTAAATATGTTTGCATTTTTGAGTACGATTTTATTTATCTAATTATGCAATCAATGTTTTTTATAGTTCAATAATTTTCACTTGATTGTTCACAAGGACAGAACTAATTAAATAATGAGCCTACTCAGCTGACCTGTTTGTATGTGAAAGATTGTGACTATTTGAAAAATTCCCAAGTATGCAAACAGTACTCACAGAATTGAATACTATGAATACTATCTGAATAGTATTGAATTATTTGAATACTATTGAATACTATCTGGCTTACGTGTCAACCGCATCCCCTGAAACACTGTTTTTTCCCCACAAATATAACAAGAAACATTAATTCACTCAAATGACAACAGAACTGCCTGTATGATAAGTTTAAGCAACAGTTGCCACAAAGATTTATTTTAAGACAAAGAATACACACAGTTAGAAAATGCAGGTTTATCAATACTAGGCTAGCAAAATACAAATAAAAAATTGTACAGAATATTTGAGATTTCAATAATGAACAAACCCTTCTTATAAGCTGTTTACCGCTTAACGCAAAATGATAAAAACTGGGGCTTTAGTTTTTTCAGATATCTTAGTCATTTGTTAATCAGTATCATTTCACCATTTTTGTTTCCACGTTTTTGTTTTGGTCATAGCAATTATCTTTAGGCTGATGCTTGTCATGCTGTTCAAAACCATAGTCTCAGTGAACTATAGCTAAAAAAAGTTTGATGGGAAGAAATCAGCTTGACTTCTGTATGCTCATTTACTTTGAAAACCAAAAAAACCTTAAATTACTCCTTCCAAACTCCCTGTTATGACTTCTAGAATTCTTCACAGACCATTAAGTCCTTAATATGGATTACTGCCCTTGAGTATTAACAGTAAACTATTAAAAATGCTATTTTATTTATCAGGCTGGAACTCGTACTGATTTTCTTCCTTGCAGATTTCACAAGATTTTTAGTATGGCATTTTATTATTTCTTAAGCAGATAGCTTATCCTGATAAGCCTAATAGCCCAAAGACAGCCAGCACTCTCCAGTTCTTCAATAATAACCCATGAAATTAAACATACTGATTCAATGGAATATAATTTGTTACATTCAACAGAGGAAAAATCCACACAAAGAAACAAATATAGCATAAATGCCAAAGAAGACAGGTAATGTTGATGCACAGGGTTCAAAATGAAAAGTGCAAAGAGATTAACTTGAAGCGCAGCTAGTCTCTCAAATGAGGCTTTCCAATGCGAAAGCAAATGAGTTCATTTGTTAACATAATTGAGAAAACTGTTGGCAATGCTGGGGGGCAGAGGGCTGAAAAGTTTTTGTACAAGTTTGGAAAATCTAACTGTGCTTCCACCTGCAGATGTAAAGTTTGAATTCAGAAAATATTCTCCCCATAAGTAGAGCTGACTCTGCAGATGGGCTGGCCAGTCTTAACTGGCCAGCTTCAAATGTTCTCAAGTGCGTAACTGTAAATACCCTACACACTGCAGAGGCCAAGGTATGCAAGTTGTATTAAACTTATTAAACCACAACTCATAGCCTTTGCATCTTATTAGAAAATTTAGGGCTTTATAGATAGCCCTAAAGATAGATCTATTTTTTAGATATACACATATCTTTTTTCTAATTTTTGTTTTAATTTTTGATGAGAGATGAGTTGAAATTTGTCATCTTTTAATAGTATGATTTCCCAAATAGGCGGAAGCTTATTTATCCAGCTAACAGCTGGGTAAAGACTGGATTTAGGCCCAAGGTGTGGCAAAGGAATTCATTATAAATTGTAGCTTCTGGAAGCAGCGCATCTCGTACTGCAACAGAAACTCACAGCTGAAGAGAGCTGCAGTCGAGGCTCTATTATCCTCCAACAGTTCTCTGTCTGCTCAGTTCAGATTTCACACAGATCTATCCAGAAACATACCTCGCAGCCTTCAGGGGACCCTTCTTCTCTGTAAATAGGTAGCAGCTGCTTTGTGTATGTCAAGATAGTTTCTTGGCAGAGGTTGTAATACCACGTTCTATCTGTGGTAACAAGGATCCTGAAATTTTGGACTTCATGGGCTATAAAGATGTTTATATAAAATTCAGCTTTTAACTATTAGATTTACGCTAAATAATTAAATTCAGCAGCATTTAGTTCTTAGCTGTAATACATTAACAAAGTAAAAAAACCACAATTTGCTCTTCTAAGAAAATTGCTCTTCCAGAAGCATTTTAAAATTGCCAGAAGAAAGCTGATTTCTCTGACAATTTTTATCCATATTTTATACATGACTCAATAACATTTAACCTCGTTTTACCATATACAGTTCAGTCAGATAACAAATTCTCATGGTTTTGGCTGGTAAAGAGTCAGATTTTCTGCAGAGGCTTATATGATTCTGTGGTGGGGATTTTTGGGTGGAAACAGTGATGAGAGCACACCATTGTTTTAGTGGTAGCTGAGCAGTGCTTGCACAAGAACAAGGATTTTTCTGCTTCCACCCTCCTGCCTATAGGGGTTGGGGATGCACAGGGAGCTGGGACAGGGCAGAACCATATGCATTCCACACCACAAGGTACCGTGGTCAGCAATAAAACCTGAGATAATATTTACTACATCATGCTCTTCGTGTAGAGTTTGCTTTTCCTGAATGGAAAAGTCAAAAAGATCTCCTGCAGAAGCTGTACAACACCCCCCCCAGCCCCACTTCAGCTAGTGAGCATGTCAACAAATATGCCTGCAGAATTTAAGATATTTTGCCTGGGACTTCCTGACTCCAAATGTGATGTAGAAATAACAATCAGCAGATTAAAAAGGAAACTCATATTAAGGTCATAGATCAAAGAGCACTACTTAATACATAAAAAATCTGAACCTGAAACTGAGCCGTTTTGTACACAGTTAACATACTCAGAATACCTGGAAGCAATAAACCAAGTCTATAGCTTGTATAAATCAGTAGAGCTCCATTAATTTCAACTATAACAGGCTAATTTGCATGACCTGAGAATGTGGCACAAATCTGTTCGAGTTTTTCAAGCTTCAGTACTTGACAAACAACCAGCTCTCAATGTGAATTGACTCAAATACAACATTTATAAAGGCAGATGTCCATTAAAAGTCCAAAAATTGAAAAATGCTACTGCTGGGGTTCTACGATCTACATATTAGAGATTCTACAGTAAGCAATCGTAAAATATTAAACCACCATCAAAATTCACCAGTGCTTCCAGTGGAAAGAAGTCACAGGCAAAAAACACTGCAGAAAAATAAATAAATAAATAAATAAATAAATCCATTTTTTCTTAAACTAATAACAATTTCTACATAAGTAACTTTATATTTCTTTCTGTATTTACATGGAGAGAAATGTAGTTTAATTATACGGAAGATAAGGCACCTTACTGGTTTTAGGTCTGACATTTAAACGTTTCTGCTGCACACACACTGCAGGCACCCCAGTGCTTCAGATTATGTTCCTATAGCTTGCAGAAGAAACGATAACATTATCCCTTAGTAGCCCACAGGCCCAATCTGCCTGGTCAGAGGCTGCAGCCACCCAGCAGGGAGGGAGCCACTTGTAAACGGGGAAAGCTGAGCTACCTTCTCCCACTATTGAAATATAGACCTTTAAAAAAGAAAATGAAAGGTATAAGGCAAATTTTAGGATCTTGAGAAGACGCAGATGCAATGTTCCTGTTTAGACCAGATGCTCAGAATCCTAGGAGTTAAATGCTTATGGCATTACAGTTTAAATACTTGCCTGCCGACCATGCCAGAATTTTGTATCTCACTCCTGGCCCTGGCTCTTCTTCACACATACTGTACATAAAAATTGGATATTTAATTTCACTTGGCAAAGGGTATCTAAAGAAGATAATTTAAATGCTCATTATAATGCTTCAATCTCTGTCTGAATCTAAGTCTTGCAAAGATCTGAATATAGAGTTGAACATTCTGGAAAATAATCTTTTTCTAATTGACATGCTCCCTTGGCCTTTCTAAAAAACTGTATCTGGAACTTCCTATCAAAAAAAATTTAATGACAATGCACACTTCTATGCCTTACACTGGTGACCAGATTATTAACCTAAAATATTAATCAGAAAGCTATATCTCATAGTTCTTCTAAGTGTCAGAGTCCCAGATTGAGCCTCCTGTCTCAAGAAGAAATTGAAAAACTGATGAAGCATTTACTTGTTCCAAAAGCAACCCAAAATTCAGGGTTGAGGCAAAGTCTTCCTAACATTGCACTCTACCCCCTCACGCAAACAAAAAGCCCAAAGAAAACTGCAAGCAGCATTTCATGCATCAACAAATCGCTACAAATAAAGTACAAGGATATTCCTTCTTGGATTAGGTAACAGTTGTGTTTTGGCAAGGATTAATGTGTCTGTCTGTGAGTAGATTCTATACACTACTGAAAAGACAGAACAAGATGTATAGCTTGGCAAATGATGTACATAGCTGCTTGCCATTAAACAGAGGAGAACTTACTGCATTCAGTTCCAAAATAACAGTTCTATATGAAACTTTAACACACCCTTTAACTCACTTTATTTATAAATTTATCCAAGACTACATTTCAAAACTGAGGGGGAAAAAAACATTTCTTGACAGATTCAGTGGTGTCACACGCAGTAGTGTATGTTCTACCTCAACTTGGAAAGAGAACGAAGTTTCAAAAATAATCAGTTCTATAGATCTTACAGACAGAAAGCAATCAGACGTCAGTATCAAATAGAGGCAGCACATAAAAGTATTCTTAATTTCCCACGGCACTAAGGCATATTACAGCTTCTCTTTTAATGAACAGAAACCTAAATATTTTCTAGTTATTTGAGCATAATTTGTTTTACGTTTGGCTTATGAAGCACCAAAAATCCAGTCAAAATTAAGTAGGTTGCTCCGAAAGTAGTGCCTCCCATTTATTCCCAAGCACAAAGAGCAGAACAACACTATTTGATAGAGCAAACTCTCAGCTAC
This sequence comes from Excalfactoria chinensis, assembly GCF_039878825.1. Lineage (NCBI taxonomy): Eukaryota > Metazoa > Chordata > Aves > Galliformes > Phasianidae > Excalfactoria > Excalfactoria chinensis. The sequence continues at coordinate 25,728,761 of NC_092825.1, read as the reverse complement.
AAAACACTGTTTTTCCACAGTCACTGCAATTAGTTATGCCATTTTTCCAGCAATGAACAAGAACCTACATGCTACATTCATAACAATCTGCTCCAGCTGAGGTAACCCACTTTTTTTTTTTTTTTTTTTTTTTTACAGCTGCAAAGCAGAATACTGTCATCTGCAGTCTTGTATTGGTTCAATACTTCCCAACAAAAGTGTATGTGATGTTCTTTCTGTTCCTGTGTGAGCATTCATGGGACCCACCTCACACAAAATCTGTGGTATTCTTATATTGCCAGCATCACACTGAAGTTGTTATTCAGCTCCATACACAGTTTCTTGGTCATAATCTTTCCATTCCTGTGGATTAGCTGATCAAGACATCACTCATCCAGTAACAAAATGTAATGAAAAATTGGCAGGAAGGTTCAACCTTTGCTTCCATGCCACCAACAATTACCTCTGATGTTGTGGCCAACGTAATAAAATAGGATACCTCCTTACTCTGGGAGCAGCCCTCTAACTCTAAAAGGTAGCACACTGAAGAATTACAAGATGGACTCAGTATATTGGTACAAAACAGAATTAAAGTATAATGTTTTAAATCCTGCTTCTACTAAATGTTAAGATGTTAAGTTTGACTTGCTTCATTATCTGTGATTTCCATTTCATTTTACGAACAGTACAATGAAGATCATGCAGTTATAAAAGCACCGTTTTAATGGTTCTATCTGAAATCTTTTTTCCTCACACCTTTCATGGTATGCAATAAGCCCTTAAAAAAAAAAGAAAAACAAAAAAAGAAAGAAAGAAAAGAAAAAACAGTCTACATTATCACTTTATTAGTAAGCAAAGCAAAAGGGTATTATCTTGTCAGAACCAACAGTAAACAATTATCACCTCCTCAGAAGTTTTCTTGAGTTTAAGTTTCTATTTCTTCACTTTTTCATTATTTGTAAGAAGTTCTCAGTGATGCACAAGCACTGGCTGAAAAATTTGCCTCAGTATCTATATTTTTTTTTTAATTGTTAGAAGCACTCTTAAAAACAGTTCACTTAGGACTCATCATCATTTCTTGCAGTTCACTGCAGTGAACTTCAGTAAACAGGCTGAATTTGAAGCTTGGGATTATAACGCTAACTCAGCAAACTTTCTGAACAAATTCGCACACAGTTCTATCATGATCAGAATATTCCCCAAATACATGGGAAGACATTTTGCTCATAAACTGGGACATAAAGCACTGCACATTCTTCAGAAGTTTACATTTCAGTGCTATCAGCAAACAAAAATATACATACAACTACAGACATATAAATCCATAATCCAGCTTCAGAAAGGCAAGCGAATATGAACTTGATCTTAACAGAAAAGTTCAACTATCACTACTCTGGATTCATGTGTGTTTTGTAAACAACGACTTCTAAACCACACAAGGATTTACCTCATCTGACCCTAGGCATCTCTGAAATCAGCATGTGGTTTAAGCTAGAGAACTAAATCCCCTCTTCAGACAGTGAGGAGAAGGAGATATAACTTCAAAACGATTCATGCAGCTTTACTTAGCAATCTTACAGGCTGATGAATTAACCCCTGAAGGTGATGTTTCCTCTCTGTTGAGTATTACAGTAACCTAGAAAAAACTTTTAGATATCTAGAGCAATTTAAGATGGAAACCACTTTTAATGATATGAATGCCTCTAATACATCAGGTAAAACAAACAAACAAACAAACAAAAACTTCTAACTATTTAAATACTGATTGCCATTGGAAAAACTTGCTCTGAAAGGGCTCAGAAAATCAAACAATATAGAATGATTTATCTTGTCCTGCAAAAATGCTAAGAAACAAACCATTTATATTTTAAGAAAAATGTTTGTTTCTTTTAGAAAACATTTTCATACCTACAGTCAATTCTTTAGTACAGTACTGTATAAATGTTAACATATAAATTCTGTTCTACATATGAGTGAGACTACCATCAGAGATCAGAATCTTACAGTGGAGCAAAATACTATTCCTCTCCACAATGGAAAAGGCAATGAATTTGGGCCAAGGAATTTTACAAACAACATAAGATAAAATGTAATGTTATTTTAAAAGAGAAATATGACGTCTGAACAGGGACATTTTATGTTCTGAGACGCAGTGAGAGAAAAACAAAATTCTGGGCTCTAGTCGCTCCGAGTTGACATACCTCATAAATAAAAGAGTAAACATTGTGAAACACTGTGATAATCAACAACAGAAATGAAGAAAACTCTCTGCAATGTATTTCACTGTAACATTAGATATCACACCATGCTTGTTAGAACAAAGGTGCATTTCCTGTTTGAATTCAGAATAGTAGTGTACTACTAGCAATAATCATTCCTTATTAGTAGTAAAGTCTGGGTATGACCATAAGTGTTTTCTCTCCCAGTGGCAACTGACATTCTCTTTTAAGATTACATACAATGCACAAAGGAATTTTTCCAGTCTGTTAATTGTGAGTAAATCACTGGCTGAATCACTGTGTTGTATTTTGGACTGCATAATTCTAGAGAAACATGAATTAACTGCAGAGAATACAGAAGCCCAGAAAAGAGTAGTAAAAACAATCAAAGGTCTATAAAAATAATGCACAAGAAAAATAAGGAGAATTGAATTTGTCTAATATAACAACATGATTGCAGACTTAAGTCCTAAAAGTTTTCAAATAAGGACAAAGATGATGAGGAGGATAGTAAGGAGTTCTTAATTTTCACAGTGAAAGTGCACAAAAACCAAAGGTCTTAAGTGACACCAGCAGATACTAAGATAAGAAACTGAGAAAAAAAAAGTCGTATCTGTAATGACAACACAGCTTTAAAACAGTGTGCCTAGGAAGAAAAGGAATCGTCAAAATAATGTCTTTTGAGGTAATTTAAAACAGTGGTTTATAAACCAGCATGAGCACTGCCCAGGTCACATCACCTTACATCATCACATCACCTCACACCATCCTTTTTTTATCACTTCCTATGGCTTCTACCATACAATGAGGAATTTCTACTTTCATTTTCGACAGGTTAATTCCAGAACCTTTTACCAGATACTGTGTCAGGCACCACAGCCCTCTCATCTCTAGTTTCTTGGCTTTTTCTTCTCCCTCTGATTCAAAAACTAATTAGTGTCCCTTATACCACATCAGTATGCACAGCAAAACTTATAAGAAGCCAATTGGACTTGGTGAGACATATCACCTGGTAGTTTCAGTAACTTGATATGTATTATCAAAGTCTCCCCAAACATATTTTGCGACAAATCTATGAATTTAATTTAACCAATGGGGTGATTTCTCTTTCCATAGCCTCTTTTGTGGATGGAAGTTGAAAGAACAATTCCTTAAGCAGGCATTGATATATTCGATTAATGCAAACTATCTACTGAATTTACATTCAAACCTTCTGTACAAATTATAGAAGCATCTGTAATACTTCAAACAAAATTGCAGACCTCTTCTGGCCACCAGAATAGAAAAGTGTTTAGACTTTCAAGCCTTTTAAAAAACTGCCAGAGCTTCCTATATTTGGGTTAATTGAATTAATTCTTCCATATTAAGATCAGGAAACCTTCACAGCCATTCTTTATCTTCATTATAGGCTTGTCTTCACTGATGCATATCCTTAATTGTGAACAAAATGATTTTATTATTGTATGAAGCAAATATTTAACTCCAGAAACATCTAGGTAGTTATATTTAGTTTCCTTTATCTTGATGCTGCTTATTTGTGGAATTTCATCATTCAATTACCTACTGACAGAATTAATTCCAAATCATATACAATGCCAGCAGCAGTTGTTCAGATAAGAATCAGAATTAGAGTTTTTCTAAGACATTCTTCTTGGTATTACAGTAAGTACACAAAATGTTTAGCTGTGAAGAAAACAATCAAACAAACAAAAAACAAGAGGAAAAACAAGCTTCTTTGGAGAATACAGACCAGTCATTAGAGTTAAGATTTTCACTCAGCAGGGAACAGAAACTCTGCCTACGAGGTAAAGCAGAGTCAGAAGCCTTCTTTTACTCTTAACTATGGTCACAAGGGACACGGACAATTTCTGAAATGAATATTCCCAGGATGTTGGCTTGATCAAACATGCTCAAGTTTACACATGCCTATGACTCCCAAACTGAGTAGATGATTAACTTACAAGATAACATCTCTGTTTATCTTTTGGATCCAATAAAAATTCCCAATTCTAAGTAATTTTAAATGTAAGACTTGAACGGTAAGAAATACATACAATTACGATAACTTAAACAATCCAATATACACAAAAACCTAATTACACATTTTTGAGTCGGATTAGTGCTAAAATATAAAAACACTAGAGTATAAACTTGTGAGAATACAAGGTATTACATACATTATAGATAGATAGATAGATAGATAGATAGATAGATAGATAGATAGATAGATAGTATATACATATATATAGTGTACAAATATATATAGTATATGTATATTATGTATATGTAGTATATACATACATTATATATATAACATAAGGAAGTTTTCAAAATGAAGGACATTGTGGAGGACTGGTCAAATAAAATCTTATAAAACTGCCAGGAAGACTTGCCATCATAATCCATTATTAGAATACGATGATGACAAAGCAGACAATCTGACTAATCTGTCATAAATACAAAAATGTTTATTTCCTGAAAACTGAATAATTGTGTGCTAATTATCCAGAATATTGCCTAGTTCTTATTGCAGATTGAGCTTTACCCAACAGTACTCATATGCATATACACAGCTCAAATATGAAAGAAAACACAACTCCTGCTTCAAGGAATTGATAGAGATGTCCTATGAGTGCATCCCTTTTCTGTATCATACTGGGATATTGAGTAATTAATACATTTTCTTGTTCATTCTTTTAAATCAGGAAGTGCTAACAGTTCATTCAGTAGTCCTCAAATTCAAACTTCCTTCTCACAGAAACACAAATTAAAGCACAACCTTGCACAAGTTCAATAACAATAATATTGCTCCTGCCCCTGGCACCAGCACAGCCATCTTGAAGGTGATCAGTTTACAGAGTATTAAGCACTTACAGGTGTCTCAGCATACAGAATCCAACGCCTAATGTTGGGTAACAGCAGATTGGCAGCTAAGCTAAAGACTGAGATTTAAAAAAAAACAAACATAAAGGTTGTTCTTTTCAGACACAGTTCAACTAGTGGACTACAAATGCAGAAAAACGATAACATTTCATCCCCCTGCTGAAGCAAAGTAAAGGAAAACTGCACTTTACTTCTAACAGACAGTTCATCAGGTAGTATATTCAATCTAACAGAAAACACAAATGTCACTTTTTTTCAACTTCTTACATCTTCCTATTTGAAATAAAGAAACACAAAGAGACACATGTGATAAAGTCAGTACTGAAATAGATGTATGTTACAGCACGGAAGTTTGATACTTCCCACCAGGAATAGGTTATGGTATCTCGTATAACAAAAAGAATCAATCATAAACTTAAAATTAACTTACAAAAATTGCTGTTCCTATTTGAAACCACTTCAATGTTTTGTTGTTGTTGTTGTTTGTTTATTTTTGTTTTTGTTTTTTTGTTAAAGAAAAAAAGAAAAAAAAAAGAAAAAAAGAAAAGAAAAGGGAAAAAAAAACAAAGGCATCCCCTCACCTTTTACATCAGTAATACTTGTCAGGGAGAAACGCTCTGTACAGGTTAAGTATATTCCTGAGTTAGTACACTCGAATTAGAGAAGTCTGGCACTATATCTCCTAGCACAGAACTACTGTCTTGCTCTCTGTACAAGCCTGCTGTTTCTGCATACAGCCAACACAGCCAGCTGCAGAAACAATGCTTCAAAGCACAACTCTTCCTGCCAGGTTCCATTCAGTGCCAAGAGTGGGGCAACCAGTTCTGAGATTTATCCACGCTTCAGGGAACCCCTGGATGGATATGCTTGCAACCTCCAGGGTCATAACCAAAATAATTTTGTTTTTCCAACAGCTTTACTGACTCTAGCGGGTAAGTTCCACACATCACTAGAAACTGGTTTAAATTAAAAAAAAAAAAACAAAAAAAAAAACGATTCAGAGTTTCATTATAACTTTTCATCCCAGTGGAGTCTCAAAGTACTACAATAGATTAAAAAGTTGATTACACTTAAAAAATTAGACAGTTTTAGTAACATTTTTCAGCGGATGTGCCTCTACATTATACGTTTCTCTGGGGGAATGGAAATTTTTCTATCTTTTTCCTCATATTTTTATGGATTTTACAGCTACGAGTGATCCAAAATGCTGGCCTTATATAAAATATCATGTGTATTGACCTTTGGCAGCACTGCACAGGCATTAACAACCAAGACACTTACGACTAGCAGGAAGGGCATTCACTAAGTTTTAGCATCCTGGCAGTTTTACAGGCTCTAAGGTACAAAAAAAGTTGCAATATAAACTGAAAGACTTGTAACAGAAATGTTAATACTAATGTGAATGGAGAGTTAATTGGAACATGGAGAAGAAGATGGAAATAACAAAAACCAATAACAAGAACATGAATGAAGACAAGATTAATAGGTCTTACAAAATGACAGCATCTCCACCAACAGCCTTACAAACTAGAAAAGAAAGAATAGCCTAATTGAGGATGAATGTACTCTGGACTAAAAGTGCTACAGACTTGAACTACAAAAACATAATGGTGAAAAGTAAAGAGCAGGGTTGGAATCACCCAAGAAAGGAGACAAAAGATACTGAGTACATCCTAATAACATAGAGGCATAGCATGGAGAATCTAAAGATCACAGCCACTGTTAGCTCCATCCTAGAGAGCATAAACTGCAAATTCCTAACCAGTAGGTGGTCACCAAGCTAAAGAGCTACAGTCATGATGGGATTTCGGTGGTTACTATCAGTATTAGGATAAATATGACAGCAGTACAGATATGCCATAGAAAATGAAAAACAATAAAGAAAAAAAATAAACCAATATTTATAGCTCGAAGGATTTTTTCAATTCTCCTGTTAGTCACTGATATCTTATGAAGCCACATTCACCAAATGTTAATCTTTATTTTCTTACCGTCTCTTTTTATCTGACCTTTTAAAAAAGCATGTAGTTTGTACTTCTTTCAAAGAGGTTTACAGACAGTGGTGTCACAGGTGTCATATAACCATTTAACTTGAAACGGAAACCTTCAGGTTGAATTTCCAAATCCTCAAGTCTTTGTTACTCCGCTGTGCTAATGAAATTAACTTAAAATACCTACAGCATATGTCTGGCCAAATCTCTTAGTCATTTTTAAATCCCTAATGCTAAGGAATTCTTAAAGCAAGGATAATATTTTATATTATATTTAATGTTTGAGTCTGAAACTTCAAACATGAATGGGTGGAGCAAAGAAGGAACAGGGTGTGCAGTCAGTCCTGGAGTTGACTTCGGAGTTGTAGCTGTGACAGCTCCAAGGAAACCCCACCTGTAATCCTTCATTCAGATTTTCCCTGAAAACCACTTTACTCTGTTTTTCCCGACAGAAAAGCTAAATTCTTGGGTGATAAGACCCCTTTTCACTAACTGACCTCTAAGCGGATTCCCACTAGAGGTTTCTGCTGCAGAACACATCAGTGCTTTCAAATGGCTATGACAGAAAACAGGCTTCAGATTGAGAGGAAAAATGAACAAACAAACAAACAAACAAAAACACTTCTGTATAGTAACACTTTCTAGCACAGCAAAGAGAAGAAAAAATGAAGATAGCAGAATATATGTAATTTTAACATTTCTTTACAAGTTTCATAGATAATCAATCTGACAGATCTCTCTTTGTATATCTTCTGGTTTACCATGCCACACTGTTACAGAGAATAAACATCGCACTTCACCTGTCACTCTAATATAGCACTGCCAGTTTACAGATCAATCTCTCAAATGATACTTTGTGGTGTTACACCTGCACTTTATGAAGCCGTTTGATTACTATCTCCACGAATGTCAGCAGCAGAATTTCAGCAATACATTAACATCTCAAATCAAGAAGTGAACAAAAGCCATTTACTGACCCTTTTCATTTGCATTTCCTTTAAAAGGAATCACCCATCATAAAAAGAGCATCCCACTGAACCAGATGTCTTGACATGCTTTAGGGAATGAGATAAACAAAATACAGAATTGCAGCAACAACACTGATTTCTTTCAATACATTGCTGATCAGTATGTCCAAAAACTAAACAAACGGAAAACTGCCCTTGCAACTGAGCAAAATGAAGAAGATATGAAGATATGACTCTCCAAACAACCATTTCACATAATCTCTATGTTAAATATTTGAAAACAAGAACTGTCCTACCAAACCTGATTAAAGATCTCATCTAGCTTAGCAATCCATTTCTGACCACAGTTAGAAAAAGATCTGCCTTCAAAAGCGTATGACAGTGAGTGACTGTACTTACCCCCCAGTGCCACACTTGCCCAGCAACCAACTACTTTCACCTCAATGAATTTCAAAGCCAGGTGTGATTTTCCTAAAACTCCATCCGATCTGTAAAAGTGTGGTGCTTCTTCCTGTCATACTGATTTCATCCTTGATCTCAGAAAGATGGAACACTTTCATCGACTAAAATCAATCAGTCAAAAACAAAACACAACCAAAAAAACTAAACAAAACCAAACAACAGTTGTTAACTGTGGTGTTTTTTTGTGTTTTTTTTTGTTGTTGTTGTTGTTGTTTGGTTGGTTTTTTTTACACGACAGTAATTTTCATCTAATGAGGGAGGACGTTCACTGTCAGAATTCATGGCTTTACTTAGTATTAACTTGAGAGAAGAGCAGCAGTTGTCATTCGAAGATAAAAACTGAACCAGCTCTATTTTTCAATTGTTGATCACAATAAATAAACAAAGAAAGGATTACTCAGAATTTAACAGTTTCCTTTGCACAAATGGCCATAACTGTAATGATAAAACAAATAATTTATGTACACAGACATATATAAAAACTCACTGATGAGATCCACAATTGCAGTGAAGTAATTTGGTTGCATTTCATTTAGAGTTAAGCCCAGCCTGCACAGGCTCATTTTAAGTCTGGACATCCAAAGCATATTCTGTGGTTCACAGTGCTACAATAAACAGATGTTTTAATATACCCTGTGCTACAGATAATATTATATTTGCCACCTGGGATTTACAGGACATTGGTTTCTAATGAGCAAATTTAATACTGTTGCAAAATACAGACTGTGTGAGAAAGTACACACTGAAAATAATGCAAAAGACTGTGATTGCCCATGTGTCTTTAACCATACTTAACATTTTCTATATCAAGAAACAGTCAGTGTGGTTCAGTACTATGCACTGTAGAGCACCAGTTAGACACATAAAAGAGAAAATAAAGTACATCAGCTTCTCTAAAACAGGTGTTTTCTCCAAAGAAAAATCCTTTTAAAAATCATATATAAAATTCATTTCATGGTCATAAAGTTAAATTACATACACACAAGAGGATCAGGAAAGAGAAAACTAAGATTTCAGATGAGTGTGGGGCCCTGTAACACTGTGTGCATGGTTAGATAATACCTGAATCTCTGAACTCAGAGTAATGTTCACAGCCTACCTGAGCCACTTGCAAGACACAGCACAGGCTCATTTGGCCTACCTCAAAATTGTGTGCAATCAGACCCTCACTCTTTTTCCAGAATACAGCACCATGGATACAACCAGAAGTGATTTTTATGTGTTACAACATGTCTTACAAGAGCATTCAGAGGGCTTTATGAGTTTTCCACAACAGCATGAACACCAGTTTTAGTTTTTCTTTATCTGAAGAAGAACTAGCAGAGGAACGTAATATTATTAATATTATGAAGAAATGTTTTCAGAGCCACACCACTAAATGAATAGCATAAGAAGCACTTCATGTTAGTCTAGACTGTATTCAACAGGTATGACAAGCTAATACGCAAATACAGACTGTATCACAAATTCAGAAAACACAAACAGCATCTATTATCATAAAAAATATCACTTTTTCAACTGCAAGCAAAAAAGTATCTTTTACAAAATCTGTAAATTCTTACGGGTTTATGAAAGTCCAATATTAAAGTGCTTGAATTCAATACCAACAGAATATAAGGGAATTACTTTCTAACACAGAGTTACATCAACAATATTTTAGCTGATTCATTCAATAATTGTTTTGGGTTTGTTTTTTTTTGCTATACAGTCTGAGTGAAGAACAACGATTATACCTCCTATTTGTCTGGAATGTTTCATACACCCATTATACACCATTTCACAGTCTGGAAGTTTATGACTTTGAACAAGAAAAGCTGTTACGCAGCTCCTCAGTATATTCTATTTGATTTATTAATATAAAGCAAAATGTGATTAGACTACCAAATCTCAGTGAAATAATGTTCAGGTACATTAGTAGCACTAGTTTCATTTCAAAATGAAATGCTGACATGACAGCTTCCCTTCTGTCATGTCAAAAAACGTCTCTTATATCTGCACATATTACTTTCACCAACTACATCTATAAAGCACTCTCTGTAATACTTTTCTGCCTTTACAAGTGTGATTAATGTGAATGCAGCATGCAAGACTGACTAGTCATTTGCGTGCCAATATCACTGCCAGTATAGAGCAACTCTGTATTCTCCAAGGGTACTGTGATTAGATTTGAGTTCAGAAAATCTGCTGTTAAAATCTGAATTTATTTATTTATTCACCTAGATAATATGAAGAAATCTCACAATGTCCTCTGTAGCGAGGAATGCTATAACATAAATATCCCACAGTGGGAGTTCTGTAAAGGATGTCATTATATCGGTATTATTAAGTTGTAAGCTAGTGCACAGGGTTTCACTGGGGAGCTAAAACTGAAAATGAGGACATTTATCTACTTATTTCTCTTTAACTAAAATTCAAAATTCACATCAAATCCCGTCTCTCCCCCCCCTGCCTTGCCCCAGCTGATGGGAAAAGAATACAGCAACATTCAGAAGTCCAAACAATTGTCCAAAGGGAAACAGGTTCTTTTTTCTTCAGATTTGCTATTACAGACTGAAGTCAATCAGAGTCAGAGTTCAGGCAGGAACTTCAGAGATTACACTGACTTGGGAAATACTTTTAGTGCATCGCCAAGTGAATATTTGGTAATACCTAATTTCAAACCTAACTGTTCTAAACTCATAACTAAAACGTAGTGGAATGTGAAAGCAAGAGAAAATATCACTACATTGCTACAGGGCATTACAGAGTATTTTTAATCATATGGGAAAAGCGGTTTTATTCTTTTTTCTTTTTCTTTTTTTTAAGCAGGGTTAAATTATTTAAATGTGTAAGACTGAAAACATCTTAAAAAATAGATGAGCATGACCACAGCAAAGAGATGAGAAATGATTTCTAACAGGTGGTCTCGGGCTGGTGAGAAGCATTTTTTTTGCATATGCCATGTGTCTGTAAAAAAATAACATTACTCTTTGTTTTTGTTAAGTTTTCTGATTCACATAATTTTCTGATGAAGGTCTGTAAGCCACCTTTTTCTTCCTGAACCAGAATTTCCAATGAGAGATCAATCCCAAAAAAGAGCAGAAGAATATTTATATCCATACAAAGTAATTAGATAAAGCAGCAGTTCTAAAAGCTGTACAGCTCTGAATGTTACCCCTGTGAATAATATAAGCTTTTTTTTTTTTTCTGCATCCAAGTTACCTCCTGGCCCTCTGGTAAGTAGTGCAGAAAAAAAATGTTTCCTCCTTCTGTAATCCAATAAAGTGCACAATTAAAAGTTGAGTTGATGACTTATTTGCTGTTAAACTCCTTCCAAGGCTTTTTGCTTGTATGGTTGGTTTCAACAAGCACTAGCCATGTTTCTCCTGATCATGAGACTCCTCAGATCACTTCCCACCATGTTCCTGGCTTCCTTAGCCCAGTACAAGTTGCAGCAACTGGAAATCAGTTGCTCTGATCTGGTACTTCACTGAGCGCTTGAAACCTCTATGTATTTCTCATAGAAAGATGGTAATTGAATTGTTAGGACTAAGTATTCTTGAATTTAAACTCCGTACAGAAACATTGCCATACTACAGGTATTACTGTAGAAATATTAGTTTATCAGCTTTATATACATTCAGATTTGCACCATTGCCTTGTGATCTTCCAAGAAGTAAAATTCAAGGTATTTTAGAACCACAGAGTGATACTGGTTGAAAGGGACCTCAGGAGGTCTCTGCTCACAGCAGACTCAGCCAGAAAGGTCACATTTTTCAGGGATTTTCTAAGGACCGCACAACCTCTTGGGGGAACCTGTTCCAATATTCAGCTTTCCTGCTGATGAAAAATGTTTCTTGTTTCTGCATTTGCAGGTCATCATAGCCCTTTCATGAAAAATTACTTGTTCTCTTTCTAATGAATCTCAGATACCCTTAATAAATTCTTAATTCCTGAAGCTCTCACTCAGTCATGTGTATAAATTAATCTCCCAAATTTGCAGTAGTTGACTATCTTGGCAGAGTCTCCTACTAAGCCTACCCTGAGGTAGAAGAAAGTAACCCAGTGCCTGTGCCCTCTGAGATTTACCTAGGGTTCCTACCAGCTACTTGCATTTGCCGTTGATTTATTTTGCAGATGCCCCACATAGCTTTTAAGAAAGAAGCAATTAATAATACAGCAGCAGGAGGAAAAATTAAAATAACCACAAATATTAAAATAATCACACAGAAAAGCCACGACAATTTATCCTACTAAAAAATTCTCTAGATAGTCATTGTAACTACTGCAAAAAAGAAATTAATAAATAAACTTGTATTTTTAGCTACTGTAAGAGACAGCTATCTTAACACAGAATGGCTTAAGTTGGAGGAAATCTTAAAGATCACTGAGTTCCAACCCCAGACATGGGCAGGGCTGCCACCCACCAGCTCAGGCTGCCCAGGGCCCCATCCAACCTGGCCACAAATGCCTTCAGAGATGGGATATCCACAGCTTTTCTGGGCAGCTGATGCCAGTATTTCACTCTCTGAGCAAAAAATTTCTTTCTAACATCTGACCTAAATCTCCCTTCTTCTAATTTAAAGCCATTCTTCCTTGTCCTATCACTATCAGACTGTGTAAAAAGTTGGTCCCTCTCCAGCTTGAAAGCTCCCTTCTGGAGCCGCAACGAAGTCTCTCTGGAGATTTCTCCAAGCTAAACAAGCCCAACTCTATTTTCATATACTGCATTCTGTAAGTTTTGAAGTCTTTCAGCTGTTGAATTGTGACAAGTTTAAAAAAGGACTGGAAGCAAAACGATCTCAGTGAAGAGCTTTCATTTTCGAACTGTTACTGTAAACCTGGGTAGGATGAATGGTTAAGTAGTCACAAGATGTTTTTTACATAGGAGTCTTAGCTAACTGAATTTTGTATAGAATGATAATATGATATGCACTTGACTATTTTCAACTTTTCTCCGTTGAAATAAGAAACAACATAATGAATATGTAAGGAATGCCTGCCTAGCAAAAAAAAAAAACAGAAATGGAAAACAACCTAAGAATAGCATGACTTTATTAAAATAATGTGAGTGAGAAGACAGTAGAAAATTACTAAATTACAAGGCTTAGCATCTACTAGCTAGATAGAATACTGAAAAGGACTATGTTTAAAATTTGTGCAAACAATTATTTATGAATAATACACTGTGAATAATTTTTAACTCTGTCTGAGGCTACCTGGGATACTTCCTGTGATGCAGTCATCTGCTAATGGGATTTTTAGTGCATATTTCCATTTATTGAGGAAAAAAAAAAAAAAGACACAGCATGAATTATCATTTCATAGTAACCGGCAATAAGGAAGAACTACCTATCCATAACTGACAGTGAAATTCAGTTATCTCTATCAAATTGAGATGATCGTAAGTGGAATTAAAAACTTGCTAATTCATGTAGCTTCTAACAACATTTAACTGTAATGTTAGAAGAGCAAATTGACTTGGTCTGAACAACAGAACAAAAAAGAAAAGGAGCCTCTTTTAGACAATTTTCTCAAAGCATGTTTTTCAGCTTTATCTGCAAGAGAGCTAAACTCCTTGGTACCAGAGGCTCATTTGTATACTTGCACTACCAAATTTAAATCAATTAGCATAATCAAGTACTTCCAAGAATTTTCTACAAAGATGAATTATGTCGTTTCTTTTAGTTTACCCCTGAGCTACTGTGATGAATAAACTAATTACAGTAGTTGTATATAAAATTTACAGTCCTGACAAAGAACCTGAAGAAACTATTCCACTAAATTAGGAGTGACCATTAAGGCAACCTATGAAACAGTCTCACTTTTGCATGAGACTGCCACTTCTTGAGCATCCGGAGCATATAATCTATCTTGTCTTCTTTTCACCAGATAACATTTTCAACTCTTCTTTTTCCAGATGTCTTTAAATTTCCAAGCAAGATAATCACTTTGCTTTTTGCTTCCCTACTATGCTGACACACGGAGCAGAAATGTTCATAATAAAACTGAGCAGTTCCCACTGCAGATTGTAAAAACCATGTAAGATTTCTTCTCTTTCCCAAAGAACATACTGTGCCCACTGAGAAATTACACTGATGGTTACCAGCCAGTATAACCAAGAGAATGGAGACAGAGTGATCTGTTATGATATAAAAGAAATTGAAAGGAAGTTGCATGGGTTCTGTTGTTAGTGAATGTTGTGTGGCTTCATTTTTTTTCATCAAGGACTGAAAAAAAATCAACAGATTTTTTTTATGTTTGTCATGGGAACTTTCAAAACCTGAAGGCAACATGATACTAAAAAGGAAATTAAATTCACTAAGCCAAAAGTAAAATCTATACTAAGAGCAGAAACTTTGACATTTCAGTGGGAGACACATACATTTACAAAGATTAAATTGCTCTTCTAAATTGAAGATGAAGCAGCAAATTAAATAAATCAGCTGGAATAAATCCATGAAAGAGAGAGGAAAGTTGAAAATATCACAAATAAGAGTTTCCAACTTTCCCAAAATGAATAGTTAACACAAAGCTTTAAAGACTCTGTGTGAATTTTGTTTGTGCACCTTTCATTTCTATCTTAATAATAGGAGAAAAATGAATATTTTTATAGCTCACTTTATCTTAATTTCTTATAATACTCTGCCAATCACTGAAGCTCAAAGAGGAAATGGTTTCTAGTTGAGAAATACAGTAATGTGCTGTTTTTAAAAGGAAAAAAAAAAAAAAGGCTTTCAAGAACTTTAATGGAAATATAAATCACAGTGCAGTGGAAGTTTTTAGCTACTGATTTACATAAGCTGTGTCTAAACTGCAGAATGTAATCTCTAGAAGAATATATAGAAGAATCCACATTAAATGGATAGAGAAGAAAGACTGAGTAACATTTACTGAAAGATAATCTAGTGCACTTTTTGTAACCAGGATCAACAATTCTTGAGCAAGAAATCCAGTGCCAACTGTACCTAAGACCTTATATGATTTCTGGGTAACCAGTACTTAGCTAAGCTGCAACTTAAAACTGAAACCTAAAGAAAGACATCAAGCTGAAGATTTCACTGCAAAATGAAAATCTTTTCCCACTTGTATTGGAAAAGCCTATACAGAAACGCACGAGCTTATACTACATAGCATATGCAAAGCAACCTCCATATTCTCAGCAAGTACTGAACACCCACACACAGACACACACACTTGCCATCTGAAATGCGGCAGACTTGTCCTGTGATTTCAAGGACAAACTAACATCACGCAGCTCTCATGATGTGAAGAAATTATTCTCCTCACCCTCCAGTTCCCACCCTTCACCTTCCCTTCAACACCCCAATCATGATCAAACATTTATGGAGCTACCCAAATAGCTGAATAATGGAATCAATCTAATTTACAACTTTCTCAGAAAAATAAAATAATAATAACAATAATAATAATAATAATTAAACAAACAAAAAACAGAACAAATCTTTCCAAATGATCACTTGTTTATAGGTTTGATTTACATGTAGTGAGACAAGTGATGTGTCTTCAGCAGCCATGCTGACTGTCTGGGAAACTGCAGTGGTATGTGTAAAAAGAGAGCTACACAGATTACACTCCAGGAAGGTACTAATCTATTTACTGCACAGGTATGATATGATTATGTACCACCTGGTGTCTGACCATGCTTTGCTCACCAAGTCAGAAAGCGCTTAAAAGTCCCATTTGCAAACTCATGTGGATGTGTATGGGAAAACCAGAGTTACAGAAGAATGTATGCTGACTAAAATAGAAACAAAAATTGATTCTAAATATAAATATTTGAAGTTCAATATATGAATATGTCAGATTTCAATTCAATAAAATATTTAGATCGCTTGGGAAAAAAACCCACAACACTGCATTCATTTTTATACAGGAAAACAGCAGCAATAATACAAATTACAGAACCAGGCTCAGATTGTATTTTAAAGTATATGGCTTTTAAAAAGTGCAGGACAAAGACAAACTGAAAGCAATGTAGAATAGTTTTCTCCATTGCCAACCTACCAAAGCAACAAAAACTAGGGAAGTTTTAGTAATAGTTAACTGATTCAAATTAAAATCCCAGTCAAGTTTGCATCACTTTGAACACAGAAAAATCTGCTTAAGAAATATGCCCCAGACAACCACTCTACTCCAAAGAGCTTCTATGTAAAACCAAAATTCATTATGTTCCAACACGTTAAAGAGTATCCAATGCAATAATTCAACAATCCTTGTGTTTGATTTAATCCCCATTACTGTCCTGTTCACATTCTGAAACAATGTTCCTTTTGGGCATGTTGAACTGAAAAGAGACAACTGAAAATTGTTCAACTAATTAAGCACAGATGTTCTCTATTCAACTTGTTGACTTGTCATTTTGGCTTGCAACTGCCTAACACAAGATCCTAGAGAAAACACTAACAAACGCTCTGAAAACAAAGCCACAAAAATACATATATTTTTAACATTAGCTAAAATGCTCCAGTAAGAGTAGAATGTTCAGTGTCTTCTCTCAAATTAATTACATACCTACATGACTTACAATCAAAAAAAAAAAAAAAAAAAAAAAAAAAAGATACTTGGCATGGGGCTTTTTTGTTGTTTATTTGTTGTGTATTTTGAGATGAAGTTCCAAGTTCACAAACATGAGTCTGTTGTGTATTAGGTGAAATACGGGGAATATCGAGCTGTTACGCATCAGACCCTTCCCCATTTCTGGAAGGATCGGTGATGTGTAATGCAGTAGGCGTACATGAAAGGCACAGTTTATATAAGTGTGTGTTTGCTTCAATAAATTGCCATTTTACTGCTCACCACCTTGGTGTCACTTCGGTAATTGGCCCAGCTGCGGGCTTCTAGGGAGTCAAGATCATAAAGTCATCAGCGGCCGTAAAGCCTTCAGAATCTAGTGTCCCTGTAATCATCCATCTGCTTTCTACATGTTACTGATGGCATTCACAGGTTTTCCACTGTGCATCATGAGACTGCAAATACCTCATTTCTTGCACGCCTCTATGTAGTTATTTACATTTAAGCATTAGTCTCCCAACAGAATTCCAACTTTAAACTAATAAGCAAAATCTGGTTTTCATTAAGCTCTAGATGACTGCCAGCAGAGACCATACTTTTTTTTTACAGTAAGAAACATGCAGTAACAACAACGTGCAGTTACATTTTCCACTATATTCTAGCACAAGTGTTAACATTCAGATAAAAGGATGCTGCTCCAGAAACTATGAGGAAGATACTTGAGGACTTCTTTGAAGTTACCCTAATAATTTCTGAAGATGTAAAAGTGGACTACCACCAGGAAAGTCTGATTTTTCTAACTATATTTAATCCTTCTCTTGACCCTCATCATTACTGATACAGCACAACAAACACTTCAGTGTTCAGGCGACTACATAATAAACAATAAAATTGATGAAGGCAATAAATAAAACTATTATACATTTAAAATTTGATACCCTATATATTTTGCCCTATTTGACCTATAATTAGGCTTCTGAAAAAGCACCCACATTTCTTTCCTACGTTCCTACATCCCAACCTTCCTTAATTCAATTATCACCTTAAATTTAAAAGGACGTTGGCAATGAAGTCATAAAAATATTGCAATATATCTTCTATTTCTTTGCCACATATCTCTCAGAAAGCTCATGTATCATTTCTCTAAAGCTTGATTTCTCATGGAGATATTTGTGTTCTAAAAATATATTGTAAGTTATCTTGCTCTATTAATATATGTTTCTACTTCTTTCAACTTATTGTTTTCAGACTAAAGAAAATGCTGTTAACTATTTTTAATTTTTCCACACAGTAATCTTAGTTGCATTTATGTACATACAAAACTTCATAGTGATGATACCCATAGTGCTGGGTCAGTTCTCAAGAAGACCATAAGAATTTTTTCTTCTACTGGTAGACTATACAAAATTTAAATAGGAGAGATCTGGTCAAAAACCTGAAGAGCTTTGGTGGTCATTAATTACTGTGTTTTTAATTCCACAGAAATAGAGGGTGTTTCCTACAAACTGAAGGTCATACTATGAGAAAATAATCAACTGCTTTCCTCTGACCTGAACTGATATGGTTGCCATTTGCTTCATTTTGCAACATGAAAACGACTACAGAAGTCTACTAAGATTTCCATTCCCCAAGATGCCCAAGATGTTGGTTAGAAGAGGCAAGGAGAGTCCAACTCTCTTAGCCTACATAGGACAGCAGCAGGAGAGCATAGCCCCTCTCCCATCAGGAACCTCCCTTTCACCTCCCACATTTTCTGATAGCAGAACGGAGCTCTTAACTGAGTTATTTCTTCCTCTCTGCAGCCACCCCTACCATAAAATAATTTCAAAACGAGGCGAGAATGGAAAATAACTGCTGCAGGGGGAATCTGAGAACGATGATGTACTGTTATCAATGTTATCAATGAGAAAATCCACAGAAAGAAGTACTGTAGATGAAACAAGCTGGTTCCAAAATGTCTGGTTTAATTGACAAGACCTTCTAAAATACAATATGCAGACAATCCATACTGTTTTGAGGATGAAAAAGGTTCAAAATAATAGGAGTACTGACACCACAAACACGAAACACTGACACATACTTTCTGCACCTTAAGCTTAAGGGGGAAAAATAAATAAATAGTGAATTTCAAAGTATGGTAGCTTTGAATTGAATGGATTACTGCCCTAGCAAACTAAACTAGGCTTACAATCTTTCAAGTGAACTTTATATTAATAACTCTAAGATAAGTAAAAGGAAGCATATATTCATTTCAAAATAATAATCAATACAATAAAAATCAAACAACTGATTTTAATTCATAAATTGTTCTTTATTAAAATGAAGTTTGAAATAAAGAATATGAAATTAACTGTGTGCAGATCTATCTAAATCACTTCATATTGCGGTAACTTGCTCTGCTTAAACATGGGAGGGAAAGAGATAGTTAAAACTCTTCAGACTTTCACAATGATACCAATGTAATGAAATACTTCATCTTCTGGAAAGTGTTTTTTATGATTCTCAATTTCAGCAATCCTACAATACTGCTTTATTCTGTGCTCCTGGAAGGTTATCACCTATCTTTCCCATAAAGTTATTCATTTCACACCAGACAACAGATACTGCTGGATTTCATGGTCCTCAACAGCCAATACTAATATAAAAATAACAGAAGGATGTATAAAAAATTCAGTGGAGGCCGGCTATACAGAACCAACACAACATGTTCTAAACTGTGACTCAGAAGTCCAAATGTAAACGTGGACATCCCAGCCTAAAGAACATGACTGCATACATTGATAACCAAAGATAATAAAGCTCTGCTGAATTTGAAATGTGATGAGTAACAATGAGTAAAAGGCTTTAATGATCATTTATGCGGTATCACTCAGATGTTTCACCTATACCTATGTGATTTTAACTAATTTAAATATAAAAAACTTTATGAACAATTTTTTTTTTTTTCAAATGTTTTTAAACGTAATGGGAACATTTTTTAAAATCCAGAAGCAGCAAAGGAAACAAATATTTAAGAGTTTGATAGACATTTTACAGACCGCTATGCAGTAAGGGAATATATTTAAAATAGATAACTCCCACTACTTTTTTTTTTTTTTCTTTTTAAAACAATAAACTGCATCATTCGTAACAGTAATTAGTTGAATATATGCATGAATTTCACTAAAGACCAATTGTTTTCCTCACTCAATCTAAAGGAAATGTTGTCCTAGGACAAATGGGTTTTTACACCAAAATATAAAATTTAGTGGAAATACTTTTCACATTGGCATTATTATCTTTAAAATTTTCTCATTAATCATTTTTTCTCCCTAGAAAATTGATTTCAGAAGAATAACTGTATACATCTAATTCATGATGCAAATTTTACTCCATTCACACTGATCACTGATGCATTTGCTGATCTTAAGAATATGTACTGACTGTCTGTTTGTACTCCTGAGGTTGGAAATATACCCAACCGCAACTTTTTCAATGTGACAGATTAACATGAACTCCTGCAAAGAATTCTGCAGCATCTTACATGTTCCAGTTTTGGATGCTGTTGCCTCTTATAAGCAGAAAATGTATTTTAGCTTCAGCTTTGATCATTCTGTAACAGAGAAAAGAACAGGTATACTGCCTTTAAGCCTGGACCTGCAATGAATGCATGTAAAGCAGAGAAGCAGCATGACAATTTAGCTCATCATTCATTAACTTTCTCCTTCGAATCAAGTCACAATCAACACTTCAAATCTAAAGAGAAGGTCCAAAACAGGCAAGGCAGCTACCAAATTCCCTTCTTTCTTTGGAACAGTGAGCACTGCTGCAATCACACCTGGATACTCATTGTCCTGGGTATTACATAACTTGACATGAGAAACAATGGCCCGAATGAAAGCCCTAGCTATTCAAAAACAAGAAAAAAAAAAGAATTATAAATCTCAACTAACACCTAGAAGACCTTTATCTGTAGATAACATAGTGTTAAGGGAGATGAGTTTCCCTCAACAGAATCTCACTTACCAAAAAGAGCTTTATGTACTCTTATCTATTAAAAGTGCATTAAAAGAGGTGCAGGAATGTCAGTACAATTGCTGTGGGACTCAACTACTTGAATACTTCTGCAAATCTAAGCAATTTACCTGAAGTTTATAATTTTGATACTCAGAAATAATGGAAAATAAGTAAAAGGAACACAAACAGGAATCTATGCTCAAAAGATGAACTTCCTAAGTGTGACTTATGAAGATTTTCAGAAAGGGGAGAACAGAAAAGAATGAAGATTAAAGGTAACACTGTCAGTGTAGCTAAATTTCATTTTAAACACATAATTCAAAGAATTATTGACAAAAATGCAGAAACAACAAAGGCATGAAACACCTATGTTTCTGTATAGAGCAGCTACTGATGAATAAATGCCTAGATGTAAGAAAGTAGAATTCATATAGAATATTTAACACCTAGATTTTAAAACAAGAGCCTTTTGGTTTTCTTTTCACTGAAAAATAAGACATCCTGCTTTGTAAACCTTAATCTAAGTTGGGAGTAACCAGAGATAAGACCAAAATCAGCTTCCATCCTTGATTTTGCAGAGTTGGTGACAGAGGAGTGGTTAAAAGGAACAATTTGGAAACTCTCTATCCACTTAGACAAAATAGATATTTATAATTTTTTAATATATGAGTTACTGAGTTAGAGAAATATATTCCATTCAGGACAACAATGCACACTTACTGGGAAAATCTGCAGTTACCAAAGGACTGATTATTAATGCTGCAAAATTACCGACAGATCAACTTTTACAGAAATGAATGACTTTTTCTCCATCTTGGCTTTCCTAGCTATTTTATCACATAGTAAAATATAAATTAGTAGGAAAAGCAGAATGAAAGGAGCAGGGATTATATTTAAATATATATAAACACAAGAGAAGCTTGAAATAAACCAAGAAGAAATTCATCTGACACTGGTCCTTTCCCTCACTACTCTGCCCTGTGTTTTCAGTAGATTGTACTGACCTAACTCATTTGTCAAAGCTCAAATCGAGGTATCAGTGAAATCAACTGAACAAAGATGGTGCACTATAAAACAAAAAGGATTTTTTGAAAACCTGTAAACCAAGCAGCTAGTATTTAAGGAAAGGTAAGGAAACTCTGTACATCAGACATTAAAGAAAATAAGACAGAACTATATGATCTGTTCACTATTACAGTAGTTCGTATACTGACATTTAGCTCAACTCCGAGCAAATAAAATGAACAACAGAGTTGATCGCACAGATAGAAAAAAGTTCTACTGCATTTAAGTGATGCTCTGGTTACATTCCTTGTCACATTTTACCTCCATAACCATAGAGGTCAATGACTACTTTATTATAATAACATTATCTAATTATGGAAGAGTGGGTAAAATTAACCACAAATAAAGAAAGATAAAATCCAGAAAACTCAAAAATTCTCTAAGGCTTATTTCACAGAACTGAAATAGGAAAGAAGGTTGGATGAATACAAGAAATAATCAATGCATGTACTTTTGCATCTTCGATCTTCATTTTCTCCAAACACCTTCCCTAATTTTAATTTCTTCTTTTTTCTTTATGCTGCCCACTGGAAATATGTAGAAGCCTACACACTCTATAATTATCTTGCTCTTTTGCAAATTTTATGTTTAACTGTAGATGACACATACCACTTGAATGACTTACAACATTTAAAAAATAGCTTTGTTCTGTGATTCTGAAGAATTAAATTAATACATTTGACATCAGCTTACAACAAAACTCCACCCCGGCAGTAACTACTGAGTGTCTTGTAATGAAAGATAGTAAGCATACATGCATTAAAAATTAGCAGGCAAAAATTAGTGGTTGCTTTTAAAAAGTTATGCAGTGACTTTTCTCAACTATTATCATCAACTCGATGACTCAGAAATGTTGAAAAGATAACTAATGCTGTATTGATATTTTAAAGCAGTAGCACTGCATGTATATGGCTAAATACTGAAATCTATAAAACTAATACAGATAAATATAATGACATTTTATATTTATTATGAGATTATTAATTAAGTTGACAGTGGAAATTTTGTATGTATTCTACACTTAGGCCTCTGCAAAATGGGTTCAATTAAAATACCAAGAAAAAAATAACACAGCTCAAAGAAAACAGACTATAGCCTCAGTCTCAAGTTTATTATTCAACAACATATGAGTAGATCTTATTTCACTTTATTGGTTACTCTATATTACATAAAGGTCTTCTAACTTAATAAATCTAGGTATGCACTAAGCTGAAAGTTTGAATAAATTCATTTTATAAACCAAAACCACGATGTAACATGTATTTTGGATGTGCATCTAGTTTTGCACTCACTCTGTAATGCATTCCCAACACTTGTAAAACATTTCCCTTAGCGATTCTACAAAATAGTTAATTAATTCCAAAGACAACCAAAATCCACTTTAAAAATGATAGTTGTTGGAGATACCTGGAAAACTGAAAATTTTCTGCAGGATGCCAGAAATTCACTTCTAGGAATGACCAGAGTAAACTGCAAACAGTCAGATATTTAAAATGAAACCAGCAGGAAAAACAAAATGTTACTTAGCCACCCACACTGTATATTTTCTGTTCAGCTATATAAATCTTCTATAATCTTCTACTATTGCTCAAAGTGAAGCAATATGTTTTGACTCATACATGGAAGAATAAGAAGCCACCCACATAGCACTTTTGAGAGAAACTTCTCGGTAAAAAACTCTTTTGTTCATTATCGATACTCAAAATTCTAAATTAATAATGTAACGCAAGCCAACCATGTTTGTGATTTTTCTGATCAGGATAAAGCTCTTCTAAACAGAAACCAGCCTGTCATAATGAGTTTGAACTTCATATTATTTTAAAAAACTGCTTAAACTGTGCACCACATATTCTCCTAGGCAACAGTTTCTGAAAGGTCATGCCACTTGTCTGACCAACAAAAACCCATAAAATGAAGCCTATCAATTTTGCTAATTATTTCCCTAACAATTTGGAATAGTATTCTGTCATATTTTGTGAATGAGAAAATAAAAAAGATTCCCCCCCTTTCTCACCAGTCCTCCACCTCCCCCATGTTTGTGTTTAACACTGAACAGGTTTTTTCACAAAAGAACATCCAAAAATGTGCCAAACAATGTCATATGTTTATATTCATACTTTTCACTACACATCTTGGAAATTCAGTCACATCTTATGAACGAATGAATGAAGACATACACAATAATTTAGTGGAGGATACTGTGGAAAACCAATGTGTTTAGGGACATAATTCAATTTAACAAGATCTCAAAGTCTTTGCTTAATGAAAAATGCATAGTGGAGTTATAGAGGTGTTTTATTGACCGCTTGTAACATCTAGTTATACTGCTAAGGACAGATAACAAAGACTTCATGGTTTTGAGGTTACAGAATGGCTATTTTTACTAGTGTGTTGGCTAAATTCTTACGCAGGTAATTGCTTTTGACCGTGTTCATACTTGAAGCAATACTGTCAGATTCAAACAGTTCTGTCATTCATTCATGGTAAGTTTTTTGTCTTCAGTACCAAATAAAATCACTACAAGTTCTCATGAGGTCACCTGCTTTCTTTAAAATTCTTCTCCCTGTTCATTAAAACTAAATGTGGAGCTTAAACTATTTTGATTCTATTGACAATATTTCCTGATTACCTTTAATTCTAACATTCTACGCTGTAATGGTATTCCTACATCTGACCTAGACAATCAAGCTTTTTATAGTTACCAATCTAGAAATAGCCTATTGGAAATCATACTACTGTCATTTTTTCAGTACATGAAAAGATATTTATTTTTATCATTTCTTAATTACTCTTCAGCTGTTTCATTAAATGCTCCCATATAGTTATGCACTGAGTCAATGAAAACAAGATACTATAGCGTCCTACTTCTTCAGTATATCTTAATGCATATATTAGCACTGTGTTTTCCATAGTGGATTCTGCTTGTTTTCTAGGCTGAAAAGTTTTTTCTTTTTTTGTTTTTATTCTCCCCTCTTCTCTCAGTGACGTCTACTCATTGTGAAGCTATAATCCAGGACAGATACCCATTTTCCTTTACCACACACCAGCAATTCAAATGTTTCTCACTTCTGGGTATTTTCATGTATTAGAAATCAACAAACGCCTTCAAATTAAAGTTATTCTCACATCTTGATGAGATCTTCTGAAATTACTAGTCTATTTACATGTGATGTGCAATTTGCATGCAACTAACTACATACAGCTTGCCCCTATTTTCAGACTGTAATAGACTTCATTATTTTATGACTGGAACTTACACATAGTGCAATTATTATTCTTTAAGCTAACTGTGTAGTTCACTCTAAGTCTGTGCTACCGCACATAAGTGCCGTATGTGTCAAATCCATCACACTTAACTTCAGCTATCTACAAGATAGGCTTGTCTAAGCTACTCAGCCAGATCCTTCATCCAACTGACTGGGACAGACAAGCACCAAAGATTGCAATTCATCCCAGATATAACCACTGTCTTTTAAAACAGGATAACCTGCTCGTCTTGTCAATTACAAAGGAGGTCTAGATGACTAAGTTTTATCAGAAATCTCCTTTTTAGACAGATACATTTAAATAAGATATAATCTAGACATTACATTGCAAAAGAAGGAATATTTCTGACAGTAAAGGTACCTCACATCCACAGAATGACAAAGACCAAACAGAAGTTATTTATCATCAGCAGACCTAAGTTCAGATCAGGAGTTCTGTCTGCACAGAACTTTTAACTATTTCACGTGACCCAGAGTGACCATATCATGACCCAGCACACCTACAATGGCAATACTTGAGACTACAGGTTTACCTGGGTTACACTAGTGAATAAAGCTAAGCCAATGAATAACTAAACATATTAGTTGAGTATATAAGAAGTTCACATACAAATACAATTAATGAGATACTGGAGAATTCTGCTGGACATTACTGCTTATTCTGTGTATTTACAGTTTATGATTTTCAAATGAGTATGAAAAGTAGCTTTCTCAGCAAACATAAAACAGCCTTCTAAGAGACATACTGAAATACAGAAATGTGCATGCTGATATAAACTAGCTTTTAGACCAGGATACTGACAACATGCCTGCAGCAGGGGGGTTGGAGTTTGATGATCCTTGGCATCCCTTCCAAACCAAGCCATTCTATGATCCTATAAACATCCCCAAGGTCTGGATAGTAACTCCATATTAATGGCATGGTAACAAAAAATAGCACAAGTAACTTTTCCTGTGAATCTGAACAGGTCATGTCACAAAGCCAGATGCCTAGTTCTTAAGTCAAAGCAAGACTGTGATGATGGCTTAGACACTTGTTTGTGATTTGACATTAGATATTTTGTTTTTAATCACGTCTATACCAAATACATAATATATACTAAATCATGCCAGTATATTCAGGTCCTTTAAAAAGAAATGCATCTGTTCAACCAAAATAGCAAGAACAATAAAAGATACACTTGAAGCTGATTCTTATCAGGAAAACAAATAAAATGAAAAGACAGAAATAAACATGTTCTGCTTTGCCTACTGCACTCATAAATACTGCTTTTTGTCGCCTCTTCTCAAGTCTGTGATCAAAAGACAGAACACTCTTGGCAATAATAGATGTAAAAGAAAAAAAATAAAAGCAGCTGCAGCCAGCAGAACTATTGTTGTGTAGTCAGTATCATTTTTCTTAAAATTTTTATTTTCAAGGAATATATGCTCCTAACTGGAAAATAAAACTTCAGAAGGAAGTATTTTATTCTAATTTTAAAAAAAAAAGGAAAGAATCTTTAGTGAAACTACAGCTGTAAATACTATATGCAGCTCTCAAGCATTATTAGTACCACCCAATGCTAAGTCTCCAAAAGGAGAAAAAAAAAATAAAAATGTGTTCTCTTGTTTTGCTTGCATCACATTAAGATGAAAAACTACTGATTGTTTAACTTACTGTGCCTCTTCTGATCATGGCGCTTGGGTTTTCTGCTCTGTTTATTTCAGGGGGAGGGGCACTGCTGTTTGTTGATCGCTGCCATTTTTTCACAGAAACATTTTTTGCTCTGTTTTGGAGTTTCTGTTCCTTGTTGTTTACAAGCAGTTATAAATAGCCTGAGTTCAAGGAATTAGAAACATTTCTCATATATAACTTCGGCACAGATTTACAGCATGAAGAAAAAGAATGGATTTACTAACCTCGTTTTGATAGGCCTGGGAAAGCCTGTGCTGCTTAGAACTTAGTTACAAATAATAATAATAATAATAATAATAATAATAAAGTAAAATAAATACAGATTTTTCTCAGTAAAAATGATCATTTCATAGCTTGTTCTTTCTGTAGCTAAAGAATTTACACAGTTCCCAGTTCGGTACCATCAGGAGTTACACACAAGCTTCAAATTTAATTAAGATGAAAAGCTTTCCTTCTTTTTCTGTCAGCTACTCTAATGATCTTAGATTTACAAATAATGTAAGATGAAGTGAATAAAACATAAAAAGAGCTTCCCCAAACAGTGCCAAAAGCTACAGGCTGAGTACGAAGTAAGATGCATCAAGACACCTAAAATATTTAAACAAGAACTGGCATTAAGATATAAACATGTTCTTCTCATCCAATGTGGAACACTTTAATTCAATTAAGTAGCAGACACCTGGCTAATACATGTAGCTGTTTTTTAAATTTGTATATCATTGACTTGAACTGCTATAGCTTTCTACATTTAGCCAGTAGAACACTTGCAGTTGAGCAGTTTTATACATCTGCAGTCACCATACAGACTAAATGTTTTGGGTTTTATTTCATCTTATTACATTACTCCAGGCAAACACATTTGCATTAAACAACAAAATAAAAATAATAGCTTAAAAATCATTTCTGAAAGCAAAAGCTGTAGTATAACATCCAACGAATTACGACTGGAAAATAATTTTAACCATGAAATCTGACAATAAAGATTCATCCTGATTCATATGATGAGTAATAATAGAGAACTACCAACCTGTGAACAGCACGTGCTTGTGCCCTTTTCCATCTCTGCAGGTTAACAAAAGGAAATACCTTCATTAGGGAGTGCAGGACATAAATGTCTATTGCCAAAAATCAATTTTAATTTCAGACAATGGTGCAGTTCTTTTGGCTGGAAGACTGAGTTAACAGAAAATTAAGACTGGAAGGGAGGGAGACGATCCAATCTAGCCTTCTTGCATTGATGCAGACCAATAATACTTGATTTATTCCTGACCATATTTTGTCCAATTTGTTCTTTACATCAAGAGTGCCATATTTCCACCTTTTTTTTTTCTTTTATTCTCACATGTGACACACGTGAGGATTTGAAGAAAAGTAAATTGACCTTTCATTACATGAACACGTGTGAATACAATTATGTAGTGATATGAAACTATTTGGTTTCTTCTCAATTTTGTTCTCAGTGTTGTCTACTTCTCTTATACATATGTTAAAAATAGCATCTACTCTTCACACTCCTACCCACAGTTTCTCTAAATGCCATTAATTTTCTTCCAGTTCTTCTACATTACATATAAATTCAATACTGCCCAGATTCTTCAACTACTTATTTCCTGTAATCTTGGAGAAAGAACTCTGATCAAAGGCTTAGGAAAAATCAGAATCCTACTTAGAAAATGAATCATATGGGATGATGTTATGAAGAGACAGAAACCCAACCACTGTATTTACAGACCATCTCAGAGAAAAAAAAAAGAAATGCAGCCTCTTTTATACAGGCAATTACATTATGGTTTTCACTGACCTGATTCTGTAACAAGAATATGCATACAACAACAAGAAGCAATCTGTAAACAGTATGTAATATTCGCATCCTCATCCAATACTACAGTCAGACAAAGGATGTGATGAGAAGCACGTTATAAATAGTATGCTAGTTTTAACATATAATACTAGCACTATCTTTCCAAGTTTAAGTTCTGAGAAATAATGTATACCAAAATACACAACAAATCACTGACAATATTATATACAACAGTAGCTAAAAACATAAAAAGAGACAGAAAGGTACTAAGATCACTGTTAATTTAGATCAGTAAGATATAATTAAGAAAAGTTTGCAACTAAAAAGGCAACAATAAGGCTTTTTCCGAACAACACTACCATTATATACCATTAATATTTTCTTTTAAGAAAAGATAACTTGCAGTTATTTTCTCTATGACTTCACCTGCTTTTGCATTCAGTTTTGTGTGTGTGTTTTTTTTAGTCCATGTGAAATAATAAATCATTTTTAAATCACCACAGTGGCACCCTAAGTCTGATTCTTATGACACTTGTTGTATGTAAAACTACAGAATTGATTTCTTCACTGCTACAGCAAAAGTGAATTCAATATATTCAGACTGCTTGGTTGTGGATCTTAAAAACCACACTACCACACTGGTGTGGATTTATATAAGATTACATATGTGGGTTTTCTACAGACAGATTTATGTCTGCCCACCACTATATATTACCACACTGCTGAAATACTGTATTAACATTATGGCTCAGTGTCAATTTAATTTAAACTGTTGCTTAAAAGGTGGCTAATAAGACATTTTTCAATATGGGAACTAAACTAATGCAATACACATTGTGTGATGATGGACAGTAAATTACCACTGGAGGAGAGATTATGGCAAACTGGTCCAATATTTCTTTATTCAAATCTTTAAACTCCAGCAGAAAATTTCTACAGGAACACAAACATCCTGATCAGACCAGAAAACAGACAGCACTGGCCACAAAAAGCAGCTCTGAATTTCAAAGGAAAACAATTTTTTTGTTTTGTTTTGTTTAAAACAAACTTTGCATCTCCCCTTCATTAGGTCTCTTTATTCTCTAACTGTGGGCAAAAAAGTCGTTAGAAACAGAATAAGCTTCAAAACACAATTAAAATAACACACACACACACACACACAAAAAACAAAAACAAAACAAAACAAAACAAAACAAAACAAACAAAAAAAAAAAACAGTAACTACTAACTACTACTACACCTAAAAATCTTTATTGGTTAATGCAAATGATATATACCTAGAATTTCATGAGGTACTAGACTAAGCATTATTATCATTGCCACCCAGGCAAGACACCCAGAGCCCTTTCCCCACTAGTGCTGTCAATCGTGTTGGAAGGGTTCATCCTTCACCACTATCTGGAATAGCTCCTCGGTGGTGCTGATCTGCTATCTTCTGTCACCTCCATTTTCCCCTTTGTTGGCAAACCTTTTGATGCTGACGTGTCTGTCTTGAGTTTTTAATTAATGCCATCTCAACAACGCTAGATACCTCTTTAATTTTACCTCCCTTATCTTGTATTATTGTACTCTATAGATTTTTCCTCAGAATGCTAATCTGATTAGAAATGGGTCTTGGATCTTTGAGCATGGCTGAAAACTGAGAGAAGGAAGATGGGATAAAGAGTTTTGGCAGGTTCCTTTTCCCCATGTAGAATGTGCCTCTATATCAAATCTTCTATTTCTACAAGCAGGATGGAGAGCCCATGTGGTACCTGCAGCTAAGGAGTGCATTCCAACTTGGCATCGTTACCACTGCACAATATGTATGCCTTTTTTAAATGTAAGCATGGAAACCCAAAATAGAGGAATTAAGTCTGCAGATATTCAGCAACATAATGACTAGCTTTCAAGCACCTTAGCGAGAGAACAGAATCCAAAACATGAAATAAGAAACAGTCAGGAGTAGAAATTCTTTTCACATTCATGTTCATAAATAAAACAAGCTGTTTCACAAAGGCAGTCTAAAAACCTGCATTTCTCAGTGTTCAAATGACAAAGCAAAAATTGAAAACATCCAACTGATAGTATAATTAAGTGACCAACTGGATTAGTTTATCTTCCTACACCTACTGACTGATTTTAACAACATATATGTTATGGAATCATAGAATCATAGAATGGCCTGGGTTGAAAATGACCAGAATGATCACATAATTCCAAAACCTTTGTCATGTGAAGATTTGCCAACCACCAGACAAAACAAAAGAAGTTTCAGTCTCAATTATTAAGGTATTTTCAAACATGCAAACTTCAATATTTTTATTATTTCCAGTTAGTTTTGCTTTCTATACCAAAATTCCCTTTGTAACAAAACGTTCCATGTATCTTTTGTGAAGGCAACTTAATAATAATAATAATAAATTAAAAAGGAAGGAAAACACAGGAAAAAAGAAAAACAAAACACCTCTCAGTTCCAATGCACTATGCAAAAGCAACACTTGAGAAATCAATAGATATTCAGTAACTTCATGCATGCATATTTCATGAATGACTATTCAGTAATTTCATGCATATGCAGTCTATCCACTTAACAGATTCTGATTGTCTATTTGAATTTCTGTGAAAACTACAAACAAGTTTACAGAACATATATACTGAAGTCTGGAATATTGATTATTTTATCAGATCGGTCCTAAAATTGTTTTTATCCTCTTGAAATGGAAATATAAACATCTTGATGTTTTTTTTCTCTTTTACAGAGGGTCAGTGATCTCAGATTTCAAATGATTTCACAATTAGTAATACAAAAAAAACAATGACACTCCTGTGATGAAACAAGATAATCAGACATATAGAGGTATGATATTTTTAAATATTAGGCTTTCAGGAAAATGCTAGTAATACTGTGGAAACAGCCAACCACTGAAAACTTGTTAAAACTCATGCTCTAACCTTGAACCCAAGCTGGCAGATCATTTGTCAGCAAGGCCAAAACTCCCTACAGACAAGATCACTAAGTCAAAATACACTTCAGGAATTAGACCAGATAATAAGAGAATTAATGTTATTTGTCAACAGCTTTCAAAATGAATGACAGTAAAAGGAAGCCATATACCCATTTCAAAGCAAGTCACAGCTGACGGCTTGAAATGTGCATCATTTAAATCAATATTAAGCCAAAGATACGTCCCCACAAAACTGTGATCTCTACAGGTAAAAAATGAACATCCTATCACTCCATTCTCCTATACTCACTACTGCCGCTCCCAAAACTCTCAGCAACTGCCTATGCTGACAAGTAAAGGTGCCATTCAATAGCATAAGAGCTACCAGACACACTGCTGCCTTTCAGTAAGTCCTTTCTCAGCCACATTGGCAAACAACAAAATATTTCTTTTTTATGATACAGGAGGCAATGTGTAAAATTGGCTTACGTGAAGTAGAATGAGTTTTACTTGCTAGGTTTTGATGACCATGTTTATAGATTAAAGTACCAGACTTCAGATTTCACAAGATAATACAAAATGAATTCTACACCTTTTCCTAATGTAGTTCTCAGAATTTTCTCCAAAGGGGTCAGAACCAATCAAGCCAAGAAATCACACTACCTCCTAATAGTAGTTGCCTCTGAAGAGAAAAAAGTGCCTTTTCACAATCATAAAAATGTGCACCTAAATGCAATCACTGGATTCTCTCTTTCTTGTGTGCTAGAAAAATAAGACATTACAAATTTATTCAAAGTTATATGAAAAGCCTAGTGCTCTACTGTTATTAAAAATAAACAAGATCGTTACAAATAGTGATTACTGGCTTTTATGTAAAATAAACCACTGTTTTCAATTTAGAAAAAGAAATTATGTTAATCACATTATTATACCACATCCTGGCTACCAGTTCTTCTAGCTTTCATCTAAAATAAACATATTTCTGCCTGGCATATCTTCAATATGCTAAATCTTTTTAAGCAAAGAACTACAAAGAAAAGATAATAATCCTAAGTATCTCCAAGTCAAAGCAATATTTATCCTCTGATTTCAGTGACGCTTGACCTTAGTCACCCACACAGGAGTGCTATATATTGCACTACAACATATATTAAGTTACTAGGTAACGTGTGTAAGTTTTATTATAATAATATTAACAGAAAATATTCTAACTCTGACACAGAATGTAAAATCCAATAATAATCATACAAGTCAGTTTTTCTGGATTCTTACATCTTTTTTATAAGCTCTTCTGATGTACTGGAAGGCTGCAATTAGGTCTCCTGGAGCCTTTTTCTTCTCCAGAATGAGCGAGCCCATCTTCCTCTGCCTCATCGGAGAGGTGCTCCAGTTCTCTTAATCATTTTCATGACAACCCTCTGCATCCACTCCAACACCTTTCTTGTGCTGGAGGCCGCGTGTCTGGACACAGTACTGCAGCTGGGGCCTCAGAAGGGCAGAACAGAAAGGGACAATTACCTCCCTCACACTGTTGGCCACCCCTCCCTTTGATGCAACACGGAATACAGTTGGCCTTTCAGGCTGCAACACACACTGCTGGCTCACGTCCAGCTTCTCATACTCCAGAACCCCCAAGTCGTTCTGGGTAGAAATGTTCTCAGTGAGTTCCTCTTCCAGTCTGTACTCCTGTCTGGTAATGCCAAGACGGTGTAGCACCTTCCCCCTGAACTTGCTGAACCTAATTCATTTCACATAGGACCGACTTTTTTAGTTGCTTGTGCATACAAGGACTTTTGCTCAGAACACGGACTGTTTTAAGTCACTATCACCAATATAATAGAGATGGTCAAGAAAATGGTTATTCTCCCTAGTTCTGGGCCACAACCTAACCCCTAGTGCAAGTACAAACTGTCTGCAAAATTGCCCTTTATTTTCAACAGCTGGACAGGCTTGTCTGAAATATGTGACAAATAAATCTCAAGGTATCATTCTCTAGACATAAAAGGCAGATCCATCCTTTTAGCCTATATCTCAAAAGAAGAAAGATAAAGAAGACAGTTCAAAAAAAATTTGCATCTGTGGGGAATTCATTCACAGTAGGCATATCACCAAGAATGCTGATAAAATTCTCATGTAAATTCACTGCACCCTCTGAATAATACAAAGAAAGCATTGCCCTTCCTCCCTCCCACCCTCTCTTTTCTTGCCTCATATGATATCATGTTGTTAACCCATCATAACCCATGTAACCAAAAAAACTCATATAAAACTGCTTTTATAGTTTAGTATAGTTTGTGGTATCTGTGGCAAACTGTTGTGCTACTGAAAGCCACACTTCCAGTGAAAAGCCACAAAAGGAATCAAATGTGAAAGAAAGAAAAAAGAAATATGCATTATTAATACTGTCTCTCACTGGAGAATGTAAAAAATAATTCTACTTATTCAAGAACCTAATCATTTAAATTAGAAATATGAATTGGAAAATAAGCCAATATTCTATAGTCTTTATTCTTATTGTCAAAGATAAATATATTCTGCATCATATGTTACCTAGTGCTTTACCTTATCTAGTTAAAAATTGATTCACATTTTTTCTTAGTGTATTTCCTGTCCCTAAAGATTCCCAGTTCAAGATTCACGATTTGAGCACTAGAGACAAGTTTTAGGGGGGTCACAATCACTCTGTGCTGGCTGTGCTAAACAGGAAACATCTCTGCTGTATCTAAAGAAGTATACCTACGGGGAAACGAAATACTATTATTGAAAAGTTTAGAACAACAGGAATGCTCAAAATTGTGCATTTTAACAATAAGCAATGTGTCAATTCTAGCAACTTCTGTATTTGTCCTAAACAGGTCATAATTTTCATGCAGACAAGATAACGTTGGAAGTTTTGTACATGAGAGGATGGCCTAAGACAGTAACCCTATCTTGCTCATAAACCAATTATATTGCACATCTCTACGGAATAAAAATTACCATATTTAAAAACTTCAGCGCACAAAGAACCAAAATCATTTACTGACAAACCATAAAGTGCCACAGTGCTACTCAACGCTATTATAAGTAAACGAGAAGCAAATTTTATTGGCTACTGATTCTCTCTCATCTGCAGTGCTCTATTCTAGACTATATGACAAAAATAAAATGCATGCCATATGTCAGCAGGATATAGAATGTACCAGAAACACCCAAAGATCTTTCCTATCAAAAAAAATCGCTCACACAAACAGTTCTGGAAAACTTGTGTTTGGCTGTTTCCCTTCATGCATTTGGTATCTGTCTATGCTGAACTACTACTTTAATCTACTTTGATTTCCATTTTTGGTTATGCAAAATACAACAATCGACTGCAGTTGTGAATTTTGCTGTCAGAAGTACAGACAGCCATCTCAGTTTTCTCCTGTGTGCTAAAAATGCAATTAGAGTGAAAATCTCTAGAAAGTCTGCTATTTCCATCTATTTGGATTTAAATGCTAGAAAGGGATCACCTGATCCACGTTGTTTCTGTACTTCTGTACTACAAATAAGCTCCCTTCTAAAACACTGAATTTCCACATTTGTGCTAGA
Organism: Excalfactoria chinensis; assembly: GCF_039878825.1. Taxonomy (NCBI): domain Eukaryota; kingdom Metazoa; phylum Chordata; class Aves; order Galliformes; family Phasianidae; genus Excalfactoria; species Excalfactoria chinensis. The sequence continues at coordinate 25,693,445 of NC_092825.1, read as the reverse complement.
ACATAATATGAGGCTGCAACTTACAACTCCCTAAGGGAATGATGTCAATTGGCATTTTAAAAATGAATTCAATGACCTACAATAATACGAGTTTCATATGCGCAATATTTGTCAGTAGGCAACATGGGAGGTTCAGAATTCATTTAGAGAGTCCAAGCTTTATAAAGTCAAGCAAAAATATTCTTGAACTGTTTCCTTTATCTTGATAGCTGCCTTACAGTGAATGACTGTAATATTAGAACAACGAAAGACTGACAATATGAAAGGGATATGAATGCAGTAGGATCAACATTTAAAACAGGAAGGAAATTAAAAAAAAAAAAAAAAAAAAAAAAAAAAAGGAAAGAAAAGAAATCCAGGCAGTATATGCCCATTTGGCTACATTATTGACCTGATATAACATTCAGAGCTTACAGAAATTCTGCACATTTTCTAGGAACTGCAGAATGGTAGTTCTCAGATCTGTCTGCATAGCGCATTTTTAGTCACTATAGAGGAAATCTGCAACCATAAGCAGGTCCCTGAGGACAGAAGGCTCCATCTAAAAAAGCTTAATATCCCGTAACGCCAGTGGTCTCTTTTTCTGGTGCTGCATTCCACTGAAATGGAAGATAACGCAGATGATGCCTATACAACAGATGACACCAAGTTGAAAGGAAGTGTCTTTCTGCCTGGGGGAAGGAAGGCCCTACAGAGCAATCTGAACAGGCTGGCATGCTGGGCTGAAGCCAGTGGGATGAAGTTCAACAAGATGAAATGTGCTGGGTCCTGCACTTTGGCCACAGCAACTCCAGGCAATGCTACAGGGGTGGGACAGAGTGGCTGGAAGACTGTAGAAGAAACAGACTTGGGGGTATTACTTGGCACTCCACTGAACATGAATCAGTAGTGTGCCCAGGTGGCCAAGAAGGCCAACAGCATCCTGGCTTGTATGGGAAGTAGTTTGTTGACAGCAGGAGCAGGGAAGTAATTATCCCCCTTTACTCAGCTCTGGTGAGGCTGCATCTCAAGTACTGTATTCAGTTTTGGGCCCCTCACTGCAAGAAAGATGTTGAGGCTCTAGAGCATGTCCATAGAGGGGCAACAAAGTTGGTGAGGAGTCTGGAGCATAAGACTTATGAGGAGCAACTGAAGGAACAGGGATTGTTCAGCCTGCAGAGGAGGAGGCTCGGGGGTGACCTTATCACATCTCTACAACTGCCTGAAGGGAGGTTGTGACGAGGTGGTGGTCGGCTTCTTCTCCTCTGTAACTAGCAATAGGACAAGACAAAATGGCCTCAAGTTGTGCCAGGGGAGATTCAGATTGGATGTTAGGGAATACTTCTCTGAGAGAGAGTTGAGGCACTGGAATGAGGTGCCCCCAGAGGTGGGGAAGTCATTGTCCCTACAGGTGTTCCAAGACACATTTAGATGTGGTACTGAGGGAGATGGTTTAGTGGGAAATATTGGTAATACGTAGATGGTTGGACAGGATGATCTTAGAGGTCTTTTCCAGTCTTGGTAATTCCATGAAATGGCAGAAGCAGCAGAATCTTGTGCAGATGAACCAAGAAAAAAGAGTTGCAGGCTGTTTTCTGATTTTGTTTGTAATAAACATAAGCTGTCTTCTGAAACAGCTTTGTCAAGCAATTTGCAGTTTCCTGAAGCATGTTACACTATGCTCATGATTGTTGTTTATCAATAATACAGAATGGAAGAATGGAATTGGTTAGGATTTAGCTATAAATATATAAAAATTGAACATTCTAAGCAAGAATAAAATACTGATACAATTCTAACAAATCTAAACACTAGGATATTCAATATGCTCAACATTTATAATGAAACCAAAATATGAAGACAGAAGCAGAACAGCCACTACTAAAAGTTTTAAGAGGTTTGACTTTGAAGTTTATAATCAACCCTCAAACATTTAAATCAAACAAACAGGAACCAACGTTTTTAATTATAAAAACGTAACAACTAAATCTGAACAGACTACCTATGTTAAATGAAATACTTACACAAGCAGGCCGGGAGTAGTGATTAATTCCATGAAAGGAGAATATATTGTATATTGTCATCTTTCATGTTTTATCATATAGAGCCTGAGGCAGCAAACAATTCAGAAAGTATGTAATTGCCATCTGTCCTTCAAGGAGAATCTTCAATTCCAAATAGTAATAAAACTATTTGAAATGGTAGAAAGGCATTATTTTTAATTCCTGTGAATCATTTATTGTCACTGAGCAAATATAATTTTTTCTTCCTCAAGGAGATAAGAGCAAAGCTTCCACATGCAGCATCCTTTGTTTTTTGGGTTTTTTTCTTCCTTACTATGTATATAGTTTAAATTCAAGGAGCCTTTCCCACACTGTACTTCTGTGTAACACCAACTTTGTGTCAAATATATAACATTTGATTAATATTTAGAAAATTAACATTGACAGTAGAATTAAAACACTTTAACTGAATACATTAGAACAAAGACAGCAAAATTTAAAGTAAAATAGCCTCTATCACAGAATAATTTAAACAAGAACACATTAATGTAGTAAGACAGAGAAAAAATAAAAATTGAATTCATAGCCAAACTAAGAATACAACTTTTAATTAATATGTTCTTTATCCAAACATCTGGATCTGACCATACGGATCATTTTGGTCAAGAAGAGTTACATTCTACCAACTACACTTACAGTTTCAGCAGAGGTGTATGGGAAATTGGTAATCACAGCCTGAACCTCTGATCAATCAGCTGAGGCAAATGTCAGGTCAGCTGTAGGAGAACAGGTGAGAGTAATTTAGCTGTGCTCCCAGAAAGCATGGAGCTTGACTCCACCTCCTCTAGACCTCATTTAAGGGCTGACCACCACTAAGGAAGCATCTCTTGGAGATTGCTCCCTGGTGGAGATTGCCTCAGCATTTCTCAGCAAAGGCATCCATATTGGTGAGTTTTTCCTCATAAATAACCTTTTGAATATCTGTTGCCATCTTTGCATCATTCCACCTTACAAGAGGTAATTACACTTTCTGTTTTATAGTCACACTAACCTTTGCATTTTCAGAAGTATGAACTAATTGTTTTTGAGCAACTAGCAGGGAAATCTAAATTAGAGTATGATATGGGGCAGCACTGAACTACATCACAGACCCTCAGACAATAAGCTTACACTTTAGTAATATTTACTATTTTAACTTTTTTTTTTTTTTTCACTCTCCTCTTACATAAAAAAATAAATAAATCACAGTCCTACATAACAACAAGCTGGAATTCATACAAGATTATGTGATCTTCATTAACACTTAAAAATATCTGGTAAAGTCCCATGCAGTCAGATCTACATCCTACATCCTATACCAACAGGAGGCATTACTTTCATAGCAGCCCTTACAGCATTAACTCTACTTTAAGTGAATGTTTGGACAATGTAACTCCACGGTTATGGAGTTACAACTCCATAGTTAAGAACTTCACTATTTTATTACTATTGAAACTAAAGAGTAAGGAAGACAGACACTTAAGATCAGGAGAATGAGAAAAAATAGAATTGTAGCAACTAAAGGCCAGGAACAAACCCAAATTAGTGTTAGATGGATGGATGGTTGTTATCTGACTTCTGTATGGGAAAAACTAGAATACACGAGTTGGAACTTTAAAAATAAATTTCACCTCATACCACTTTTTCTGAACTTTTAACTAGTGACAAATTAACCAGTTTTCAATCACATTGGTGGTACAAGCTCCGAAGTGAAACTAAGTTTCACTGCAACACCAGAAGAGACATTTTTGAAAGACTGAAAATGAAACTGCAAGAAGTGAAAAAAATTCCTTGAAGAATTTTTTATTCAGTTTAAACTAATAAGTCAGACTTATAATTAAGGCTTTTGGCAGATTTCATTATAAAGATCAGATATTAATTCAGTGCAGATAACCAAAGCTGCAGGTTGGAGGGTGACGGGAAATGATCTAAAGAATGATATGTCTTCACACTCTGGAAGAGGGTTGTATGATATAGCAGGCAGCAGGTACAAAAAGAAAATGCCAAAGAAATTAAAATACAAAAACATTTTCTTCAGCTACAGACAAAAATCAAAACTGTAAAAGAATACCATGTAAAAAGTTCCATTCACAAAGGAAATACTACCAGAAATAGCATAAGACAAGTAACACACAAGATATAGAGCCATAAATAACATTTGCAAAAGAATATACAACTGCAGGTGATGCAGCCAAGAGCTGCCAACACAGAACAGTAGAAGAAAGTTACATCTATCAAGCATGCATATGTACAGCATGTCAAAAAAGCAGCAGATACAACACTAACAGTCTGTTTTGATGCCTGCAGGATCTAACCTGAAAATACATACTTCTTAGAAGAAAGCTTCCATAAATTCAGAGCTGGATTTATACAATATCAGATAAATGTTATTTCTGAAAATACTTCAAAAACATAACTTGAATCAAAGTACTGATACAGAATAGAGAGCTTAGAATAAAGAATTAATGTTTAGGCTATATGACTCCAAACAAAGATGGTTAAAACAAAGCTAAGTAAGTGGTGCTTTTTTTAGTGTCATGATGAACAAGGAGATAAATCATAGTATTTTTTTCTCCAGATTTTTTTTTAAAAATAATGTTCATCGGTGAATATCAGTAGGGATTAAAAATAAAGTAAGAATCCACGTTGAGACCCACGTTTACATTTGCTGATAGGCAGTGTTTTATAGACCAAGGCCATTCACAGTGAAGGACACAAAGGACTGGGAGGCAACAGGATTATGATAGCTGACTTAAACAGGCCAAAGGGATATTCCATACCATGTAACATCAAGGGGAAGGAGTTTTGAAGAGGAGGAGGAGTTTCTCCCTCTCTCTTCTGCTGCTTGGGGGGTGAGCTGAGCATCAGTTGGGGGTTGGAGAGCAATTACTCGTGCATCGCTTGTTATATACATTTACATACGTATAGTCATAACTAATTTAACTTTCTTTTTTCTTAGTAAAAAGTTTTATTTCAACCTATGAGCTCTACTTTATTATTACTATTATTATTATTATTCTCTCCTTCACCCACTGGGAAGGGGGAAAGTGAGCAAACAACAGTGTGGTGCTGAGCCACCTGACAGGTTAAACTACAACAAGGCTGCAACTTGTTCTTCCACTGGCCATCTCAATAAACCTAAGCTGAGTTGTCCTGATGCACATCCTTGCTCAGAGAAACAGAGGGCTGAAAAACATCTAAGCAATGTGTCACAATAGCTGCACAAGACACAGTTCTTCCTTCTCACAGATCACGCTCACAGGCTAGCACAAGGAATACTCAGGGAATAAGGAACAAGATGTCAGGACAGAAAGAGGAAAGCACAGTAGGACTTTTGCTAAGGAAGCTCTTCCTTCTGCTCTACCACTATTCATCTGCTCACAAAAAGTCAGGGCTGGCTAGGAAATAGTAGAGCTGGAAGGTCCTGCTGAAAACATTTGGACATTATTAGAATAAGAAAAAAAGGCGGATCAGCAGAAAAGCATCACGGAGGAGAAATGCATTTCCTGGTTGCAAAGATAATTGTGAAAAAGAGGAAAAAGCAATGCAGATTGGTTTAACAGTAAAACATCCTTAAAGAAGGCAGAAGATTTAGACCAAATTCACTGAATTTTTTATGGGTATTTCAAGAAATTCTACTAAGTTGAACTTCCAGGAAGAAAAGTAGGATTTACCTAAGTCTTTGATCTCATGCATGTTTAATTATGTCCAATGAGACTTAAATCCTGGGTCAGATATTAATAGCAGACATCTGCATCAAAGGATAACATTTCATTTCAGTGCCATCATAAAAAGGTGTCATATTGTGACATAACTAATGGAAGTAGGCTTACAAGCAGGCTTCTTCTGAATGCTGGTCTGTGCTTAGAACCGTATTTGAGCCATGGCCTAATGGCTTCTACTCTGCTTTACAAATACTCTTAACAACCACTAGTTGACTGACTTGAGCTAAAGGATCCGTCATACATCATAATCAGATGGTGTTACAAGAAAAATTCAACAGGAAAGCAAAAGTATGGACAGGACCAGAAGAGCAAGTGCATGAACCCCATCAGACAGGTTTATGTTACTTGAATACTTAAAGTATTCAGCAAAATGTTTCCTTTAGAGATGTTATTTTATATGGCAACTGAAAAAAATATAGTAAATAATTGAGTAGGAAATTTTAAAGAACAGAAGGTCGAATTCTCCAGGATAAATCTATCTCCATTGAGAAACAAACTTTCCTCACAACATTCTTTGCTGCAGAAATAATACAAAGAAAGAGATAAAGAAAAGGAGAGGAAAAGGGAGATAATTTTTTAAGTCTAAACTAGGATGTCTTTCCAAATATAAATTAAGTTGAAAAGACGCAGTAATTTTTTTCCTTATTCTGCCAGTAGAGGTAGCTTCTTTACTCCATTACTTGTTATGTCAGCATCGTGAAACTGCAAGAACAATAGCTGCTTTTCACAGAGCAGAAGTGTAATTAAACAGACTTGCTTTGCAGCTTAACTGCTGATTAGAAAGAACTGCTTTAAGTTTGTGGTTGCCTGGATCTTAGTGAATCAGCCTCCTTCTAAAATTCACAAGAAAACAATGGCGGTGCAAAGCTGATAAATTATCATCACTTGTTTTTTTTCTTTCCATACATCTCTTCTTTAAAAAAAAATGGTACTCAGTGGTACTTCGGAGCACATGAGGCTGCTAATATCTGCAATATTTACTTCAGTATTTTATAAACACACAAAAATATATTTTGATAGTATGTTACATTACCAGAACAGAAATTTAGCTCCAGCAGTGAAAAATATGGTAGTAGAAATGTTTCTGAAGACTGAAATCCAACTGGTAGAAGGATCATAGATACTGTTTTCATCAAAAGGCATCCTAAAAAATCTATATGCAAATCTATAATTATATATATATATATATATACACATATATATAAATTCTTGCTTTGGATATGCAACATTTACAACATGTATCTGTTTTCACACGGAGATTTCAGTTTCTATTTATTATACTTTAAACTGAAATGCGTCTTATTCAGCAGGAAATCAATTCTTGCCCTTAATTCTATCAAAGCACAAGTTGTCTGCCTAAAAAGCAATACATCAACTGTAAATTTATGGCTCAATATGGATACCAGCCCACAGCTAAAAATTTGCAGATCTATATAACGAAGCACATTAAAGAGTTCTCCTGGGTAACGTATAACCAGAAGTAACTCTCATAATTCAGTACACACTATGGGAAGAGCTATTACAACCACGTCTGTTCACCTTTTTTGGTCCAATCCATTTTCAAAAGGAGCTGTGCATATTGTCAACATAATGAATGAAATCACAAGACTCCTCATAAATTTTAAAAGGCCTAGGGGGTTTCTTCACCTTCATGTGAAATCTGAGTACTGTATGCTTAAACTGAAGTGTTGTGCCGCATTTTTTTAAAATAAAATTATACATTGTGATGAATGTACTCTTTTATTGGCTACATCAGCATTCTGTAGAATGCCTCAAAATGAAAACATTCAGTAATATCATAGTTGCATTTTCTTAGATCAGTCCTCCTTTACTGTATAATTCCTTCAAACTGTGCTGTTGGTTTTTTTTTTATATAGTACAAGCTCTTCCCATATATCTTCCATCATGCCTTAGAGATTTTGAATTTATTTCAGTGTGAAGAACACTATAAAAAGAAAACATTTTTTTAATGTACCATGAAATTCCATAAGGGTTTTTGTGACCATTCTAAAAAAAAATAATCTCTGAATTCTAGTAACGGAGAAAGAGCATCACTTCATTGTAAATACAGGATAAGAATACTGCATGTCATCTGTTCTGTCAAATATAGTAACTCAGAATATATTTTATTCTTGGTAAAGCAAATGTACCCTAGAATAATCCCTTTATAGAAAGAAGCTCTGCTGGGCTATTTTTATAACTGAACTAGAAAGCAGCCAAGCGAGTATGTCAGTGTTGGTCAGTTCGATATATTTAGTAAAACAAAATCTTTATTCCTTTTATACAGCAGTATTCATTATTGTGATGACATTCACTCAACAGTAAAAGGACTGAAAATACACGAGGCTGCATACTTTTAAGGCCAAACCAATAACTGTAAAAAAACAGAATGCACTGTATGACAAACAGTACAAAACCAGATTTACTTAAAGTGTAAAGACTACCATTCCCTTCAATACACATTGCTCCTTTACCTAAATCATTACAGTTTCCACTAACTTTAACGTACAGCAGCAAAATTTCTGTCACATAGTTTTAAGTTGAATGCTACTTAAGCACCTTACAGCCCTGTACCATATTCAATAGAACACAAGCCTTATGAAACTCCATAAGGCAACTGCACGAACCTCCATAAATTCACATCAATAATTCCATGAAGGTTCTTCCAAGTTTCTTGCCACGACTGGCCTTCAATTTATAATTCCTTATGCTCACCTCACAGCCTAAGCTGCACTAACCAACTGCATTTTCTATTCAAACACCTAAAAGCTTTCTTAGAAGTCTCAGATGGCAGTTTTTCTTGTTATTTTCAATAAAGTTTATCAAAAGAATAGCAAAAAAATACAGGAAGGAAGGAATTAAAAGGCATTTTCTCCTTTGATAGATTCACTGTTAATTGATTAGTCTAAGAACTTTATTCACTTCTAAAATTGATCAATAAACCACAATAAATGCATGTATCAATAAAGGAACTAAGGGTCCGAAGTTCCCATTATAGTCAATATCATTAGTGGAGCCTAAATGTTAACATGAAATAGTCAGCAGGATCCCCTCAGCGCTGAAAGGTACAGAGGCTATCCCAAAGCTATACACCACAAAGGCCATAAGCTGGGAAAGGTACAAAAGATACCAATACTTGACCCAATAAGTGCAGGTGGGGAGCATCAGGAAGTGACCTCTCAGCTGTATGTCAAGAAGGCAGCAAAACACGAGAGGTATGAGAAATGGCAAGCCACGACTGCCCAGCAAATACTAGTACTAGCACACCCCTGTTACTGAGAAGCTGAAATACTATAATGCATTCCCCTCCCCACAGGGAATGACTTGGGATCAGAACAACTTGCGACCAGAACAACTGCCACAATCTCAGTGCTGCAGTAGACAGAATTACAACACGTAAGAAAGAGCAAAAATTGTGGCCAGGGAAAGGAAAAGCCTATGGTATATATGATGTGCTGAGAGCAGCGCTGGTGACAGCTCAGGAGAGGCAGCTCATTGAACAATTATATACCATATAATTGGTAAAATTATTATTCAATAATATTATTATTCAATTATTGTAGTCTGAATGTCCTCCATTACCTAGCTACAAGGAAAAGGTCTCCAAGACATATTCTAGACAATTCTTGTAATACTTATGTCAATTCATTTTCTCATGGGGAGGCATTAAGTTTGACAAGGATCCCAAGATTGGTGGTACATCACAGAATGGCTTGGGTTGGAAGGAACCTCATGGGTCACTGAGTTCTAATTCCACTGCCACCACCAGATCAAGTACTAGACCAAATTGCTCAGGGTCTCATCCAACCTGGACTTAAACACTTCAAGGAATGGAGCATCCACAACCTCTGCAGGCAGCCTGTTCCAACCATCATCGCTTCCTCAGTAAAAAACTTTATTGTGACATCTAACCTAACATAACTATAGGCAGCTGGAAGATGTGTCATGCAATTTGGCAATAAGGATTTAATTGGATCTCCAAAGTTACTGCGTCACTTAATAAGGATATGAAGGAAGTGTGACAAAGTATTTCGCAAATTGATTGATACAGATTATTTGCTATATCAACATAATCACAAATGTCAAGATTTTACAGTGATGCATTGTTTTAATGCATCCAATGAATCAGTTGCCATCAAAAATGATCTTAATTACATTCAGGATTCCAGAATATTTTCTATTTTGATCATCTTTGTGGCCTTTCTCTGGGCCTTCTCCAAATGCTCCACATCTTTCTTGCACTGAGGGCCCCAGAAGAGGGGGACAATCACCTCTCTTGCCCTGCTGGCCATCCCTCTTCTGACAGAACCCAGGATACCAGTAGCCTTCTGGGATGCAAGTACAGTGAGGAAGACTCATGTTAAGTTTTGCATCAGCTGAGACCCCTAAATCCTTCTCAGCAGGGCTAATTTCAAGGAGTTCTTCTCCCAGTTTGTATACAAATCTGGGACTACCTCAAACCAAGTGCAAAACTTTGCACTTCGCTTTGTTTAACCCCTCATAACTAAAGGGGCCCACCTTTAGAGTTTATCAAGGCCCCTCTGTATGACATACCTGCCTTCTGCTGTATTAACTGTACTGCTCAGTCTGGTGTCATCAGCAAATTTTCTGAGGGCACACTCATTACCAACATCTACATCACTGATAAAGATGTTAAAGAGTATCAGCCCCAAGACAGACACCAGAGGGACACTGCTCATTACTGGTCTCTACCCTAACATAGAGCCATTGACCACAACCCCTCTGGCTGTGACTTTCCAACCCATTCTATACCCATCACATAGTCCACCCTCCAAATCATTGGGCAGCAAGCATTAATGTAGATCACTAGTACTCAAGGGTGGAGCTTGGGCTTTTTCAGTGGCCAAACACCTGTGAAAAAGTTCAAAAGGCTAGACACTAAGTACTTAGTTAATTATATATATATCTCTGTGAGAATTTCAGCATTCTCCTTTAAACCCATGTCATAAAACACAGCTTGAAAATCCTCTTAGATCAATGTGCTGAGAATCTAATTAAATCAAGCTACTGAACTGTATCAATAAACAATGGTTTTAATTCTGTCAACTTAGTATCGCTAATGCCATCCATAAATTTTGTCATGTTTACAAAGAAAGCATGAAAAAGTCACAGTTTAGCTACATAATAAGTTATGATCTCTTGTGTGACTTTAATGGGCTCTGCTAGGATAACAGCAGCCAGCCAATTTAAAATTTTCAGGCTTCATTCTGTCAGCATCTGTGATCCAAGGGGTCATTCATTAAATTATGGCCTTTTTCCTTCTGTGTGATTTAACAGCTAGTAAGGAAGGAAGATATAACAAGAAAATATTGATGAAAATACAAGTAAAGTAAGGAAGACCCCCATATTATTTAAATAGATGCATGTATAATTCACAGGATGAAAATTTCACTGCAAAATTTAAGACTCCTCTAGGTGTACTCAGCTACTACTGTATTCTCAAAAGGAGGCTCCAAGATACATTGAAGGTGTTACCCTGAAATCAAAGATATAACGAGAACCATTATTTCCCAGAATAAGCAAATTCTGCATAAAAAATATGTTCAAACATTTGTTGAAACAAAATTTCATTTCAAACACTGTGCATCTAGGTTAGGAACAGTAGAGGAAAATCCAGACAGAACTATGCTTTTATTCTAAATTAAAAACCATGACATTTATTTGGCCCATTATTCAAAACAAAACTTCTGAAGATTATTAATAAAAACTCATTTTTAGAAATGCTTATTTTTCTCCATTGACTACAGAGAAATTCTAGTGAGAAGGCTTGATTTACGATACCTAACTATTAAAACAATAGAGATGATTGAATGCAGAAATCTTGCCCTTGAGGCAACAAATAAATCTATGTGGAGTTTCTTGAATAAAGAGGCTGCTGTCCAAAAGCAGTATCCTTAGGCACGACAAAATGTAAATAAGAATAAAATAATAGTCCAGAGGTTTCATCCTTAAGGCTTCATTAGACTTTTTTAAATGAAAAGTTAAAAAAAAAAAAAGTAAAAGTATGCTATGAATAGAAATTTGCTTGTGAGCCAAAATAACGGATGAACTAGTCTGATGCAAGTACTGAAGTATCAATGTAACCTGTTCATTTAAAAAGTCTGCATTGACAAAATAGAGTAACAAAATAAAAAATAAAAAAAATAAAAATAAAAAAAAAAACAACGAAGATGGAAGATGTCACAGTTCCTTCTCTAGTATCTCTATTCAGTAGAAATTCTCCATCAAAAGCTGGGATCATCAAAAACAGAAGAATTTCACAATGATGTAACCTTGTTCTTCATCACTGGCCTGTTCTCACCTTTCTTGTTTTACATCTCATGTTTCTGGATTTATTAGGACAGGTTGAAAATGGTGCAATTGACATGCCAAGATTTACCTATCTAGATGGAGTGAGGGTTGAAAATTGTCCAGTAGCAAACTTCCTGTGGCTAGGTTGGGACCTTAGATACAGGTGCAATTAAATCTTAGAATGAACTACAGACAGACCTAAATATATGCTTCAGCAGCGCTCTTTTATATAATCTGATAATCATATTGCCCAGAGAAGTAGTTGAGTCACCATCTCCGGAGGTACTTTAAATATATATTTACATGTGGTGCTTAGGGATATGGTTAAGTAGTTGACTTCATATTCCTAGGTTGATGTTTGGACTTGAAGATCACCGAGCTCTTTTCCAAACTAAATGATCCTATGATTTGATAAATCCCCTGCAGCTTATTATATGATCATCAGAAAGATGGCCAGAAAATAACTTTGAGAGGTATCTCATTTGTCTATAAATACCTGCCAGAATTAATTTTCTTCTGAATGGGACCTAAGTTGAAAAATCCCTCACATATATTTCGTGCTCATTACTAAGAAACTGAATAATTCCTGTATAGTACTAGAAGTTTGACATTCTATGTGGAGGACCTTTAACTGCTACATGCATCTTCAATGCAATACAGGGATATTGTTTTCAAATTAAACATGGTTTCTAGAGTCTAAACATTTTATAAACAATATAGACAATAAATGTATATATAAATTAACTGATTTAGTGAGTATAAATACCATTTTATGTTTTGATTTATCTTCATAAACTGTAAAATAAATCAATTAAACATTTCCACTTTTCTTATAAGTCTTCTGATTTTCTGAATTGCTTTAAAATACGTGGTAGATTTGGAATCTAAGGATAAAAAGTTGAGAGTAATCTTTTGGGCTGTAAATTGGAAGAGCAAGAAGATTACAGTCTCTCGTCTCCCCAGCACCATGAACCTCACATGCTCTGAGGCTCTGAGGAATTATGACAACAGGGACTCCAAATCCTTTCACAATCTGAGTTGTCAACAGCAGCAAATATCACTTCAGCTCCAAGTCACGCAGGGAAAGGAGAAAATGACTGACTCTCATCCATAATATACATGAACTTTTTCAGAGGACAAGTGATGTGATGCAGTCAAATTACCGCTGAATGGTCATAGTTTAAAGTATGACCTTTGTGTTTCCATAATGAATGGTTCCCATTCATTTTTAAATCTGAAATTAGACTAAAGCTACAACAGATACATAACAAGCAATATTTCATGTGTATGAAAGCCTCTTACTTGTCAGAAAGTATATGGTCTATAGTTATTTATTTATTAAGAAAACATCATTAATTTACGCACATTAATAATTTTGCTTTTACAGTTCACGAATTCCTAGCGTGTCTGAATTACTTCCAAATTTAAAGATTCACTGAGTATCAGCTATTCATACGAGTCTACACTTGTTCATGTTTGGCATTTGGATTAAACTTCCACAGCAGTTTCCAAAATCATCTTATTCTCAGAAAGCATGTGGGAGACACATCAGGAGTACACGGTATAGAATCATAAAACTGTTGCTGTGTGCAAGGTTCATGTTTAAAAATATATATGTTTGTAATCAGATAACTTTAAAAATTGTACAGCTTTTAATACAGCTTTTATCATCATGTAGATCAATTTCAAGACTAAAACACTATTGATCTGTTTTATTTGTTCCTTTTATCAACTGCAAGTATGAGAAAAAGAGAAAAATGATAGTATCTTTACCAAGCCCATTCCAATATGAGAGACGTTAGTATTAACATATAAAGCAGGTGTAGAACTGGTAGATTCCAAATTTATTTATTCCAAATTTATTTATTTATCGCCTGAAGTAATGCTTTGTGCTAATAAGACTAAATAACCTGCACATTTTGTCTGAATGGCTGACACATTTGCTGGCCCTGTCAGTAACATCTAGAGCATATACTTGTTGGTGCAATATAATACCTCCTGAGATTTAGCAAACTATACATCAGAAGGGGAACTGAGAGAAGCCACAGAGCACTGCTAATATAGGTGTTAGCAGAAATTTCTAGAACAGTAGCCCAGGAGGGTTTTTACAAATCAGGACATGAAGAGTCCCTTCAAATTTAAATTTCCCTTGGCAGTTAACTGCTGCTGCATTAGCAAATCCTATGAACTGAAAAACCCTGCTGAGTTGCCTTGCATATAGTTATAACATCACAGAAATCCTAAACACAACTGTCTTCACAACATCTAAGCGCTTTCAAATACATCAGTTCATTCACAAACAGTATGCAGAGAGATACTATGTTATGTCTGATCAATAAACACGGGTAAGAGTTGATTAAAAATACATAAAAACAAATTCACACACAAAAAAACAACACCTTTTAAGTATTATAAAGGAAAAAAAAAAAAAAAAAAAAAAAAGGAGACTGTATTTGGAATTAGCTGGAACAAGGGCAGGCTTCAGAAAAGTAGGCCACAACAGCTACTAAAATGAGAGCAGGCCACAGCATTAGGAAAACAACACAACACAGCACCAATCTTCACATTGTCTAATGCTTACATAGATCTCAACTTACTTCGTACATGCACAAATCTCTTGCACGCATGCTGCAATCTCTTCAATGGGATTAGAAAATGAGAACTGAGCAGAGGATTAAAATTAGAAGGTCAGCTCATCAGAATTCTCACAAAGATGGCAACTGAGACAATGCCTCAAAAACGAGACATGAAACAGGAAAGAAAGAGCAGTAAGCATTCTGTATAAAAGTGGTCAGCTGTTTTAATTATCAAAAGTAAGTAGTATCAAGACAGTTGCAGAGATTAAGATATGCATTTTCTCTGCTAAGTGTGCTTAAACATTCAGAGGTCCTTCACGTTCCTAAATCATGTTTAACTTAACACATTTTCATAGATTTCTCCCACTAAAGACTCCTTCTGACATCACACCTTCTCATCACTGTCATTTCTAAACCAATCTGAATGAGATGCCCTCCTTCTTGGCTAAAATGCAGTACAGTCCTACAGATGCACAAGAAATACTCTCTGAAAATAAGCAAGCGTGCTTCATGCAGTAAGGGGCAGAAATGCTAAGACTTATTTAAAAATCTAACTAATGCTCAATATTACAGTCCAGTTATCATGGGAAAACATAAATATCAACCAATATCTCATAATGTCTCTATAGACCCATATTTTAAATTTGTTACAATAAACATATGCCAATTACATCAACATGTCCCTTCAACTCTTAAAGGTATGCATGCTGTTCTTTTGAAGTAATGGCCATATTGACCAAGAACAATCTATGTTCTTCACAAATCTTAACAAGAAATCACAGCTTACAGTAAGAAAAAAAAAAGTATTTATGATTAAGACAGCAACTCACACTCTACAGATACTACCCCTGTACTACAGAGAACCAATATCATCTCACCTTAAGCTGTTTAGAACAATGAAAGTAAGAGCCTGCCTCCTTAATTCATCTAAACTATTATTTGATTAAGGATACGGAATATAATTTGTAATTAAGGATTCCCTTTTAATGTTAAACAGATAAGTCTTTGAACTCAGGGAAACTGCAAACTGTGTAATATACATCTGCTGTAGAAAAAAAAAGAGTGTCCTATAGGACTGAGGAACACACTGTGCATGATCATGCATTTCAATATTTCAACAGTACTTCCTTACTAAGGTCAAACTCAGCATCAGTTTAAAAATAGATTGTTCTGAGGGCAGACACAAACACCATAGCAAGCCTTCTGGGTGTAGGAGATGCTATTATCTTTTGCTTGCTTGACAGTATACTTCCCTGCATATGGCAAGACCACACTACTCTTATTATAGTTGCCCTAGTTCTTGAAACATCAAAGTTATTGTTCTAAGAATGCCACTTATTTGTCCCTTAAAGCAAATATATAAAATAATACGTAACATAAGAAATTTGCCCAACAGATACCTCTTTCATTGCCTTAGGACATACACTGTTCATTATTAAAATTGTAAACTACATTATATCGAGTATTTGGAGTTTACGTTAACTACAGTATTAAGCTTTTACCACTTGTCTTAATCCACGTGAAAGGAAAAGAGGAAGATCTGCTGTGAAGGATCTGAAGAACAAATCTTAAGAGGAGTGGCTGAGGGTACTGGGATTGTTTAGTTTGGAGAAGAGGCTCAGAGGAGACCTCATCGCTCTCCAGAACTACCTGAAACGAGGCTATGGCAGGGTGGGGGTCAGCCTCTTCTCCTGCATAACCAGCACCAAGAGAAGAGTGAATGGCCTCAAGTTTTGCCAGGGGATGTACAGGAAAAAATTCTTCTCTGGAAGAGTGGTCAGAAGCTGGAACAGGCTGTCCAGGGAGATGGCTGAGTCAGTGTCCCTGGAGATGTTTAAGAAAATTTGGATGTTGTACCAAGGGATGTGTTTTAGTGGGAAAATATTGGTAGCAGGTGGATGGTTTGACTAGGTGATCTTGGAGGTCTTTCCTAACCTTGGTGATTCTGTGACACCAAGCTGTGGTGCAGTCATCATGCTGGAGGGCCAGGAAAGCATCCAGATGGATCTGGACAGATCTGAGAGATGAACCAAGCAAAAAACATGAAAAGACAAAAGTGCCAAGCAGAAATTCCTGCACACATGCTGAGGCAAAGCTCCAGACAGGAATCTGTACAGATATAGAAAAGAAATGCTTTACTCACAGGTTGATAAAGCACTGGAACAGACTGCCCAGAAAAGCTGAGGATGATGCCCACATCCCTGAAGGTGTTCGAGGTCAGTGTGGATGGGGCTTTGGACAGCCTGATCTAGTGAAAGGAGGTTTGGAACTACACCATCTTTAAGGTTTCTTCCAAGCCAAACCATTTTATGATAAAACTCAGAAGAATCACTATATGTCTTGTGCTATAAAACATCCAGAAGTGCATGACTATAGTGACCAAATTCTGTAATGGTAAGATTCTGTTTGAACCAAGAAAGGCAGAAGTAAATGGCAGAAAGCACTCTTTTGGCTAAATTCAATGCACAATTTGCAAAATTGGATCATAAACTAAATTAAGTTGGAAGATAAACCTAAAATCAATTCTATTTTTAAATTATTATTTTATGGATATGAGCACATTCCTCAGTTCTTAAAAGCAGTTTGTCATCTGCGCCCTCAACAATTTTTCTAATCCACCTAAGCAGGCAAAAAAAAAACAAAAAAAACAAAAAAAAACACCAAAAAACTGTATCTTAAATTTCTCCTATATAGTTAACAGGGCACAGGTTATGTTTAACCAGATAACTTTTTAAATCTCAACTTTGCCTCAGTATCGAAGTAAAACAGAAAAATGTTTTCAAGTATTGTGCAAATTTTCAATCATGAGGATCCAATTCGGTTGAGAAACCAATCCTGTTTTCATTATACATAAACTTTTCATTTATTAATCCAAAGAAAATAAAGATTCAGTAGTCAATTATGTGCATTTTATGCATGGAACGTGGTCTTCTGAACCATATCCTGCTTTAGAATTAAAGCAATTAAGCTTTCTATATAGGCTAATGGTTTATTTACATCCAGTAACTTAAGCAGTCTAGTGTCTTCAGCTTCCAAATCTGTTCTTTAAAATTATGCTTAATAACTAAAGTTTCTTCTTCTATAAAAGAAGTTACAAGGAAAAAGTTTTCAAAGAACTGCTTACACGAATTCATAAACACTCGAGTCCTACAGGAGCCATTTTAGTAACTTAAATAAAATTTTACAATCTGCCTTACAGAGATGATACCTGAGCAACTGTTTTGTCAGATAAGATAAAGAAACTCTGAATACCATAAAAATTCACTTCTTCATATCGCTAACCTGCAAATTGTACACAAATTGCTATATTTCAATCAGTGTTTTTCTCCAGTTAATCCGTATTATGGATAAGGAAAAAGAAAAATGGAGTTTTCATATGCTACGTTCTTACATTTCATAAAGGTAGCCATAAAAGAAGATAGCTACGGTATTAGGGAGAATATAAGCTGAATGACTAAAGAGTAGCAGACTATATCTATTCTGCTATATATTGGCAGAGGAGGCAAGTCAAGTTCAAATCCATTTAAGTTCTATTTATGAGAGAAATGAAAAAGATTTTTGTAGATTTTCTCTGCATCAAGTCATTAAATTACAGCCATGATGCTAAATTTTTCAGGTAACCCCTCTCTTTGCAACTGAACCACTTTCATTTTTCTATCATATTAAATTGGTTGTCTTCATTTTAGGCAGCTTTTATCTTTTATTCCTGACATATTTCTCCCCTATTCACTGTCAAAATGTTGACCCTGTCTTATGAATGAATCCAGTCGGACTTAACTGAAAATTTACCAAGTGAGCAAACAATTACTTGTGTACTTTTCCAGGCTCCTCTTCTCACTTGGGAGCTGCTCTCCAAACACATTTGCAGGAGCGTCTTTTACTGTAGTACGTTAAACATGACCCAGTGTTCAACTGTCTTTGTGCAGACTGCTGCTACCACAGATTGTTTTATTACAAACATCTGCCTGCACCTGCGCACTGTTTCTGTTTTGTAGGAATTACAGCCTAGTTATAAAACCTGTCTGCAATCTTAACATTCCCTGTACATTCAGTTATTGACACAAAAGGCTTCTAAGTCAAGCCTGGGTCTTTTAGATCTTACTGTATGACTAACATCACTGCCACATCAAGAAAACGTGGTTTTTAGATGTTACAATTCTCCATTATGAAATAAATTAAAATGAGCATAAAGAATAATCTGGTAACTAATGGCTAACACTGACTTGTGACTTTGAAGGCTACAGGAATTGTCTCATATCTTAAAAGTTCAATTTCTGAAATTCCACTTGATGTAGAGAAGCAGAATAACTCAGGTTCAAAGCACCCTCTGGGATATATCCACTACAACCATCTGGCCCAAACAGACACAACTTCAAAGGTACCTTAGAGAGCTGAGGTTTTGGCTAGTCAAGTTTTAATTATCTTCAACGATGAAGATTTCAAAGTCTTTCTGGCTAACGACTTACTTGTTATGATTGTGCTTTGTGTGGTCTTAGATCTTCTCAGAATTCTCCTTGCTAAAATCATGACCACTACCCTCTCATCCCTTTCCTGTGCACTTCTGAGAAGAGGTTGACTCCATTTCATTGCATCTAATAGATAACACATCTGACAACTGCAATAAGGTTCATTCTCTACAGAACAAGTACATACATATGTATTTAAAGCAAAATTTTGTTCAGCTGCACTTTCCATGAGCAGCTGATTACACATAAAAGACTAATGTTGCATTCATGAATGCAGCCTAATATAATTTCCCTAGAAAATACAGTGATGATAAGGTTAATTATCATCTTAAACCTGATAATTTGGCATTCCCTTGTTTTTGCCTTTGCTAACAGGCTGAAAAAAAACAGAAAACAAGACCAAGACTCAGCTTATTACATGTAAAAATATTCGTGTCCGCAATATACTCAGCACAGGTCAAGACCTACGGTTTTTCTTCCAGCTTCACCAATTACACTGGAAATAAATATTTTTGATGTGTAAGCGGAATCCACTTTGTCAGCATATGTACAGATTCCTAGAAGTAGCAGTCTGCAGTTAATATTTATGGTTGCTCATAACACAACTGAATAAACTGGCTTAGGGGAAGTTATTACTAAAAGATATGAAGTCAGCTGTGGCAGTATTTAAACTATAATTTGTCCAAGAACAAATATTATGAAATATCTTGTGTAATAAGTATCAGTACAGTGTTTTCCGGATTGTACACAAAAGAAAAGCTGCCTAGCTGCATGAAAGGCTGACATGCATTTACAATATTTGTACATTCAAAAACTATAGAAACAAAGTCATCTGTTTAATAGCTCATATACAGGACTTCAGTCCCCCTATTTTCTCAAGAAAAAAAAAAAAAAAAAAAAAAAAAAAGCAGCAGCTTAACTGATTAAGAGAAATTACTGCATTCTTGCGTTCAAATGTTGCTAAATCACATTAATACCCTATATATGTGACTTTGTTAAAACTTTTATCCTACCGCAGATAGCAACTTAGCAATGGAGTTTGCAAGGAAGGCCGTACACTAAGGAATTGGGTATCTTTGAAAGTTGATGGTTTCATACAAAGAAGAAAGGAAAAGCTGATTTTCAGAGTAATTCTACCAAAGGATATTTCCATTTCTCCCTGAGCACAGAACTTATTTCTAACAGAATTTGATACTGCAGTATCAGTATGACCTAAAATATGTATTACATTTGAATCATTCCAGATTCGAGTATAGCAATATGAAAGCTAAGATCTTAATCCAACCAGAAAGTTTTCTTAAAATGAATCTAGTATTTCATCAATTCAGCACTCAGCATTTCATAGTTCAGTGGAACCTAAGTTTAAGTATTTTGATTCATCTCCTTTAGCAACCATAGATCAGCTTCCCCACAAGTTCTTGACTTTCAAGAAAAGGAAACTACTTCCAGTAAACTTCTGGTTTACTTACAGTTTAATAGCCCTCTGAATTTTTAAGCTATCAACTCTGCATACTAAGAAAACATCTGAAAATAACGGTCCATCAATACATACCGTAATCAACAATACACTTATTTTTTTGAGCAAGGATAATGATACAGATATCTATGCCTTTTCCTTTTTTTTTTCTAAAACCAGACATTTTATCCTAACCATTAAAGGTGTTCAGTCTGAATTTACTTAAGTCTCTAAATGAACAACCTATGCAGACTGAGTACTGGAATGCTCAGCTAGCTGACAAAATAATCATATTTCCTGCCATTTTCAGCAGTGAGAGCGTGTAGAATATTTCAATGACTTGTACAACCTTTCCAGGTATAGTTACCTACAAGCAATGTCTGTCATAAGTAACCAGCAATTATTTCTCAGCTGTTGGAAATGTACTAAGAAAAAATACATGAAATACTTCCCTCTCAAAGTTGTCAAATTTTCTTAAGGTTAAAGAAAATTTTTAAAAGCTTAGAAAAAAATACAGTTTCTTTTCTGTACACACAACACAAAAGGCGTAACATCAGATTCTGCTGAAACTGGAGCAAGTTCCTAGCTTCTAAATTATAAATATTTCAAAAGGTAAAAGTGACATTTTTGTAAGCCATGGCAGCTTTCAAGCTTCTTTAGCTCAACACGACCTTAGCGGGGCAGTGAGCCATCACACTGTAAGTCATACAGTTAGAGGAACACAGAGTTTTCCAACCAATCAAATAATGGCTGTAATTTCAGTAACATTTCAAGCAGCTGTCCACTTAATCCCAGTATCTCCAAAATACCATTGACTGTTCATGCTCAAGAACAGTTAGAAATCTATTCTATGTTGTTTCCTTTTACCTGCCTGTATTGAATGGAAAAGTGACTTCAATTGTTAGAATGGTGAGTATTTGCCTTTATTCCCTTTTCACATCCTCATATGCATGAACACTACAAAGCAAAGTAAAAAAAAAAAAAAACAAAACAACTCAATCAAATGAATGAATAAATCATCTTGAGTTTGAGTTTGCAAATTACAGTTAACAGTCCTCCTTCAGCAGAACATATGTCCGCCTTATCTATTAATTAGCTGCTAACACTTTATCTGATCATCATGCAATTTAAAGATCACAACAGAATCAGTTTTCCTCCCACCTTTCTTGCTTTCCAAAGAATTATTATATATATATAATATATATATGCATATGCCAATGAAACTTCAAGTATACATTGTTTTTACTGCTCACATCCCACTCTGGTTGAGGATTATGTAACTGCAGATCTCAGTAATTCTGGTGTGAATAGATGTGAGCCAAGAAGCAAAATACTTGTAGTAAGGAGTGCAGACCTGCTGGCTAAATGTCAACATTTGCTTTTAGAGTAGATACTACTGAACTTACGGTACGGTTCTAGCCCCACCTGCATCTCGTCAAATACTTGATGTAGACTTGATAATATTATTTGATGTGTGCTGCCAAAATAGAATGACAAATTATTATTTTCTGATTAGCATTTTGCCACATACGGTTTTCTGCGTGAATAAGATTAAATATTTGCTTTAGTCCAATCAGGTTAACACTCAATGTAGTGGTTTTAGTAAACCTGCAATGTAGGATTCTAATGGATACACTAATCAATATTCAACAAGCAATGGTATTTTTCTTCATTCAACAGCAAGGTACTACCACTGAGCTAACACAACCAAAGTCAACAAGAATGCGAAATTCTCACTGGCACCACTTATACACAATTCTTCCCTAGCAAATAACACATTTCACAAATCAGATCACTTAATTAACTTCCAGATCATTAACTTTTTAGAAAAAGAGATCTTTCTTTTTAATTATTACAGTTGCAAAATGGCCAGAAAGAAATGTCTATGTCATTCCACTCATATCCATTGCCATTAAATACAAAGAATGCACCCAAACTCTATACAGCCATGACTCTTACAACCAGGTCTTGTAAGCCTGTTATTTATATAAATAGACTTTAAATTAAATAGCTATAGATGTAACTATAAAACTTATTTTCTCCAACAACTGCTCAGTTTCCACAGTACCATAATAACTGCCTACCTAAACCCATCCTAAGCACAGCTTGCTATCTAAAAAATATTAATTTTAAAATTGATATAATGTTATAAGTACAAGATAAAACAAGTTTTCCTTTCATCAACAGTATTAACACATTCATATAAAGTATGATACCCAGTCTAAGAATAGACTGTAACACAGATAATAACAGTAGAACTACATATTTGATTTTTATCAGGAAAAGACAAGAGATTTTTTCTACTAGCTGAAGGGATAGAATAGGAAAAGATTTTCAGAGGTCACTGAGGCCCAGCAAGTAAAGTGATTATTTAGCTTCTATGTCAGCACAACCTCTTTTGCAGTGTCCTGCCTGCCAGAAGATAGATGACTTGGTATAGGGACCTAAGCACAAACAAAAATAGAACAGAAATTGGAAGACTTAAGAAGGTCAAGCAGAGGTGTTCTTAAAAGATAGTTCAATATTTTAGTTGGAAAGAAGCTTTCTTAAAATTAATGCAAGACCCAATAAATATCCACTTGTGCTGTATCTGTCAGAATTTCACATACAGTTAATTACAGCAACTGATTCAAATTCAAGGTAGTTCCTTCAATACATACATTCTAACTGAACTTTATTTTACTAGGCTAGTCTTATTAATGAAATTACAATTAGTTAGGGCTTATAGCATGCATTGACTTTACACCCTTTGAGAACTCCTTTGTTTCTAGCATATGAACAGGTCCGTGTGCCTTCAAGAGGCAGATTCTTTCCATTCAAACAAGTCTGAATAAATTTGTGGAATGATCCCATAAAATAATCACGGCAATAACCTTCTCCAGTTTCCATTTCTGAACAGGTATCACTGAGGAAAACAGCAGCAGAGACAGTTTCACACATAGTACTTTGATTCTTCCTCCAGAATCTTGATATGCACTGGATTTTTCAAAGTACAAACACACACATAATCTGACACACAAAAAAACACTTAGAAATTATCAATAGTAAGGGAATTCACCAAAAAGCCTACAAATAATCTTACAGTCAGTGGAAGCAGTTACAGAAGCTACTTCATATTCTTCATTACAATAGAAAAGATTTTTCTTTAAAACTCTAAGAATTTTTCCACCTCAAACTTTGATTTTATATTTAAAGAGATTACATTTTTGAGAATTCATGAAAAACTGACAAAATATGCATTTATTTCCTCATTATTATTACTATTCTTTAATAATATGCTTTTAAAATACAGTTTCCTATAGTTCAATACTTTAGAAACATTTTAAAAGCACTTAAAAACAGTTTAGCATTCAGAAAAAGAGAACAAAGTGCATTGGTCCTCAAACTTTTTCCCATTAGCAGTTATTTTCGCAACATGTAAACACACATTTTCAATCAGAAATGGAGGGATACCTGGCAGTCTACCAAGCAAGCATGTTTCTGCTTTAAGTCACACCTTGTAGAACACAAAGAAGTAGTATACTTTCCAGTTTTAATTTTCCAATTAAAATTACTATCTACAAATGGTTATAGCTTTGAAATTTTATCATTCAAAAACCTAACAATCCTTTCTATACTGTAATCACTGAATCTACTCCCTTGTTGAGAACCTATTAACCAACTCCAAACTTTTACTTGAGGAAAGAAAAAAAAAGAAAAAGAAAACGTTTGAAATCTCTGAGATAACACTGCTGTGTCTTCATTTCAAAAGCTTACTTAATCTTTTTTATTTATTTTTTTGTAAACACACAACACTAATTTTGCAGTCTTTTACATGCTGCAAGAACTTCTTTCTACATTAAGCTGGGAATTTTGGAATAAGAGGAGGATGATTTTACACTCAAGATACAAGGTTTTCAGTAGCAACATGTAAAAAGAATTCCAGAGCTATATAACCTTCTATGGCAGCATCTTTTTTCATTGTCTGCATTTGTAAACTGGAGAACTACCTGTAGGTTAGTTGGAAAATTATCCATTAATGCACAATAGAAGAACACAATCTCCATTACCGCTAGGAACAATAGTTGCAGCACATATGCCTAGGACCTGCTTGAGCAGCCCACACTGCGATGCAAACGGATACAACTACAGTGCAGCTGGCACTATTATTTTCAGGAGTAAAACATCTACAAGCCTGTAACTCAGCAATATCTGATGAAATTCAACACATCTGTTGGAATCTACCTAGCAGAGCTTTTACAACACAAAATGTTTATTTGTCTCACCACAAAAGCTACTGAAAGATCAAGGACTGTTTGGTAAAAATATGTATTCATTTACCTTTTAAAGATAAACCCACGTGCCATGTGACATTCTCCAATCAAGATTTGAAGACAAGTAAACAAATTGCCAAAGCAAAGAAAATAACACACTTTTAACTCTCATAACATACTAATGTTAAGCACTGAAGTAAGCGATTAAAGATTACAGCATTCATTTCAATCAGTTGCAAATCACTTTAAACTTCTGAATTCAAAATTACATAACACTGAAGTCTCTTACTTCCAGTATCAATAAGCATGATTCAAGATAAAAAATGATAACATAAAACAGCTTTTAAGAAGCTGGGATATAGACATTTGTAAAATATTAAGCTGCAAGTACAGAAATCATCCTGTTCTACCAACTTGTTCTCTCCATTGGTTTTATCCGACTCTAATTTTATACTTTTAAGGACTAATGCCATTCTAACTGTTGTGTCTAAAACCAGCTACAAGCACGTGCATGCACACAATGTCATTGCACAGCTATGGCCGTGAAGCACAGTTACAGCTACATCATGTCAGCTGAGTTGCAAACCCAGGGATGACAAACATAGTATGTTTCCATAAAGATGTAGTCACAATTTAACTCCTAAAGTATGCATAATGTACCTGGGGACAGAGCGTTCCAGCAAATAACTGAAATACATATGTTTATCTTGATTAGACAATAAAAGAAATACTTTCAGATTCCCAACCAGTATCACAACCATAATCACAGAGTGACTGATGCTCTTTCTTGGGTCACGCAAAGCCATCCAGATTAACTCATCTCTTTGCTCCAAGGTTTGGCTTTTGGCCATCTACTAACAGTGAACTTCACTGGGTTGGGACCTCAAGAGTCTGTTCTAAAACCTGTGATAAAAATAGCACCCACTCAAAATGACACATTATTTCTAACAATATGAAGAACAACTCAGATAGACCTGGTCAAGCTGTCAGCAAGGAATATTCAGCCTTATGTCTTGTCCTGTAAAAGACCATCCTACCACAACATCTTTCAAAGAAAAGTCATGATAAATTGTAAGCAGTTGAGTAGGTTTACAATTTTCAACTGCTTATTTCCATCACACCACCACCTTCTCATCTGAATTTCTGACAGGAGCAAAAAAAGCAGCATCAGATCACTGTGAAACTGGACTTCCCTCTTTCTGTCTTGTCAAGATCTGCCAAATCTGGATCCAATGAGGATCACTAAGTAAAAATTTTGAGTATTCACAGCACACCTATTCAGGATGGAGCTACTAAAATTGTAAGTAAGCAATCAAAATGAAATGGGTAAAAATATTAACATGTTTAATATTTTAGCTTAATGTATTTAAAACTTGCTAATAAAAGCCTCACGTAATTCAAACAACTCACATGGGTAAACAACCACATCTAGATACTTCATCCTCCAAAGTCACAGAATGGCCTGGCTTGAAAGATACCTTAAGGATCTTCTATTTCCCATCCCCCTGCCATAGGCAGGGCTGCCACCCAATGCATCAGGCTGCCCAAGTGGCCTTGAACACCTCCAGGCATAGGGCATCCGCAGCTTCTCTGGTCTACCTGTGCCAGTGCCTCACCACCCTCTGAGGAAAGAATTTCTTCTTTATACATAATCTGAATTTTCCCTCTTTAAGTTTAAAGCTGTTATCCCTTGTCCTGTCATTACATTCTCTGATAAAGAATCCTTCTCCAGCTTCCTTGTAGGCCCCCTTGTAGGCACTGGGAGAAGTCTTTGCAACACCGTGAAAACCTTTAAATTACAATATGTTTTAAAATCTACTAGCAGGCCAAAGTTGCGTCTAACAAACCTATATTAAGTACTCCAGAAGTTGTTACTGAGATACAAAGTACCCTTCAGTTCAGAGGAAAAAAAACGTTCCATAGGTTGTTCTTTTGCCTTGTGTAACTTCCCCTGTATTGTTCTTAAAGTGTTTTATGAATGCGATGGTTTGATTATTCCAGATATTTTACAAATTATTAAGAAAAACTTAAGAACAACGCACAAATACAATGCAACCTCTTCCACAAGGGTGTACGTGAGCTCCACCAACAGTAGGTGAACCTTTCAAAACAGAAAAAGGAGGAAAAAAAGACAACACTACCTAAAATAAAATTCATTGTGTCTGAATAAAGAACAAAACGAAAGCAACCAATGCAGTCAGTTAGGATGGCACCACAAACCTTCAAGAAGCACAAGCACGAAACTCTTCATTCTGTTTTCTGAGCAAACAAGATGATCTTCTGTTCAGTTAATTAATTCTTAACCAGGTATATCCATCATGTTAAAAAGTTACTAGAGCATGATTTGGGCAGGGGAGCACTCAAACAGACAAAATCAAATTTTACAAGCAGTCACTAAGTGACTTCAAACTGGAGTTCCTTTGCAATAGTGTTGAAAATAAGATTTTTTTAATGTTGTTGCTAGATTATTTAAGGGAATCTTACATGCCTTGCAATAAGAAAGAACATAAAAGAAAGATTAAGTTTCTTAAAAAGGACCCACTACATGAGCTCTTGCATTAAGAGCTGCTAGTAAAAACTGTTACATGAATTACCAGTACAGTGAAGAGGTAGAAAAAAAAATAATTAGAATAGATATCTGACAAAAAGGAAGCCAGACAGTACAGTTTTCAAAGGCAATCGTTCTGCTGTACACTACATAGCATGCATTACAAAATTCAAAACTTTAAGCTCAAATGATCCAAATATGCACTATGAGTATTACATCACTGTGTTAGTTATTCACGTTTTGACACTCCATTTCTATATTACATTAACGCTGAAATGGAGTTTCTGTCCTGTTAGCCTTGCATATTTTTAGCAGTGAAACACTGCCACCTTTTGGTTTGATACATAGACCTGCCCTTTACAATTCTATGCTTTGGTCTTCATGCTACATTTGTCCTTTAAGAAGAAGGTTGAATGATCATGATCTTCTTTAAAATTTGGTTCAGTAACAAGATTTCTCCAGTAAAAATAAATAAATACATACATAAATAAATAAAACAGATACTTAGTGGTGACTGGTAAGAAAACACAATTATTCTCACAAGTATGAGAACACAGCTAAACAACCTAAAAAGTATATTCCATTTAGCCATATGCTTATCTCTATTTTTTCTCTAGCGTAACAGTTCTTTTTTTCTTAGCAGTATCTGTATACAAGTCTACTGTATCACACAGTATTTTAGACTGCACTCCTTTTGGGTAAAGAAATATTTTAAGTAATGCATTCTGTGACCATCTCCTGACTTATGCAAAACCATTACAAGAATAATAACATGTTACCAAAGAAGGATGTTCCCTGCTCGTACATATACCTACACTATATAAGAGATAAAATATTAAATACAGATTGTTCAATATTTACATGAGAATGTATTGAAATGTATGCAAGATCACTTACACCAATGACACGATGTCCCCACGTTGCACATCATAATTTCGAATGCTCCAGTGGTTTAAGAGCACTACATCAGATGTTTGTCTTCCCCCAGGATTCAAGGAAGGCTTAGAGGGAGGAAAAGAACAGCTTTAGATCTGCAATGCCTGTGTGAACTCTACATCTAATTCACATTTTATGGTGGTCAAATCCTGAAGCTATATAAATTACTAAAAATATGCTCAATTATTTTAAAAGGATCAAGAATGTGTTTCTATAAATACATTTCTTTACTAAATGCCATATTAAATACCATAAACTTATGGCAGACAGTGTTCTACATCTTTCAGTGTACTGCTGCATGCAAATTAAATGACATAAGACATATATTTAGGACACACTTCATGAAAAGTAGTGTTTGCCTTCACTGTCAATGATTTAAAAGATTACAAACAAAGGAAAACCAAGAGAACAAACTCACAGAATCACAGAATCACAGAATGACCCGGGTTGGAAGGGACCTCAAGGATCATGTAGTTCCAACCCCCCTGCCTAGCAGGGCCACCAAACATACGCCTTTACTAGATCAGGTTGCCCAGAGCCCCGTCCAACCTGGTCTTGAACACCTCCAAGGACGGGGCATCCACAACCTCCCTGGGCAGCCTGTTCCAGGACCTAACCACTCTCCTAGTAAAGAACTTCCCCCTAACATCCAACCTAAATCTTCCCTCTTTTAACTTAAAACCATTTCCCCTAGTTCTGCTATTATCAGCCCTTTCGAAGAGTTTGCTCCCCTCCTGGGAGTAAGTTCCCTTCAGGTATTGAAAGGCTGCAATGAGGTCACCCCGCAACCTTCTCTTCTCCAGGCTGAACAAACCCAACTCCCTCAGCCTGTCCTCATAGGGGAGGTGCTCCAGCCCCCTGATCATCTTCGTGGCCCTCCTCTGGACCCTTTCCAAAATCTCCATATCTTTTTTGTACTGAGGGCTCCACACCTGGACACAGTACTCCAGATGGGGCCTCACAAGAGCAGAGTAGAGAGGGACAATCACCTCCCTATCCCTGCTGACCACCCCTCTCCTGATGGAGCCCAGGATCCCATTTGCCTTCCGGGCTGCCAGAGCGCACTGCTGGCTCATGTTAAGTTTCTCATCTATTAGGACCCCTAGGTCTTTCTCTGCCGAGCTGCTCTCAAGGACAACTCCTCCCAGCCTGTACAAGTGACTCCCAGAAAATACAAACTTTCTGCAGGCACATTAATGCTCATACAAGCAAAATGCACCAAAAAAAATGAAATATGTAGTTGTAGCAACATTAATCTTCATGATCTTTGCAAAGGCAACAAACAAAATACCTACAGCAATGGTATTTGCTTAACTCTGGTTCTGAGTTAACCCATCAGAAACTGATCTTCTCTAATTTAGACCCTTCAATTAGAAGAAATATTTAATACAGGACATTATAATCCCATGCAACACCAAAACTGACATGAAAGCAACAATATTTGTTAAAATTGCATTTATTTTTTTCTTAATGGGGTTTCCAGCGTTCACTTCACAGTATAAAATGTTCTTCTATCTGTGCCACCAGACACTGACTTCTGAGATTCCTCTGCCAGATTAGCTGTACTTCCAATGAGCAAACCAACCAAGGTACACAACTGAAATTCACCGATGTCAACATAATTAATTACATAGTGTTGAATAAAAATATTCTTCCAAGCCAAGATGGGTAGTCGGCATTTGTTTTTAAGCTATTTAGAAGCGTTGATTTAATATTTCATCATATTTGAAATGGGATATGTGAGTAATAGGTTTTAACATGTAACAAAGTAACGTGCCCAGATCTGAAGTTGGTGTAATACATACAAACACTACATATCATGAGGATCGAAAGTACAAATTTGCCAGGAGAGAGGAAGGGAAATGACACAATATTTCCAGCTAAGCCACAAAGAAGATTAGTTACATCTTCACCCGTGGACTGTAGAGCAAGTTTCTAGTCAGTCAAGTTTGTGGATCAGAGCAGCTCATATCCACATCCACAGAAAAATCCTATAAATCTAAGCAGTAAGGACATCAACATTCTCCATTATTGTATTTAGTTGAGCCTATCCATTGCAAGTGAATGACAGACAAATGATAACCAGGAACAGATCCTGGGTTATTATTAATCATGACTTTCCAAAATTATTTTCCACTTCTATAGCATTTTTCATGAACTAATAGTACCTCTGCATACAAATTCACAAACAATTCACAATCATACTTTACCAAAGGAAGGCACATGGTCCATAAGTTACTAGTGGTATCAAAAGTTAAACAGAGAGGCTAATCTAACAAAGTGGGAATTATTTCCACAAAATAAGCTCCTTGGTTTGCACAGTATTTACCCTAAAGGGCTTAGAAAGAATGTCAAAGCAAATGGAATTTGGATTTAAGCAACCTGCTCCAAAATATAATGTTTTTTTACAGCTGATACATAGCAAGATTTGCATGAGAGTTTATAAACTCCTTTTAAGTAGTTGTAACAACTTCATCTTACAAAGGAATATAGCATCACAGTATTGCCCTAGCTGTGGTATGCCAATTGACTCGTTTTCTGTATTTAAACAAAGGCAACATTTCACAGTTCCAATGTTCCAATTACATAATCTTTTTAATTCAAAGCACTCCAAATATAACGTCATATTTCTTTCTATTTTTAACAATATATTGCTCATGGTTTTTGACTTACAGAGTGGATATCCCATCCCTTTCTTATTAGAACTACATTTGAGAGAAATATGACAATGCAGGGTAATTTGTTTTCTTTCCTATAAAGCAATACTGACGTATTCAAAATGAAATCATAAAAATACAGAAACACTATTTTGGTAGATAAACGCATGAAAGGAAAACAAAGAGACAACTTTCACTTTTTATCTACACTTACAGTCTTCTGTAAAATATAATTTACACTCTTCACTATTTCTCTCTAATGTAAATATGAAGTGTGAGAGATAATCTCTAATACTTATTTACTCAGGTCTAGCAAAACAAAAATTCAGCTTCTGAAGAAGTAATCAATAGGCTCACCAGGGCTCTTTACTTTTATAAGAAATAAAATAACAGAGGGGCTTCTTCTTTTCCATCTCTCAAAGCATTATAACACATTTGCCCACGTTCTTGGCATAAGAGCACACTACAAATGAGACACGTAGGTCTTAATTTAGAACTAAGGTGCAGAAGTCACAAAACATTCGCTCTTCCCAATTACCAGCTAATCTAATGCTAAAAGCATGCAAATCAAGATCCCCAGCCATACAATGAGGCCTCGCAGGACACGAGGTTCTGTAAGTAACAGGGTAAAAGCATGCCCTTTTACAATAAACAACGATTAACTTGATAGTTGTTATGCTACTAGTGACTGCAAGGTCACAACTTACTTGCTTTTAGCCTAGGGAAGAGAAAGAATATTCACATAAGCGCACAGGCTTATGTACAGTGATCCTAATAATAAAGTTAGGAGAAACTTCAACAGAATAATTACAGCTGCTATTATGCATAGTGGAAGAATAGAATTTTCAATAACATTTGCTACTTAAACAAGCGAGCCTTGCCAGAGATCACTGGTCAGGCTACTTGCTATAATACTTGGTATTGAACTTTTTGTGACAGAACATGTATAAATAGAAAGCCGCACAGACACCACCATTTTTCATCTCACTTGAAAAGAGCCCATTTTATTTAATAAATTTAGAAATTCATGCATCAATAAGGCTTTCCTTTTTCCATATATATACATATATATATGAATAGTTTGTAATATCAGAGAAGCAATGCAACTTAGGACAAAGAGATGTAAATGGATATCGAAAAAGGATGTTCATATAATGACAAACATCTTGAATGGCACATTCAGCATTACAAAAGCAGTCCCAAAAAATCCACAACATCAAATTAACCAATCATAATACAGTTGTTTGTGTCACATTCAATGCTATAATTCACTCAAATTCCCTTGAAACCCACTATGAAGAAAAAGAGCTAGATGAGCACATGAAGCTGCAAAATTCTAAGCAACCAAAAAACATCTCGAGTGAGAATTAAAAGAAAACCAGTAATTTTGGGAAGAAAACAGAAGGCAATAAAACAATTAAAAATGTTGAAATTACAAGCTTCAATAGTTCACTATTTCTCCCTATACATTAGAATTAATATTCACATACAGTTAAGTCCACGCAAGTGATAGAATTATGTCAGGTGGCTACAAGCACTGCAGAACAACAGAATCCACTTGAGAAAATGAAATGCATGGTTCATCTTAAATGTCTGGGAATAAATCATGAAATATGTACTTCCAATAGAACCTTCATGTAGAATGCTTGCCAGGGTGTCAAGAAGTACCACCACCATCAGTAACTACGAAGCAGCAATATAGCTGCTTCAGAAAGAAGACAGAGTGAAAGAAAGGGGAAGAGAGATTTATTCCTTGCTTCTTATCACAGCTTTTAATTTCAGACTCAGCAGGAGCCACAATGATAAGCACACAAAGCCAGCTAGACATTTTAGTGGACTATTACAAATCAAATTATTGGAAATCATACCACAATATCTTCACATTGAGACAATACAATATCATTAGAAGCATGCATTTGATGGATACATGCTGACTGGACTTCACTCTCCCTCGCACTCATAGCTTTCAGACACATTCAATACAGATCACTCATCGGGGAACACAGCAAATAGAATTCCAAAGTGATGACGTGCTTCTTCAAGCAATTCTGCAAAAGAGGGTTATGTTCCTTATAATTATAACCCTGTCAGACTTACTTCTGTGTCTAATAAATCTTGGCAAGGAAATTAGCATTTTATTAAAAGCACCAGGATGGGTGTTTTTGTTTGTTTGTTTGTTTTTGTCTGGAAAACATCCATGCACAAAGAATCATCTTAATTTAAAATAAACTTCTACTTCAGTGCTACACTCCAGAACAAAATGAGAGGGAATTATTCCGAGTCCGAAAATTCATTAAAATTGGTAATATTCCATATTAGCCATACTTCAATCAACAGAAGAATTGTTTAGTAGAAATATATCAAAGGAAAAGCCTAGATTTTAATCACCCACTGAACACATATCACTTTCCTCAGCCATCAGGAAGAGTGCTTATCCTTTTTTGTTAAGTCAGATAAGTGAAAAACTGCAGTGTTTTTCACATCTTTTATGGATAAAGAACAGTTAACCACAAGCTCTTCCATGTGACTACAGAAACAACATTCCAGAGCAATACCAGAGGATCTTTCAGCATTTGAAACTTTGGCTTCAAAGGAAACATAAAGCGGAGATCCCAACCAGAGTCACTCAATGAACTTTTGGACTAGAGAAATCTTGAAAACTTCTTTCCAGCTATCGAGTTAAAACCATCCCAACGAGAATGGATAAAAAAAATAGAATATTATGTCCGAGACAGAAAAAACAATGAAAGGCAATTGAAAAAAAGAACATGAAACTGTTATTTCTGGCTTTCTATTCTTCTTCCACTTGCTAGAGCAAATTTCTGGCTCTGCATCTGTAAGCTCTCCTGAGATTCTCCAACATTTGTTTAGTCACCATTGATAAATAGGAAACATTTACGAAAAGGGAAAGCATGATGTATGTCACACCTTACTTCTGCTCTTAGACTGTAGAATTAGTGGACTGTGATGATTTTACTTTGGTCTTAAGACCTCAATTGCCTTCTAAACTACCTGAGGTTTCTTGACAGAAGCTGAACACCAGACTACAGACTACTTCAACAGGTTCTGTGCCCACTCTATGCTTTTCCATAGTATTAAACACACATGAACAACCCCAAGCCCTAGACCAAATTTTCTCTGAGTGAATGCTACACATTTCAAACTTCATCAACTGTTCTGAATTGTTGTCAAACCTGTCTTTAAGGTTTTGAGCTTATCCAGAAAATCAGAAAAAAGGCTGAGCACCTGATAAACAAATCCTTAGTTTCCACTAATTGTAATGTTGCAATAATAGAACAAAATAAATTACAGTATCAGTAGTGATGCAAAGCAATATGTATTGCATATAACTTAAAAAAGCAAGGTAGAAATACCAGCTAACTACATCACAACATGTATTTTTAAAGTTCTATTAACAGAAGAAACAAAGTAGTCATTCATTATCACCACCAGTATTTATCTTCTAAATGTGACAATGCATGTTTCTATTTATTCATTTACACTGATGTATAAGCAAAGTGAAAATAGTGAACTGATATTTATTCTCTGACAAGCCTATGATTACCACCTATGTTCATGCCATTTGCACTTTACCACTTTTTATTTTGCTTTAATGACACTGAATTTTGGGAAGTTTAGTTCTCAAAATTTTCATATTATAAAAGTGTTTGTGTAACGAAGTAGAAACAAAACAATTCTCTACTATAATTATGGTTGT
Source organism: Excalfactoria chinensis (assembly GCF_039878825.1). NCBI lineage: Eukaryota > Metazoa > Chordata > Aves > Galliformes > Phasianidae > Excalfactoria > Excalfactoria chinensis. The sequence goes on along the minus strand of NC_092825.1, from coordinate 25,658,777 downwards.
TTGACACCAATTGAGAAAGCAAGATGCAAAGAAATCTACTGCCAGTGGACAGTCACTTTATAATTTCCAGACAGACAGAAGACATTTCCAACAATACCTGCATTGATGCTCCTTCCACTCTTGCTACACAGGCAACCCTGTCTAGGAAGGTCACGGTTACAGGAACAGCAACAAAGAAACCTTTACAAAAGGCTTTAAGGTATCTTCTCCCAAAACCTTGAGCCTGTGCCATATCCTGAAAAAGATTAAGGGCGGAAAAAAGCAATTACTAAACAATCTTTAAGTAACAGTGTTGTCTGCATTCATGGATTGAGGAGGAGTTAAGATTTAAGTTATTAACTCTTAAGGTCTCCCAATACCCACAGTGAGAAAATGGATGTGAACATGAGAAAGAAAAAGAACAGCAATCTACATTAAGGGGAAAAAAAATAATATATATATATATATTAGAAGTCAACCATACAGAAGAGAATTTGATTCTCAACATTTTCTCTTCACATATTTTGACCATTTCTTGTGATCCTCTGCTAGCAAAAGTACTCGATAAAAATGACTCAATGATAGCAGTTCAGCTAAGCAAGAAGCAAACTGATACAGTCACCAAAAATTCAACTACATGTTTCTGGAAAAAAATATCAGCTATATGGAAACAATCACCAAACATTCAATTGCAGTGCAAAATTCTGTAAATTTTCTCCCTATACACTGGTAATTATACATTCATGAACCACAAAGATTGACTGCATTGTGTAAAGGAAAAGCTAATAGATTCCAACACAAGGGCAATTCTTTACTAAAAAGTTCCATACGCACAAGTCATGCATCATTTATACACTGATGGTAACTGCAAACATTTAATATCAATTCAACTTGTCACAGGTATTACTGGGATACACAGCAACATAAAGACACCTTATTTTCTACTACATAAAACCCTTAAAAGCATAGTGGCAGATTACATAGCTATGACATAATGACACCTTACTATTCACTCCAAGTCACCATTCATTATGCCATTGGTTTTATTTAGCCCCGAACCAAAGAACATTCTTGAAAAAACAGCTCCAAATACACTAAAATAAAAAAGTTGCTTGATCAAGCAAGGTGAGTACTCAGGTAGTGCTGCAAAGGTACAAGTCTACTTTTCTTTACTGCAATTGGATTCGTCCCCTGCCAGTTACTGAGCACTTTCAGCTCAGTCCGCAGCAGACCCTCCAAGATACCATCCACGTGTGTCAGTGATGACCTGGCAGGACTTTCACAGGAAACAATCAGTACAAAGGTGAGCTCCCCACAGCAATTTATAAAGTGGTCACATTGGAAATAAACTGGCACATTTCTAAGATTTTACTAATTGATGTGGCATTTTAATTAATTAACCTCTCCATTCAAGGTGAGGGTGTGACAGACACAGTGTTAGGGTATGAAAGCCATGCGGTAGGCAATGCCTGAATGAAACGGCACGGAGACGTGCTTCAGCAGCTCTGAAAGTTCAGTTTAATAAACTTATTTTATCAGAAAGACAAGATTCCTCAATGCTGTATCACAAGAAATACAGTTCTTCACCTATTGGCAAATCCAATTTAAACCATTGTTTCTCTCTAATGAATACCTGGTGGAGACTGTAAAAGATCAGTTTGCTGAGTCCCTGCTCCTTCTATCACATCATAAATCTGACAGACAGTAATAGAAGAAGAAAACAGACTGTGCCCTGAACTTCTGAGTCCTTCACTCTGTTTAAATTCAAGGACAACAAAAAAAAAACAGAAATATACATAGTTCGGTACAACCATCTTAACAGAACATTTAGAATTGCACGATACAATCATTTTTCCTCGGTTGCATTTCCAGAAATATGGAAATGGTTCATTATTTGTATGCAAGGTACAAACTCAAATGGTTTTGATGAAATACTACTGAAGGCAGTATTTCTGCCACAATAGGGCTACTTAACTCTACCAAGCATTACACTTAGGAAAGCCAGTTCTACAAAATAATGCATCAGCAGATTCTTCACTTGAATTCTTTATAGATACTAATAGCTTTGCAATGACAAGATCTGTCTTCTAAAAGACTGGAACACCCTTAGTAATATTACTGTCATTCACCTTCACAACATTTGAAGTTCCTTTTACTTTTTTAAGCTGGAAGTATTTCACTATCACCTATAACTTTTGCTAATAGAAGCTTAACTAGTAAAAGGAGTAAATATAAAGTTAAAATGTTTTTATTCCATCTTACTGTGTAAGAACTCAATATTGGAACCAATCTATAAACATATACTACTGCCTCAATCAGTACCTACTTACCTTTACAATTATTCCACATAAAAACAGAATCTCCAGAAAACTGCTTTTTGTCTACTGTTTGACAAATGATACTATTCCATACACCCCAACTCCTTTCTCTCAATCCATTAATCAATCTCCAGTTGCAGTGGAATTGCCAGGTCACAGCCTGAACCGATGGCTGAACACCAGGTGAGAAGATATGGCTACCCCAGGAAGCTCAGGTGCATGCAATGCTCCTGATGACACAAAGGAGTGGAGCCAGGATCCACCCCTCCACACTCTCATTAAGAGATGCTGCCAGAAGAGTCTCTCTGCATAGTGACTGTACTCCTTCCTCTTGAGCTGTCACTGGCTCTTGGAAGGGGCGAGGCAATTTTCTTTCCCTTCTACCTGCGGTTGCTCTGTAGTGCCTCTATCCCATTACAAGGCACTGTCATTATCATCTTTTTGCTTTAAACCAGTTTTCTGGATGGAATTCACTCCTGGGGCATGAGGTCTGGCCTCACAGACCTCCTTCACTCTTACAGTAGCAGCAGAAACAAAACACGGTAATTAGGCCATTCCCACAAGCATCTCCACAACTTTCTACGTACAGTTCATCCTTGGGGTGAAAGACATAGTACGACAGATCACATACACCTGACTTGAGAAATTTTTTTGAGAACTTTAAGAAATTTGATACATTTGCTTACTTGCTAAATTCCTCACAGTCCAGCCTATTTTTCATTGAAATATGAATGTTGACCGCACCCCTTCTACTAAATCTATTCAAAGATCTTGTTATAAACTTCTGGCAAAAGACCCAAGCTAGCAGCTATTGGAACATCTAGCATCTGCTGAAAAACAATTGGTCAGAGAATCCACAGGAAACCAAACATATGTTCTTGGAACTACAAACTAACAGCAACAAAGAATCCAGCAGCCAGTTTTAAAGCAGTAAGATAAAACGCAGTGGTCCCACTACATCACTTGGTAACAGGAGCAGCTGAGGACAAATATTCAGGACCTATATAGTATTTACAAGATGCAGCAAAACACCAACAGCAACTGTACAAGCAATTGATTTTCAAAGCCAAGAAGAATCATAGATTTGCTCATGTTAGAAAAGACCTTAAAGATCGAGTCCAACCAGAGCCCAACCACACTACACTAACTCTAACAGCCCCCTGCTAAATCGTGTCCCTGAGCACCACATTCAAGTGGTTTTTAAACACATCCAGGGATGGTGACTCAACCACCTCCCTGGGGAGCCTATTCCAGGGCTTAACCACCCTTTCTGTAAAGTTTTTCCTGATATCCAAGAGCTACTGTAGGGAAGGCCTTCTCTACTTGCCCTGTATTTTCCTTCCTCTCTACTACATAACTGATCAAACTGATGATTTTATCTTCTGTACACACACAGACAAACCCTTCATTTCCACTCGTGCACAACATTCTAGAAGTCTCTTCACTTCCCATAGGAGAGCACAGATCTTACCGTGACACAAATGGAGCAGTCCTGTAGACCACTCTACTCCAAAAGCCCTTCTTGCCAAAAGAAGATGCACATTTCAATAGCTTGAAAACTACTTAAAAATAAATAAGTCTGTCCATATAATAAGTTCTTATCACAAGGGTAGGAAATATGTCTGTGAAATATTGATGCCTAACAATACTGAATGAACTCTCCAGTATGAAGACTTAAAAGATTTAAACATATGCCAACAAGCAAAGCAAAGGATTCTTTGCTAAGAAAATTAATGAAGGATTCTAAACAGTTCATCAACACATATTTCCTTATCTCTGCCCAATCAGAATAAATTGAATAAAACCTTGAATAAAGCAAATCCCAGCACTCAAGAAATGGTGTGAGAGAAACAAACAAGCAAAACACAGAAAAAAAACAATATAGAGATGAATACAGTTGCACCATTTATAAATTACAGTTATTTTAGGGATGAAAAACAACAAACAAGAAATTGTTATTCCGTAGAACTGACAAACTCCAACACAGCAACCTTGAAAACTTGTTTGAAATTGCAACATGGACAAAAAAAATCCAAGATCAAAAATGCCAGCATACAGCAGGTCAAAGCATTAAGAATTTCATATTGTGCAGCCCAGAGATTAAGGCAGATGGAGCACAGCATTATCTACACTGAAGTATCTGCTGCACAAAAGGTCCAGGGATTATAATGAGCCTCTAGTGAGCACTACAACATATGGAACAGAGATGCTATTTAGATAGCTCTCTATGTATAAAATATTTATTTTTCTTACACTTGCCTGCACATTAGAAGACAATGTTTATCAAACAGCCTGCAGAAACTCATCAAGTAATATTCTGAAAGCCCCAGGTTACAATATATTTGCAAATCTAAGTACTTAAAAATTACCCATGGAAGTACGATAGGAAAAATAGCTGTAAAAACAAGGCATAAGCAGTCACCCACAAAGGAAAGAAATTGGCCCCTGATGTGATTCTACAGGAAGGCGTGTGAGGAACAGGAAGGAGGGAATTACAACCAATATGTAAAACTACCCAGCCAAGGCTGTTAGCTTGAAATGACCTATTTAATCTAGGTAAGAAACTAGTAACTATACTACATATACTACTGTAACTTACTGTTCCACTGAAATAACCAACTCTCCTGTCAGCAGTGCCATGTTTGTTTGTGGGTTGGTTTGTTTGTTTGTTTTGTTTTTTCTATAATCCAATGGTATCATATATCCAGGCATATAAATGGCTTGAAAACAAGGCAATCTTCAGTAACAAAATACCAAGATGTGAGCCTGTTTCTGGTCTATCCTATGAAACATGAAACAGAGCAAGAAACATGAGCTTTTACTTTAAGCAAGACTGGTACAACTTGATGACAAGGCTATATCTAGTCTAACCACTGTAATGAATGCTGCTCAGTATCAGAATTTGCCTGACCCTTTGCACACATGCCTTTTCTGAAGTCTTTCATGAAACAAGGTCAGAGCGATAGTGCCAGCAGCCTGACCCCCATTTCTCACTTGTCACACATTTCACTAACTTTTACGTTGCAATAATTTTGTAAGGGGGCAAGTATGCAGACCTTATAGTAGACTAATGTAATTCATATACATTTATCCAAGTACAGGCTGGTGCATAAAAGCAAAATGTTGATGACTGTTACAGAAGAATCAAAATACATTAGTGCATGTAAAGCTTTCATTTAAAAATACTGTCCAGTTCCAGAAGGAGTTTTCATTTATCCTTTACTAAAAGGCAACTCATTCTGGTATTATTCCACCGCAACAGTGAAAATTATATTCTGTCAATATATTCATACTCTACATGCAGGCTTCCATCGTAGTATTTCTCCACCATTTAAATTATCTCCCTTCATTCCTTTGGCACAGACACGACAGTCATTAAAGAATATTGCTCTATTACAAGGTGGGAAATGCAACAGCTTAGAGAAATCATGACTATGTGGTCATGTAGCATTCCTATTTGATACAGTGTTAGCCACAAAAAAAAATGTTATAAGCCTACAACCAGGTATGATCAGGTGATTACAGGCATCAGATGCAGATGATAATTACAGTTCGGTGCCAGAAGCAGAACTTTAATAAAAGCCAAATCTACACAGCCAGAAGAAAAAGATGTTTAGAATAGTTCAATTCCAGATACCTTCCTGCCAAGCAGAAACCTGGCACTAAAAGGTTCTTCCCCAAAGGCTATAAAGGAAACTAAACTGAACTGAGGAGGTGAGCTCCTAACTGCAGACTGACACCAAACACAATACAGAGATAGGACAGAAAAGCACTTAAATCTTTGTCAGAGGCCTTTAAGCAGTATGAAGTACTGACAGAGGATCTGAAGACTTGTAACACACTGACATTATTCAACTGAACTTGCCAGCCAACTCTGAGCTTCCAAGAACAAGCCTGGAAGAGATGGTGATGTTCAACTTCTCACACAGGCATTTAAGACCCAGGGAAAGCTGACATTAAAATCCATCTGGAGCCAAAAAAAAGGGTTTGAGCTGTTTTCTTTCAATTGCAAAGAAAGTTCCCTTTATCTTCAGGTTACACACCTAGAGATTAACAGCCCCAGCACACACAAGTCAAGGCAGGACTTGAAATAAGAGTGCAGGCTCAGTTAAACAGCCTGACAAACACACTGCTTGTAGTGTCAGGTGGATCTCAAAACATGTCCTCAGGCAGCACTACTGCTCTGCTTTAGTTACTTTTCTGTTTATATCCTGAGGTAGCAAATTCTAACCTCATCAGCACTTTCAATAGCTATCCATGCATGCTCTAAAATGCACTGCTGTTCTGTTCTTCCTAGATTGGCCGCTCTGTCCAGATCTAGCTGCTTTCTGTTCCAAATACATAACAACAGATTTTTGTGGGTCTCAAATCCACAATAATCCATTTACTTATGCCCTAGTTTCAATTAAAGCAATAAGGTTTTTCACGTAATAGTTCCCATCACTATGAAACATGAAGAAATTTTTACTGCACATCACGACACTAAAAAAACAGTAATAACACACATAAGTTTCAGAATCAGACAAAGCCAGATCAATAGAAGGACCTCTCAGCTTATGAACCACACCAAAACAAAAAGCTATTTTATGACGTTGGCCCATAAAATCAGAGGCAAATGATGGTGGTATAGTAGTAGAGGTTAAGCCTTCACACCACTATTCCTTTACACATTGCTGCTGTGTGACAGATGGCAGCAGAGGGGCAGCCCAAAAGAACCATGTCTGACATGGAACTGCAGATGAAGAAAAGGTATGTCAATGAATTCCTTGCATCTAGTTATACTCATCAGTGCTTGCCAAACAGTGATGTGACCACAGTGAGGCAGTGGGCAGTGTGTTTCAGCAGTGGAGACAGTGACAAGTCTCTATTAAAGATTTTTAGGAGTACAGCATCGAGGCTATTCTCCATTGCTGGTGAAAATGCACAGCTAGAGGAGAGGACTGCTGAAGAGTGTTCTGTAGCTGAGAACTTGCTCTATCAAATAGTGTTCTTGTTCTTTTTGTATTTGACCATAACCACATTTGACAGTAACCATACAGGTTAGAGGCTGACCTGCCAGAGAGGAGCTCTGGAGAGATGGATCTGGGGGTCTTGGTGGCAAACAGATTAGCCATGAGCCAGCAGTGTGCCCCTGTGGCCAAGAAAGCTGATGGGATCCTGGGGCAACATTACAGAGAGTGCAGCCAGTAGGTCAAGGAAGGTGATCCTCTTGCTCCACTCTGCCATGGTGCAGCCACATCTGGAGCACTATATCCAGATTTGGGCTCCCCAGTTCAAAAGACACACAGATCTTCTGGAGAGAGTCCAGCAGAGGGCCACAAAAGATAATGAGGGGCCTCGAGGACCTCCCATACAAAAGAAGGCTTACAGAGCTGTGACTCTTCAGCCCGGAGAAGAGAAGACTGAGAAGGGATCTTATTACTGTTTATAAATATCTAGTGTGACAGTAAAATGGATGGGACCAGGCTCCTCTCAGTGGCACACAGGACAAGGAGCGACGGGCACAAACTGGAACACACAAAGTTCCATCTGAACATGAGGAAGAACTTCTTTACTGTGAGGGTGACAGAGCACTGGCACAGGCAGCCCAGAGGGGTTGTAGAGTCTCTTTCTCTGGGGACATTCAAAACCCACCAGAATGCTTTCCTGTCAACCTACCATAGGAGACCTGCTTTAGCAGGGGGTTGGACTTCATAAAGCCTACAGGTCCCTTCTAACACCTACAAATTCTGTGATTCTGCGAAACAGGAGGCATTACTTTCAGAGCAACCTACATACTACATTCCAGCACAGGGACTGACCCCATGCACAAAACAGCTCAGACCACAAGTCATAAACATGGAAGTAAATAGCTTATTTTTACAAAGTAATTTTATACATCAAGGACATGAATTTTACCTTCACAAATAATCGTGTATTTCCACAAAGACATTTTACTCCCAAAATTCAAAGCAAAAGCAGAAGAAAATGTAACTGTAGATAAAAATTTCCTTGGAAATTTAAGTAACAAACAGTTCAGAATGGGAAATAATCAGTCATCTCTCAGTTTAGACAAGATATTCAGGATTTTGTTTTGTGCAACCAAGAAAAAGAACAGCAATATCATCGCTTTTCTATTGACACTGCAACAGAAAGACAAATAAGTAATTTTTATAAACGAGATCTTTTCAGACAATTTAAACTTCAGATGTAATGCAAAATCTTTAAGTACTATCTTACAGGTGACTGGCAGTGTACCAGTTGCTCTAATCTGAAAAATAATTGCTTTTATTCATGTTTCTGTCTCTTCAAACAAACTAAAATGATTCAGATATAACACACAGAAAGGAAAGTACTGGGATACTTCAGTTCTCAAACACGCTTAAGTGAACAACATAATGTGTGTGAAGTGAATGTTCCGTGTTGCCTTTTGGTGTAAAGATTCAATGCACACAAAATAAGTTAATTCTATAAATTGATTTGAAGAGTCCTTTGCAACCAGCTGCTGCTCTGTTTTGGTCTCAGGCAGACTGCACAAATGGTGTTGCCTCTAAACAGACTAAATTTAGAAATTATATTTACAGCAAATCACAGTACAACCTTTGATTTTAAACTCATCTACACATTTCTCTACTCAAATCGCTGTATTCTTTCAAGTACCGCAGAACTGTTACTCCACTTAATTGTGGTTTTCCTGAACAAAACTCTAGGGGAAAAAAAGACGGTCAATACTTAGCTTTAACCAAAAAGGAATAAAGTATTTCTATAACACCAAGTAAGCAGCCAAAGGAGAATAAAAGTATTCAACTCAAAACACGGATGTCTTTAAAAGAAACTCTTCTGTATATTTTTCCATTTGAATTAAGAAGTAAGGTTAGTACATGATAGGGAAGCCTAGTCTAGATGAATGACGCGAGCTTCTAAGATACTCATATTTAAACCATGCAAGTGTGTACTGGGTATACAAAGACAAAACAGTAAATGACAATAATATTAAAAATGCTATGAATAAATAATTCCAAAAGGAAGAGAGAATTATTTTAGTATTTAAGAGGGATTTTCCATTTTCAGTGTACTTTACAAAAATAGCCAGATCTCACGTGACTATATAAAGGCAGCTTTGTGCCTACTTGTTCAAAACAAGGGAGACTTAGAACTGACTCTGAAGTATAGTATATCTATAAGCTCTAAGGTCTGATGGACCAAATACCTACCCTGTCTGTGGTAAATAAACTAAATGTACAAACTAATACACAAAACTGTGCCCTTGAAAAATAACTTCCTCTGTTTTATCAACTTAGGTTTTATCCTTGAACATTAGAGGTCACTGTGGGACTTTCTACAAGGGTACCCAGCGTACTCAGCAACAACCATTCACCACCATATTGATTCCCAGTCTGGGATTTGTGACAAGTTCAACTGCCACATAAATTTCTCAGCTCTGAGGAAAACAAACAAACAAAACAAACAAACAAAAACAGCTCAACTAAAACCAATCATTGAGGAATACATCATTATTCGCTTTACTAAAAAATGAACAGAAAAAGCACTGTAGAGCCTTGGCAAATGAATAAAGTAAAGAGGTTCTTTCAATGTTTGCACATTCATTTATTTCTACTATAAACTTTCACAAAGCCAGAGAAAGGTAATCCACTGGGTCATTCCCCCTTGAAGCTAGGACTCTAAATAATAGTTGAAGAAAATACCCATTTAAAAGAGTACTAAATCCCATTCATAGAGCAGTATATTGTTCATACAACTCAGTATCTGGTATCTCCAGCACTTCAAGACTACACAGAATCACAGAATCATAGAATCCCTGGAGTTGGAAGGGACTTCGGAAGGCCATCTAGTCCAACTCCCCTGCAATGAGCAGGGACACCACAGCTACATCAGGTTGCCCAGGGCCTGATCCTGTGTCGCCTTCAAAGTCTTAAGGGATGGGGCATCAACCCCAATAGGCAACCTGTTCCAGTGCCTCACCACACTTACCGAAAAAGATTTTTTCCTTATATTTAACCTAAATCTACTCTCTGTAATCTTGAAGCCATTTCCCCTTGTTCTGTCACCACAGACCCTGCTGCAGAGTCTGTCCCTTCCTTTCCTGTATCTCCCCTGCAGATATTGAAAGGCTGCTATCAGGTCACCTCACATCCTTCCCTTCTCCAGGCTGAACAGCCTCAGCTCCCTCAGGCTGTCCTCAAACAAGAGGTGTTCCATTCTGTGGATCATTTTTGTGGCCCTTCTCTGAATGCACTCAATTTGCAGTGTACATTCCAGGCAACTGCAGTTGGTATTTTTTCCCTTGATACATGAAACAGAATCATATTTCTCATACTTAAAGGCTAAAATATTTCAATTGAAAAGCAAACAAATAAGAGATTGCCTCTCTTCTACAAAACTAAAAACGGCCATTCCAGAATGGCTAGTTTGAGGTTCAGAGAAGGAATGTTGGTGTTCAGCTTGTCCAATCTGAAGCAACTTTCCTACATCACCAGCTTCATTTTTTCAGCGTCTCAACATACAAAATTGATTTCAGTCCAATAGAAAAGCAAGATAAAAGAAAAAGCACATTGAAATGTTATCTAATTAGAAAATATTATGAGGTTAGAGCCTACTTGGTGTTCTGCACCAGGTTTTCTCTCTAAGCTTTTCACTGACTTCCAAAACACTTCATCTCCCTTAGACAGGATAAGAACACCATGGAAACCTCTCTAGGAACTCACTGCAGAAAGGACGATGGCCTCTGCACAGCAGAACTGACTGAAGGGCAAACGCCGAGCATAGAAAAGCCTACACTTTTAAGTGATACCACACTAGATTATAGTCCAACACAGTAATTACCCTCAGAACGTTCGGGATGTATGTTAACAGGAAAGCCAAGCCTCCACCTTACCGCAGCGCAAGCAAACGCTGCTCACGTGTGTCTCGCACAGCACAGCCACGGCTTCCGGCTCCCACACATCAGCACTGAAAACCACAGTACGCAGTGAGCAAGTAGCTCACAGCATTAGCTTTGCCGCTTCTGTTTGACCAATCTCATCCCACTTTGTACTACAAAAGAGGAAAAGACAGCCTAGTAATCTCCAGCAATAGCACAGCTCCCACGCCTCCCGCTGCCGCCCAACCGCGGCGCCACAGCCCCGCACCGCCCAACGGCCGCCCGAGGGGCGGAGCAGAGGGGCGGCGCGGACCGGAGGGCCGGGCAGGGGCTGTGCAGCACAGCGCTGGCTGCGGCGCCTGCCTGCCCGCCGGAGGCGGCTTCTTCCTCCGTCGGCCTGTTGTCCCCGCGCTCCCCTCCCCGCTATTCCCACGCCGCTCCGGCTTTCTGCGCTTACGTCTCCGCACTGCGCCTCCCGCCGGCCGCTCACCTTCTCGCGGCGCTGCTCTGCTCGGCGGGGCGGGGGAAATGGAAGCGCCTCCGCCGCGCCGCTGGGGGCTCCTCGCCGTGCTTACCCGGCCGGGCTCGGTCACGTGGGCACACGGCGGCGCCGGGCGCTGCGTGCGGAGGGCGCCGGTCCCGCTGGGGCGGGCGGCAGCTGAGCCGCGCTCCCTCAAATGGCGGCGGCCTCCCGCTGCGGAGCGGGCACCCGGCTGCGGGGCGGGCGGGAGTGTCGGGCGTTGTGCCCCGCAGCCGGCACAGGCTGGCGGCTCGCCTGATAACTGACGCGTTTTGTAGTCCCGTCCTCGTTTTTTTCCCCCACAAAGGATCACAGAATCACAGAATGACCCGGGTTGGAAGGGACCTCAAGGATTATGTAGTTCCAACCCCTCTGCCTAGCAGGGCCACCAAACATACACACCCACTAGATCAGGTTGCCCAGGGCCCCATCCAACCTGGCCTTGAACACCTCCAAGGACAGGTATCCACAAACTCCCTGGGCAGCCTGTTCCAGGGCCTAACCACTCTCCTAGTAAAGAACTTCCCCCTAACATCCAACCTAAATCTTCCCTCCTTCAACTTGGATCCATTTCCCCTAGTCCTGCTATTGTCAGCCCTTTCAAAGAGTTTACTCCCATGTCTTGGCAGCTTGTGTAGCAGTACTGTATTACCACTCACAGTCGGCTTCCAGTCATCTGTTACACAATGAAAGCTGTTTTCTTCTGTCTAGCACTAATGGTTATGCTAGGGACTGTGATTTTGCAATATTTAGCGCTTTTTGTATTTTCAATGAGTGCAGATGTTACCATGGTCTGAAGCAAGAGGGTTTTCAGAACAGTTCATATGTATTCAGGAGAAAACAGGCACGCTTGTGGTATAAAATCCCTTCAGGGTTCACAAGCACAAAATCATCCAGTTCCAGACCCTGCTATGATCTGGTTGCCACCCACCAGCTCAGGCTGCACAGGGCCCCATCCAGCCTGGCACTGAACACCTCCAGGGATGGGGCAGCCACAGCTTCTCTAGGCAGCTGTGCCAGCGCTTCACTTTGAGTATTTCCTTCTATCATCTAATATAAACCTGCTCTCTTTCAGTTTAAAGCCATTCCTCCTTTCCTTGTCACTATCTGCCTGTGTAAAAATTTGGTTGATAAGCTCCATTTAAATACTGGGAGGCTGCAGTGAGGTTCCACAGTCTTGCTCCCCAGGCAGAGCAAGCCCAGCTCCCTCAGCCTGTCTTCATATGGGAGGTGCTCTGATCACTCTCAAAGGCCCTCTCTGGTGTTGTGTGCTGGGATTGCTGGAGGTGGATGGGGGCAGCAGGAGGGTCATAGCAGCTGCAGGGCTTAGTTGCAGGTACTGGAGTAGTGCTGAGTGCTGCTCGGCAGGCATAAGCCAAGCCCCAGCACATTGCAGGAAATGCTGGCTTTGGGATTGCCCAGGTGGTGGTGTATCTTTTTCAAACGTTTTACCAGTTTTTCGGGATTCTGCATACAGTACTTCCAGCATTGTCACAGCGAAGGGGTTAAATTTCCTTAGTGGAATCAGTACTTCTTTGCTGTTCTTTTTCATTATTGAGGCTTATTTCTGAATCATTTATCCTGTACATGCATTTTAAAGGTGTGTAATTAACTGGTTGCAAGTTCTTAGGCAATTGATGAAGCGTGAACTGTGCGCTGATTTGTTTTCTTTATTTACATGTTTCCCATAATACTCCGTTGAGAGCAGGATGTTGAGGCTTTTTTACCCTTTGTATTATTCCTTACCTGTTTGACCAGATGAGGAAGAGCTCTGTGAAATCCTTTGGAATTCCTCAGATTTCACTAAAAATTAGTATCCAGTGAAGCCTTAATTGACAGTAAGTGTTAAAATATAAGCAAAAAGGAACAGTCCTGTCACTATCTCAAATAATGGGTTAAGAAATTATCTGCGTTTATCCAAACTGTAACAGTACAAGTGACCACTCTCAGCTTGTTTACAAGTACGAGTTTTCTGTTCATTTCTCAGTCCTCCCCCACCTCATCCTTTTTTGTCAGGGAGAATAATAACTGTGTTCAACGCCTTCAGCCAAGAGGTGCAGCAGGAGAAATTTTATACGGCTTAATTCCTGGGAAGTGATGTTTTTAAACAGTGCTATGTGCAAAGGTGCCTTGGAAGTTTGTTGCCTGGTTTATTTTAGCTTTGTTTCTAGCAAGCACAATAAATTTCCCTACAAAGAGTCAATATGTTTGACACATGTTTTTCCTTTGCTTTTTCTAGTCCTGGTTTACCTACTGATATTTGTTCTGTGTGTCTTAGCAGAGCAGTGTGGTTTGCAAGAGTTTACACTCAGATTGACTGCAAGTCTCTCCACCCATGTTTTAGCTGACCTATTAAGAAGTAGGAATGTCTCCTAGACCTGTAGTGCTAGTATCTCCATTCGGAAAGTATTACTATGTATCTTACATTTAGTCTGTATGAGTTTTACATTCCTTGAATGATACCTGAACTGGTGATGGAAAGGTGAAAGGACAGGGCTGCACACTGGAAAGTGGCCATTCCAGATTCATACAGAGATATGCAGCACAGCTGCTTAATAAAAAGCAGCTTCTGCAGTGTAACACTCAGGTAAAACTACATACTAGTTATTTTATGACAAAAAGCATCACCAAGGTCAAGATGGCACAGCATGCCCAGCTTGCTGAGAGGTTGAGTCAGAGGTCATTATTTTTTTTTTTCTTCTGTTTACTGAAGAGTTAGTAATGATCATTATAATCAGCACTCTGGGTCTTAGCGATCACTGTGGGTGAACCATGCCTGCTGGGAGGTCACAGTAACGCTAGCAGCACTTCAGCCTGATAATGTCTACCTTGTCTACACAAGCACTTTGCTCACCCCATACAGTACAGACAGGTCTGCAGTGAGGACTGGCACATCATTAGCTCTACAGGAATATGTCTCAAAGAGGTGGATGTGGCACAGGAATGTGCATCTTCATAGGGCTGCTTCCTCTTTCCTCCTTAGATCAGTGACTGCTGACACATCTGTCCCGGCAACAATTTCTCTTCTTTCTCCCTACCACGTCTTCAATCTTTCAGACAAATTCCTTGACCCTTTCCCACTGCAGCAGACATCTCCCCCTGTTACCTTAACAACAGGAACAGCTCAGCTGCACCAGGCAGCTGGGGCTGGAGTTTTTTCTTTCTCCTTGCACTGAAAACAGCCACTCACTTCTTTCTTCAGCATCAGTCTAAAATGCCAATGTTAAATGCATCAACCTGATGTATGCCAGATTCCTGGCCTCCTGACAGGTAGGCCAGAGCTAGATTGTACAGCATGCTCTGAATTCTTAAATCTTTTCTGTGTATGAGTCTTGAAGATGCTAATTATCTTCTGAGAAGTCATTAGCTTGCTGCAAGTTGAACAGATGTCACTGGCCCAAGTCTTCATATCTAAGGGTATCAAATAAGCAGGGAGTTCTTGAACCTCTCATGAAAAACAGGGCTAGGAACATGCCTGAAGATCCAGTTTCTAGAGAAAATATATGTGTTGCAGTGTGTAAAAATATATTTATGTCACTGACACTTCTCTATGTTGTGAAATGGTAGAAATTTGTGCTAGCCCCAAATTAGTTACCCAGTTATATTTGCTTCACTGCAACAAACATGAGAATGAGCAAGAATACTGAGGACTGGAAGGGGAAAAGCTAAAGTTTTCAGAGTTACTTGCTAGCAAGTATTTTCAGATAGGTATCTCCTTATCACTGATGCTCAGGAGTACTCAGCATGGATTCACCAAGGGGAGGTCGTGCTCAACCAACCTGGTGGCCTTTTATGAAGATGTCACTAGCTGGGTGGATGGTGGGAGAGCGGTAGATGTAGTCTACCTTGATTTCAGAAACACTTTTGATACTGTCCCCCATGACATCCTTATAACAAAGCTGAGGAAGTATGGGATAGATGAGTGGACAGTGAAGTGGGTCGAGAATTGGCTGACTGGCAGAGTGCAGAGGGTTGTCATTGGCAGTGCAGTGTCCGGCTGGAGGGCTGTAACTAGCGGCATCCCCCAGCGGTCTGTGCTGGGTCCAGTCTTGTTCAACATCTTCATCAACGACCTTGATGAGGGGATAGTGACCACCCTTAGTAAGTTTGCTGATGACACAAAGTTGGGAGGATTGGTTGACACGCCTGAAGGCTGTGCTGCCATTCAGAGAGACCTGGACAGGCTGGAGAGCTGGGCAGTAAGAAACCGGATGAGATTTAACAGAAGCAAGTGTAGAGTCTTGCACCTAGGAAGAAATAATTGCATGCACCAGTACAGGCTGGGGGAAGACCTGCTGGAGAGGAGCTCTGCTGAGAGGGACCTGGGCGTTCTGGTGGATGACAGGTTGGCCATGAGCCAGCAGTGTGCCCTTGTAGCCAAAAAGGCCAATGGCATACTGGGGTGCATTAAAAAGAGCGTGGCCAGCAGGTCGAGGGAGGTGATCCTGATGCTTTTATTTAAGCATGAACATTTCCAGTCTTACAGAGTCTATTCAGGCTAGATTTGTGTTAGACTCCTGTGTGGAATATGCACAGGTGCAAAATACTTGAAAGGAAACAAGGGTCATAATCTGGGCTGGCTTTATAACATCAACACATGACCATAAGAATACATGTGATGAAAAAAATGGGGTCTAATTGTCTTATTTTTCTAGGACTTGAATTCCAATTTGAGATGTTGACCTCTGCTCTTTGTAAAATGCCATGTCAGAGGTTGAAAAAGACTTCTCTCTGTACAATGTTAACTTCAGTGAAGAAAATTAAACCAAAATTGGAGCTGCTTCTACTTACCTCATGCAAAATCTTGCTTGTTGGTCACTTGACCCACAGGTCTTTAACTTCACCAGCCTCGCAGACTGCTTCCAGAGTTTTGACTGAGCAGAGGGCTGTTGATGTCAAGGATACTGCAGATGCTTCTCACTGTCCAGACTAATAAAGTTATTCCCCTGCATTCCTTTCTAAATTAGGATATCTTCCTAGGGAACTAACAGGTGCTGACACCTGCACTGCTACATATCTCTCTGGGAGAGAGTCAGGTGCAATGACAAGTCAGCCTGAACTGTTTGGAGGGGCAGCATGAGTTACTGTGGTTTGAGAGAGATAACTTCCGCATTGTGGAGTAGGGCTCAAATAAGGCACAAAGGACAGGAAAAAATCAGAGTTCTGTGTATTGGGGTATGAAAGACAAGAACAGCTGTGGGCAACTGGTGCTGTTCTTCTGTACAGACAATCCTGTGAGGAAATAAAGTGTGGGGCGGAGCTTCTGTACCTTCTGTACTGTGGCTGCACAGAGTCAAGGCAGGCAGTTGATGGTGTATTTAGTGTGCATGCAGGGTCCAGTTCCTGTGTATAAGTACTGCAGTGCTGAAGATCACATTGTTTTGATGCTGTTCTAATTAGCCCATTGTAGTCAGTGAAGGCATTAACATGAGGTTGGAAACATGGAGTATGTTTGATTTCTGTTAGGTAGCAAATGCATCAAAGCCATTTATATTATGCTCTCTGGAAATACATCAGAAAGACCCTCCCAGTCTCCACTCAAAATGAGAAGATCCAAAAATAAATGTGCCAGCTCTCTGCATCTGCTCTCTCTGATAACTCCAGCATGAGACTCAGAGCAGATCATCTGGGATGTCCAAATCTATTAGCCAGGGAGTTTAGAGGTGCAGCTGCTCTGTGAAAATGGCAGCCCAGTGCTTGGTGGAAGGGCTGGCCGCTGGCAGTGATAAGCTTGGGCTAAGGCACTTTGTGAATAGTTATGCCAGAAGCTTCAGAGACACATTCACTGATGATATGAAGGCTTAATGCCTGAATGTCCTCCTTTTCCTTTCTGTTTTCTTCTGGAAAATGAAGGGTTTTTTATTTACACTCCACCACTATCACTGGCAAACATTAGCATGACTATTTCATAATATAAGTCACTTCATTATCAAGAACTTCTTGGAAAACCTCCTCTGCCACCACCATGAGCAGATGGCCTGGGCATTCTGTTTCCTTTCTCTGTGAACATCGTGGGCCATCCAAGCAGTGATTTCTTTATAGCGCTGCTAGATTCAATGAAATTTGTTGCTTTATGACAGCTGTATACAGGGGAAGGACTGGCGTCCTGACAGGCTCGGGTGGGGCACCAGGTTAGGGTCCTTTTGGTTTACGGAGTCACCATGTGGTTGAACGTAAGGCCCTGTAAATGTTGTTTGTGCCTCAGTTTGTAATGATTGATGCCATGTCTGATAATCCAAGGGTAACAGAGGCGCATGGTAGGACATGTCAAGCTGCACAGCTAGGCAGGATCTGCTTTAGCAGATTCATGTATATCCAGGGGACCCTAAAGAGCCATCCACCCAACTGCATGGTAAACAGCTGCCCTGCAAAGCTGAGTGCTTCCAGGTTTCCATCTTTATCCTCACAATTGTCAGGGTGCCAAAGGAGATGCTCCATGAGCTAAGCAGTATCAGAAGGCCAGAAAATTTAGCCTCAAAGGTGTGCCAGAAGTGATGGAGGAGGAGTGGCTATATAAAAAAACAAAGTACTAATCTTATTATCTATGTTTGTACACAAATGATTACAAAATACTTTTTTTTAGTGATTTTACCAAGCAAACCAAAGCCAATTCTTTCCCTCGGTTCTATTCTTCTGTCTCTGCAGCTTTATTTTTCTTTCTTTTTTTTTCTTTTTTTTCTTTTTTTAAGCAGACGGATCTGTAGTTGACAATGGCCTCAGGACAGTCCTCAAGCAAACACAGAAATGATCCACACCAATAAAAAGAGGACACTGCATGCCTCGTCCTCAGAACTTTATTGTGCATTCATAAAACTCAGTATCATTCTGTCAAATTTTCCATTCTGGTCTGTGAAAAGTGGCATAGTTTTCCCTCTGAAAAACTCTACCCTTAATTATACTGCATTAAGTAAAAGCAGCATGAATGGTTTTAAATGAGAGTGGGAGCGGAAATGGAGAGCAGGCTGAGAGCTGCTGAGACAGAAACGCAGAGCAGCGGAGGCATGAGGAAATTAAAATGAGGCGTGAATGGCTGAATGTATTGAAATGGCAAGTAGGAAACTGGAGGAATTGGTAGGGGGCAACTGGGGGACAAGCAAGCAGAAATATAATAGAGAATGTGGGTGAATATGAAAGACAATGGCAGAAACAAAGAGCTATTTATTATAGGCAGGAATAATTAAGCCGTGCAATTACAAAAGCCTGCTGCGAATAAACTCCTGTGCCATTACGGAATGGACACATACCCTAAGTGCAGCACTTTCAAGAGGATGGCAACAGTTTCTCCCTCTTTTGTCTCAAGTTCACCCCCACCACCACAGTCAGCAGCACATATACGATATCATTGTTTTCTGCACAAGAGCGAGCACACAATTCCAGGTATCACAATGCTCTCAAAGGCAAGTACAAGGCGGGGTGGCACTTACAATTAGTTCCCCATCAGCAGCATGGCACCAGCAGGCACAATATCAAATCATACGTGAAAGGTTTTCTTTACTAATGCTACATGGAATTTCACTTATTTTTCGCTGCCTTGTGATTTAGAAAATAAAGTACATTCCTTACTAATATATTCTTTAAAAGTATATAGCACAGTGTTACAGGAAAACAGCGGGCGTCACTGTTAAGAGCAATTGGCATCTCGATTTGCCTCTATTTAGTAAGAATTTGGGACACTTTTATTAGCGGTTGTTGGGTCACTGTGTGCAGAGCACATCTTGTTTGCTGAATCAATTTTTACTTCTAATTGTATAGAACGAACTGTGTTAAAATGTTCTTTAAGTTAGATCAGCACCTTCTATATCCATAATCTCTGAAGAACAGCTAACTGCGCTTTTAGAGCTCCACTTCTAAACCTCCCACGGGAAAAATCTCTTCCAGACGCATGAAGTTAGAGCCAATAAAGGGCTAAGGCATCAGATGCAAAATTGAGACACTTAAATCCAGAGTTATGGTCCAAATCCTGCTGCTCAGCTGTTGTGTAACCTTGTGAATAATTCCTCATTTCACCTGCAAATCCGTTGTGCAAGCCTGCTTCCCTGTGAGCATGGAACTACGGTTGCACGTACCTAAATCAAGGCCCTGAGCAGAGCAGCCTTTTTAGTTCCCACCAAATCTCATATGAATTGTCAGAGCATGATTTACATGTGCCCTAAGGGATTGGGGTTCTCACAAGGTATAAGCATGGCTACGTGTTTTAAAGCAGCAGCATTTAGTCTGTAGGCATCATGTAATCAGGAAAATCTACTAACGAGGCAGAAAAGCTTGATCCCAGTTTCCTTCTCACTGTTTGTTTCAGTCTCTGGAGCCCAGGAATTCCCAGGCTGATCCATGTATCCAGGATGAACATGCCGTCTGACCCCACACACAAGAGGAAACAGTGACTGTTATTACTTAGGGGGTAAAGAAAATTGACTTACTCCTGAGTTTGTACAGCTCCTAACACAGTGCTCAGTGCATATTCTAAAATTGCCTGCTGGAACAACCCTCTGAGGTTCTGACAACAAAGCCAACGCTTTCCAAAACCGAATCAGGTTGGCAAGCACTCGATCCACCCACTCTTGTAAAACTCATCCTGTGATACTTTGCAGGAGGAAAGTCTCAACTTTATAGCCTAAACTCACCCCCCTGAGGCACATTATGCGTTCTTTGGAATGAAGTTTTGAGCCCTTAGGGACCAATTTTGTAAAATGCTCATTCTGAAAGTGATCGAGTTTATATGAGGATATCTGAAGTAATGGTGGTTATACAGCTTATGCTAACTGGATGGGTTTGGGCCTCTTCTTGTTGTCTGCTCCCTTAGTATCTTTACATACATATGTATACATATATTGATTATGGTAACATTATGGTAACATTTATTCATGTAAATTACATGGGTGTTCATCTCCCTGACCACTTTTGTCCACCCAACACACCATGGTCCATCCAGTCTTCATGAAGTGAGTACTGTGGGCAGGCAAGCAAATTCCTCTGTACTATCCCTGACCTCACTGAAGGGCAGCAACAGGTGAAGAAGATGGTGGTGCAGTTGGGAATTTGGCTCACATTTTACTTTCTGGCTGCTGCTTCTGTCTCCATCCTGGACTGCATTCTTTCATAAGCTCACCAGTAATCTGTGCTGTATGTAGTTTCCAAGGGCACATAAATCAGGCAAGCCTAATGTAGCCATCTATTGCTACGCCAGATTTCAGTTCCCATCATTCAGCTTTAAAGCCACTTAAGACATGACACAAGATTTTTCTTTCAGTACTGAGAAAGAGCCTCTGATTTTGATTGCACACATTTTTAAGCATTTTCTAGAATAACTCATCTGGGGGCTTTAATCTTTACATTCCTGCATTGAGGCTGAATCTCACAGCAAGTTCCCCAGGAATCTAAAAATGGCAAAAGTTAGTGATAGAAGTTAGGGAAATTAGTGGAGATGATCCTGAAGATTTTCCAGCATTTTCCAGCACGTATGATATTCACATTTTTTCTTGCCTGGACAAATGAAGGCAGTATTCTCAATGTCTTCAGATATTGCATTAAAATTAGTTACGACGGCACTCACTGGTCATTTCTAATTTGCTTTTATTTGTGTGTTCACCATTTATGCTTACAGGGCTCATTTTCTCCCTCCACATGGTTACCTCAAGAGCTAAACAGTTCTGAGGGCTGCTCTCTGTGTCAGCAGATGACTATTAAATGAAAAATGAAATTGGCTGAGCAGACCAGAGACAGGTATAGAGCCACAGTTTCCTGCTCCCTAGAGAAACACATGAATGGAGTCATGCTGTGTTTAACGCTACAGTAAATTGCTACTTATGCCAACGAAGCAGAGCTCTACCCTGGGCAGGCAGCCTGTGAGAGAGAGTATTTGCATGTGCTGGGAAGCTGGAGGTGACAGAAATGACAGGTTGTGTACACTGCTCATACAGCAGCCAGCCATCAGGGCAGGACAGGACACCAGCTGAGAAAGAACAAAGACATCACTGTGTTCTGGTGGTTTTGACATTTACCTGGATTTAATTTGGAAATCTGCATCCCTAACATCTAACAAACATTTAATGTAATGAAAGTGTATTACAGATAAGGTTAATAAATGCATACAAATACTAACATGATTAGTTTTACATAATATGTTACATGAAATTTGGGAAGGGCCTACCTCTACACTGTGTTGACAATCAGCTGTGGTATGTTCTCCACAGATGCAACTGCAATGTTGTAGTCACCAACAGTGGCCAAAGACTAACCTGGAAACTACATCTGGATCAGCCACACAGTGTCTGAGTGCATTAGCCATCAGACTGTACAGTGGAGGAGGTTCATGTTCTGATGGTGGAGGAAGGCTGTGAAGTCTCTGTCATGTTGAACACAGCATGCAAGCCAAATGCTTGCCTACTTGACATGCCTCAATTCAGGGTGATTGCAAATCTACAGAATGGTTAAGCAAAGATGTATGTTCCTGCAACCTTTTAAGAATCAATAAAGAAGAGGATGTGAGTTGAGCCCTTGTCTTTTCAAAGCTCATATCTGAAGATTTTGGATAACTGCATACCTTAGGTGTCAGCTGGATACCTGTATCCCTTTAAGTGTATGGCATTTGATGTATTGTGCATATTCACTTAAATTCAATATGTTCAGTCCAAACACTAGCTGTCTATGGATTGGACATTATTCTGTCTTAAATTACATTGCTTTAAATCCAAAAGAACTCCACTGAATGTATGTAAGTTGCCCTTACAGATCTGAGTAACTGACTTCAGTTTTGTAACAGCCATAGCACAAACTCTACCTCCTGAAATGGAGTTGTTTTGCATTAAGAATTCATAATTTCACTTCTCCAGGTGCCTGAGACCTTAACAGTAGGAGTTAAGAACAGAGGAAAAAACAACCTCTGAAACATTAAATGTGAACACTGAAGCTTTTGGCATACAGCAAAATACTTATTCATAATAAAAAATAATGCACTTAGATACATTTGCAAACACTGAGCAAGTCAAAAGCCTGGAAAAAAAAAGACATGAAAGAACATATCTATCTTCTGCGAGTACTGTACAGTTTTTCAAAGTATCATGAATGTTCTCTGCAGTTAGTATAACGATAGGAAACCTTCATTATATGGCTTGTTTCAAAAGCGAGGCAAGAGCTTGTTTCCTGAACACCCTGAACATCCACTTGCTTTGTATCAGCTATAAAGCACTCTTTCATATGAAGCACAGAGATTATAGCATGAACTGAAATCAAATGTCAGATTAAAATTCCCATATTTTATGGAGCACAATGTAAATCATATGGATAAAGCCCCAGTGCAGCTTTAGTGAGAAGACAGCTCAGGAGGTAGGTAGGTGATTGATAGGTCTGAGGCTCTGGAACTTGAGGGAGCGGTGAGTGAGGATGCAGTGGGAGACCCACCCATGAGCTTGTCTCCAGACTGCCAGGGAGAGAGGGCTGATTGTTGTCAGTGACGCCCTTCTGAGAGGCTGTATATGTTGGCTCAGCCCTACCAGGGATGTGTGCTGCCTCCATGGGGCCCAGGTCAGGAAAATATGTAGGAAATTTCCTAGTCTGATCAGGCCCTCTGATGATTATCTTTTATTGATAGTTCAAGCTGGCAATGAAGAAATGGTGAGAAAAGCCTGAGTGCTATCAAAAAGCACTTCAGGGGACTGGAGCAGTTAGTGGACAGAGCGAGCCTACAGGTCATGTTTTCCTCTATCCCTTCAGTGTCAGGGAAGGGTACTGAGAGTAGCAGGAAAACCCACCTCATAAACATCTGGCTGAAAGGTTGGTGCAGTCAAAAGAATTCTTTTGACCATGGGGCAGTTTACTCAGTGCCTGGCCTGATGGCTGCGGATGGGTTTCACCTGTCTGAAAAGGGGAAATGGATCCTAGCTCAGGAGCTGGCAGGGCTCGTTGGGAGGGCTTTAAAGTAGGTACAGGGATACATACATGTTTGGCCTGGATGATCTTAGAGGTCTTTTCCAACTTGGGTGATTCGGTGACACAAGCTCTCTCATCTACCAGGAAAAACTGACCCTAGCAGTATGCCTGTGAGTGTGCAGGCAACATCTACATTGAAGTGAGATAACTCTAAAAATGTTTTCTCTTTGTTTAGAGATCAGATCATAGGGGATTTGGGTGTTATTGGTTTAATTTGATTTGGAGTGTGCTTTTTCATTTATTTTTATATATTTTGGCTTGAAACCAGCATGGGAAGGTAAACAGTTCTCTGAACGTGGGGTTGGAGGGAAAACATTGTTCAGTATTGACTTGGCTCTTGCAAATTGGGAGTTAAGTACACTGAAATCTTAAGTGGAACAGCATCTGAATGACATTGAAATCCTGTATTTTTCAGAGTAGTGTATTGAAAACAAGGGTAATCATTTAGCTGGTTTGAAAGATGTATTTTCCAGTAATGCTTGTTATCCTCCATTGGTAATTATTCAATCTAGAAGACACAGAAGACTTTGGTACACCAGAGACAAAACCAAAAATGAACAAACCAAAAAAAACAACAGCAGATTGTAACACGCCGTGTTGCTATCGTTTATTTCTGGCAGCCTAGATAGAGTTCAGATTATATTTTGCTTTTCTCCTAATTGCGTGCTGTATATCAAAAAGGGTTCTGATGTGTAGCATCCCGATTTCAAAACACATTACAGAAATAGAACGCAACTGCACAGTAATTGCAGTTTTATTTCTCCAATTCTCTGCCACATTGAGAGCATTTCAGGACTAATCTATTCAAGATGATTGCCTCTGAACCGTTTGATTGTAAATGGTTTAAAGAGCTTCCACCTTCACCCTGAGCATGCTCCAGATCTTATAGACATTATTCATACTCCTACTAGATGCAGTGATCTCAGAGGAAGGAATGTAAAGAAAATGATGCAGGTTGCAGTTTGCCTAGAATGAAAATATTTCAGTGAACCAATCCTGAAGTTTAAGTACTTTTTGTTCAGATTGTACAAAGAATTCCAATTAGGCACAATAATAATGAGCGGTTATTCATATTTGCATAATGCATAATCTTACAATAAAAATCCTTAAGAATAAAACACTACGCATAAAACACTCCTTAGTCTTAAGAGACAAACAAACACAAGAACTAGAATACAAGCACTGGGAAATTGTTTTTGCTTGAATAATGTTACGAGGTGATTAAAATAACAAGAAGCTATTCCTCCCCACTTCCTCCTAACACCTTCATCTCCACTGCCAACCTCTGCTGTTTATTCCAAGCACAGTTAGAAAAAGCAACAAATAAAGAGCCCTCCAAGTCCCATCTCAGCACGCTTGTGCAAAATATAACCCCCTTTTGAAGAGCCCCAAGTCTCTTTGACCTGAGTATTACCTGCAACATTTTTCCGTGGGTGCTGAGCGTTCATACAGCAGAGTGTGAATCTGAATGATCCGATCACCAGGATGCTTCTCCCCCCGTGGAGTCTGTTTTCAGTTGTTCTGATTTGTTGGTGTTTGGTCACTATTTTCTGGCCCTTCTGAGCCAAGATTTCCCACCAGAAAGCATCCTTAGGGGTGGGAGTTTGTCCATTGGCTTGCACTGAGCTGCAGGGAAGCATCACTTAATAGGCACTTACTCAACTGTGGGGCCCAAGGAGAGCCACAGCAATTTGTCAGCTCCAAACAGGTCCCGGTGCACCATGAGCACTCACCCACCTTACAGCACTCCAGTTTTATAGCAGCTCTCACAGTGAAAATGGGAGAGTGGCAAAGCACGGTGGTCATACAGCACAGATAAGTCTATGCATGGCTCATTTATTGTTTTAAATCTGTCAATAATATATTCACAGTACGGTTTAAACTGAGTCTCTTTTTCACTTTGGAGGTAAACTCCTGTCCATTGCCGAGGTTAAAATCAGCCATGAAGTTGTGGTTTCCAGAGCAAGCTCAGGTTGATCGAGCTGCAGTATTTATTCATTATGTGTAATCGCCATTTCTAAAAATAAAGCCATTACGGCCCTATATTCCACAATACACAAATCATCAGAGAAAAAACAAGCCAACAGGCCAGCCTGCTGCTTAGCCAGCTCAGTAAACCTGCACGGAACAGCTTTCGTTCTGTCAATAGCAACCACGGTGTTGGTTCCTTCACTCGGCCAACGAAAGCAGCTCATTTCAGCAATTGCCATTTGCTAATTACCTTGAGTTATGTGGTCATAGCTGAGATGTTGGCAGCGTGTTCTGGAACAGGTTTATTAGCAATGATCAGTTACGAGCAGGTGGAGTGTCTGCCAGATGTCTTTTTTATTGTTACCTGACTGTGTGAAGTGCTCAGTGAGGTGAGTGTGGCTGACAGCTGATCCTGCCATCTGCGTCACTGCTGCTGTTGCTCCCAAGGCACCCCAGGTCCATTGCTGTTCTGTTGCACCCCGCTCATGGGCAGCAGGGGCTGATGGCGTGGCACCCTGCTGCACCCGCACTCGGCCAGCACCGTGCCAAGAGCTGCGCCTGCAAGATGGGCTGATAATGCCTTCAGAAGAAACAGCACTGAGACAGAAAGGGAATTCACAAAATCTCCCAAGTTTTCCAAGCTCTCAAGCTAAGTAAGTGTAGGGTTATTATTTCTTTTTTCCAGACCATTATTATTTGCTTTTCCCAGACCATAATACCAAAGGAGCACAGTGACTTAGAATTTGTCATTCTGTTTCTATGTTCTTTATGGTGCTGGAGCTCCCTGCAGTCTATCATTCACACACATGGCAGAAGCACACTCACAAGCACACTTTGCCCAGCAGAATGGAGCTCACCCATGGTTTTGCTCTTGCACATGGGGAGTGCATGCAGGCAGGTGGGGGCTCCTGCAAGCACCCACAGCTGTGCTCCCCACGCCAGCTGGGAAGCTGATTTACCCCAGAGGTGGGCACAGCACTTGCCAAAGGTGCTTGGTGCCATTCGTACCCAGTCTGCTCCCTGCAGCCCTATCAGCTCTCTTCTTCTCTGTGTAATATATACTCAAACAAGGTACAAATTCACAATTTAGGGCTGCTTGTTACCCCCTTGAAGGCTTGGATCAAGGGCCAGCCAGAGAATGCAGCCACCACAGCTGATAGACAACTTCGCATGGAGCACCATTTTTGTTCTTTATTCTGTCCTTCCCTATCTCCGCAAAGAATCGAGGAGAATAAAAAAGGCAAAAAAAAAAAAAAAGCAAACCCAAAACAACAAAAACCCCATCCTCTGCAGATACAGCAGAACAACATCAGTCAAAGCTACACAGAGAAAATAACCCCCAAGCATTATTTCACACAGAGGAGAAAAAAAAACATTAAAGTATATGGTAAAAGCCCAACACTCCTCAGTAAGCAGCAGCGTTCCAGAAGTGAAAAATAGATCTTTGTGACCTGAAAAACACTTCTCTCCTTTTCTCCCTGCCTGCTCCCCTACAGGCCCTGTCTGCTTATCACTATGCAGCTCAGGTTTCACAGCTACAAAATCTCACCGTGCTGTAGCTTTAGGGCTATTGACGGATGCGTCTCAGCTCTGAGGCAAGGCTTGGAGGGGGGCTGCCGATGCGCCAATGCTTTCTTTGGCAGCACAAAAAGCCCCTGCCCAGCATGCACAATCTTCCTTTGCTATCCTTAATGGTTTGGGAAGAGCGCAGCATGGTGATATTTGTTGCTCCATCACTATCTGAAAAGGAATAGCTGAGTTTATTGATGTGTTTTGTTCACTGTGAAGTGTATTGCAGTCAGCGGTCAACGTTAGACTTTTACTTTCTTCAGGTGAGAACACAATTCAATCCATACCAGCTCCTCCTGGACTCAAGCTAATTTCTAACAACACTGATATGAGCCTTTGCGTGCATCTTAGGGTGTGTTGTATCACATCCTCACTGCAGCACTATATTTAAAGGCCAGCTGAACGTCTCAGCATCAGCACGGTGGCCAAACTGCTCAGAGAGCAACAGGCAGCCAATCCGCTTCCTGCACCAGATGGCAGAAATGGGACCAGCACTGAGTTTGGTGTGTACAGCTGGTCCTACAGCACTCCCCACTTTGGCTCCACCTGCCCACATTCAGTGGATAAGGACAAACCATTCCAGCACACACCCACTGAGCGCTGCTGGCCTGGGGACAATGGTCCCGTGTCAGCCTAGGTTTGAAGGGTATGCGTTCAGCATTTCCCTGTTCCCTGCACTAAAAAAGTGTGTTGTTCCTTATCTCAAGCTCAGTGACCCTCTTTAAAAACCTCAGTTGCTTATCTACCTAGAATATTTTTTTCTGTGAATTGAATCAGAATGGGAAATGAAGCAAGGGGTTCCCACATGATGAAGGGCACCTGGGACTGAGTTTCATTCCTGAGCAAGGCTTAGTTCCTGCAGGGCATTACCTACACCACCTCTCCTCAGCTTATTAAGTTGTTTAGTCTCTGTCCTTGAGCTGTCACCAAGTTGATGACTGCAGACTCCCAGATGTGCTCCCCAGGCATTGCCCTGCCACAGTCCTGTTCTGAGGGCACAGGCATCCCCCCAGAAGCAGACGGGTTCCTGTGCTGGAACATTGCTCACGGCAGAGGTGGAAGCAGCTCCTTGATGTTGGCTTTGCTTTTGGAAAGCAAGAGGAAACACTTCAAGGGAGGTCAGCGAGGCCAGGGATAAACAGCAGCAATAGCAGTCTTGCACAAATAAGCAAGAATGCAATGCAGAGAATCCCTCCACAAAGTCATTGCAAAACAAACAGAACAAATTGAAATACAGTAGTGGATGGAGTACCAATAGTAAATGACTGATGTAAACATTCAAATATACAGCAGGAATCCCAGCAGCTTATGAGCTATCAGAGCAGCTATTTCCGATGAAATTTGGACATCAATTTGCTCCCTAAAGTACTGTTTGTTGTGTTCGTTGTTCACACTCATGAGCTGTGCACGACGGGGTAAGAAAACAACTGTGTACAGAAAACAGGGAGCTATTTTAAAAAACTGCAGGGCTTTGGGTTTAGAAGTTCTTCTCCCTTATAACTCACTGCAGTGTTCTCTGGGCTCTGACATCTTTCCTCTGGTAAAGCTAAAGGATAATGGGAGGAAAAAAAAAAACAAGCCTTTGTAAAATAAGAAACCATTTTGTCAGGACTTCCAGCCTCCCTATGGTTCCCTACAGCTCAGCCAGCAGTTAAGTTGGTATGAAACCATGCCACAAGACCTGAAAGAAATAGATTGGATGCTTCAATGTCTATTTCTCTCACTATTATTCTTTCTGGGAGAGTGAAAACACAAGCACACGTTACAAGCACACCCAGTTCCTTACCCAACGATCCAATTAAAAATGATCTTCCTTCAGCAGCTTTATTTTATGACTTAGGAAGAGTCTCTGCATCCTGCTGCGTGGAGCACACGTGAGGTAAGCAGCTCTAAAGCTTACTAAAGGTTGCAAATTTTTGCAGCATTATCACAAGAGTTTTTAGTAACGTCATTCAAAGCAACTCATCACCAAATAAGTCTACATGAAACATGTCAAAAGCTGAATTAACACTACAGGGAGAAGACAAAGACAGTAAATAAAGACAGAAAAGGCTTTCTCTTACACGGTTTGGGACAGAGTGGTTGAAGGTCAGGATCTGATGAGCTCCAGGCAGAGCGCTCTTGAACTCTGGCCCAGCAGAAGGCCATGCCCTCCAGCAGGGGCCTGTTGGGGCTCTGCTTTGTTATGGGTGACAGGTACAAGCACAGTTACACTCAGTTACACTCAAAACAAGATGCTTTTCACCATGTACACCCTGGGCATTGACTCCTGCCTATAGGAGTATGCCCAGTCACTGGGCTTTTTGCAGACTGCTGACAATCTGAGTATGAGGACCAGCAGGCAGGACAGCACGGCTCCATTTCCATACAAAAGGCATCTGCACATAACTACTGCCTGTTCCACATGAGCAGGGCCGTATCTGCACCACCCCAACACCCTGATTTTCACTAACTTTAGCTTCCCTCAGGACAAAGGCTATGGCTTGAGACCTTGGTAAATGAGTTCGCTCAGCACAAAAGTGTTAACCCATAGGAACATGGGCCTGGACCGCACTACTGACAGGCTAGGCAGCTGTGGCTGAACCTGCTTCTTGGACCACAGAGATACCAACAATTCAAATGCAGTATTCAAAATGCACAATCATCTCTGCTATTACACATAGGCTGGCTAATGTTCAAGCTATTGAGAAGCAGCAGCCATTTGTCTTCCTGGGTCTGCTTTTATGAGCTTCTAAATTACCCACCGTCATCCAGAAAGTGATCAAACTATATTTATGAGTAACGCATAAAATTCAAACGAGACCTTTATTTACATTAGGTTTTCAAGCTCTGGGTATTGCAACATACATAACAAAATTTCATACTACGTTTTTATAAGAAATCAGATTGAAAAACTGATCTACAGAATCAATTTGTCAAAACTGACTAAGCAGAAAATGCATCAGCTCAGTTTCAGAGTACTCTGTCAATTTTATACCATCTGCTATCACTCGAGTATTCGCGACGTCATGGTTATAAAAACAGAGTGCTCATGCAGGTTAATTTACAGTGAACTCTCAGAGATAATGTTACATTCCTCCTTGTTCAGAAGAGCAGGTCAATACTCTCCACATTGTCTCACAAAGCTATTAAGGATCCAAACAGGGAGAAAACCCGGTCTATGAGCATAGATATTCAACAGAAATGAAAGGAGATTTAGCAAGACAGAGTCAGAACTTAAACTCCTCGATAAACACAATTGTAACCCCTCGTTCTGTAGAAAACAAGGTGTACTGTAAAGATTAATCAAGTCATTTTATTCCAATATGAACATTATGCAGCAACCGACGTGTACATAACGTGAAATGTGCTGCCAAGCCGACTTCCATAATGCACGCAAAGGATAAATGCAACAACTCTGCTCACTGCCAGAAACAAAAATGGCTTCAGGAGCAAATAACACTGATTGATGTTGTGCTCAAGCACTACCTAACAAACTCCATTAACCTCCTGATGGGGAAAGAAAAAATAAAATAGTTTTTGTTTTTTGTTTTTTGCTGTTGTTTTTTTAAAAAAGCAGATTTGTTATCTTACTTGTGACACCTTATTTAAACCCCAAGTATTACCTCTTTCTACCAGCATAAATACGGAGCCTTCTGCATCTTTTATGATGTGGTTACAGACACAAAAATGTTATAGTTGAAAGCGAGAGCTAGTTCAAGGAATTTCAGGCTTTGAAATCAGCAAGATACAAAGCTAAAATTCATATGTTCCTCTTCAAGTTATGAATACTTTCACTAAAACATAAATATTTTAACATATATTAATTTTTCTGACATTCAAAATTGTAAAGTCAATATGGCAGAATTATTGTTAAAAGCACATATTTACAAATATTCTTTTTCTCCATACATAAAGTATTTGGCATAATTATAACAATCTTACTGCATACACAACCGTTTGCTTCTTTTTCACATAATGGTACACTCCTTATTAAAATTTACCAATTATGTACAAAAATACTCAAACATTTATTATAGAAAACCTCTATAACCACCATCAACAGCTTATAACTGCCGAAGGCTTCAGAGAATATAAAAAGTGGTCACTTTTCTTCCAGTTAAGCTATCAACAAATCAGACACAGCTAAAATCAACATGAGCTTCCCAACAAAAGAGGGAGAGTATCTTTAACAGCGTGATTTAAAATGCAGTTCATACATCTGTTCCCAAGCACGTGTTAAATGGTCAGTAAAAGAAAGAGGATACCAAAAATACATACAGAAGGTGCTTTTTTCCCTACGGCGTGGCATGGCGTTAGCTTTCCAGATGCCAGTCACTAAGGTACGCCCTCAGGCCAAACACTGCCCTCCTACAGCAGATGGTGGTAATGACCTCGACCTAAAAAGCGAACCCCAACCTGACACACTGCTACACACACATACAAAGAGCCGTTTGGAATTTCTGCTAGGCTTTTACAAAACTGTTAACAAACTCTGAATTTGCTTTTGAATTATTATTTTTCTAATAGATATCTAGTAATTCATATTCATACTTTGTTTAGTGAATTGCCCTGGCATGACACAGTGCTGACTCAGCAATCAGATTAGATGTACGTGGTTTTTGGGTATGTGATGCACTGATTATATTTTAGGGTGAACTCTCAAAAGCAGCAGAGGACCTCTGCTAGCAATTTATTTAAAGAATAGAACCAACAAAACAAAAAGACACTAACTGGAATAATAAAGATCAGTAGCACCTCCAAAAGCAAAGGATGCACTGCGTACGATAATACACTAATGGCACCAGAAAGGTGCTCTACACTGAATGAAAGTGTAGAGGCATCTCACCATCTTAAAAATAACAGCAACCAAGTGTTTGCTTCAAAAATTCCCAAGCACGTTCTTGCTCAGCTGTCAACTCAGTACAACTTGCATCGTATCCATTCTTCCTCAGACGTTTGAAACAACCAACCCATCCACTGCATGGGAGAAATGACTTCCCACCTACTTGTGGAAACACCCAAGCCTACAGACTGCTCGGTTAGAGCACGTGCTGCTATTTCAAGCAGTAAAGACCCAGTCAGTATGTTTTTTGTCAGGAGCATCTACCTGGCTCACATGAGAATTGCAGGGGTTTAGCTTTACATTTTTAAATAAAAATAAAGTACAAAGGAAAGCATTTATCAGTATTCACCACCGTGACATTAAAAAAAGTCTCTCATTCATGCTTCCTATAACATCTGGAAACCTAAATTAGTAATTTCATTTTAAAATGTGCAACGTAACATCAATAAGCATTTAAAAGTTACCGAAAGGGAAAGGTGGGCAAAATATTAAAGTGCCTAACTAAACGTATTTTACCATTTTTAAAAAATATGATTCCTTAAATGGTAAAGAACTCCTTGTGATCAGATCCCAAAGGGCTCCTCATAGCTGGGACACCTTGCGTGGCAATGGCCTGGGTCGCGGGGCCGGCTCAGTCCTCCTGCTGCTGCTCTCCGCGTTGCTGGGCCGGCCCAGCTGCGGCTTGGGCGGCAGGGCAGGGGGGTCGGCGGGCGGGATGGAGAGGCTGTGAGGTAGAGGGACGGGGCGCTTCAGAGTCCGCTCGTACACGCTGTAAGGCGGCGGGGTTTTGCTTTCTTTCCTCACGGGCTCCTCTGGAACACTGTAGCTTGGGACTGTCACCGGTGGTTCGCTGCCTTGACTTTCAAAGCCCGATGTCTCCGAGGTGCTGCATCGGCTGAGTGAAGAGATGCCGCTGCTGTAGCTCCCCGACAGCACTGGGGAGTTGGAGATGAGCCCCGAGGAATGGTACTCCACCGGAGACGGCGTGAATGACTGCACAGAGCCCTGCTCAAAAGAAAGGGCGTGAGGAGAAATTAGCAGCCCTGAACTGGGGAGGGCACTCCGGTGCTCAGACTGGAAACACGCAGAGGCACTTGCGCAGGGTCTGAGGCTCGGTAATTGTAGAGTTGCGTCTTGGTTTTAATTAAGATTCAGTAGGAAACCGATAAAAACTCATTTCAGGAGTGCCCAAGTATACCCTAAACAGTGTTCATGCCAGTAAGTCATTTAAGTGGAAGCAAAACTGTATTTAATTTTTATCTTACTATCCGGAAAAATCTGGAAGCCTTTAAAATGAGCTCTCAGCTTTCCCAGTTCTTTTAAGTGAAATCCATACCCACATATGGTGTGTGCCTAGTGATGTCCTGCCCTCTAATGCCAAAACACAGGACTTGCATCACCTTCCACGCTGATGCTGCAGTCTCTCCTTCAACATTCATTTTCCAAAGCTTTTCATACAACTTCAGTGCACGGTCATGCAAGAGAAACACATTTATATTGTGGGGTTTAGCTGCGGCCCAACCCCATCTCCCAGGTGATTTCTGGATGCACTGTTTCACTGTGCATGACACAAAACACCACCACAGCCCCAGTGACAAGGGCCCAAAGGAGGGTGAAGACATGAGGTTCTGTGGGAAGGTGAGGGCCAGGGAGCTGAGGGCTCAGCACCAGCACTGACAAAAAGCAGAGGGCAGGGACAGTAAAGCCACCACGGAGAAGTCCTATTCTAGTGGAGCAAGTTCAGCTACTGCTCTAACAGGTTAGAGTACACCTTGCAAGTTGGGGGAAGTTTGGCAACTTACCTAATTGTGACTAGAGCAATCAGACAACCTAGACTTAACAGTCTCAAGCACAGGCTGAAAAATGGATGGAGAAATCATATCAAAGACAAATTTCTGACCCCAATTCTTATCAGACTGCTTGGCACCCTGCTGCTCAGCTTCAGATGAAATTGTGAGCTGTGCAACAAGGGTAGGGGGGGATGGCAAAGGAGCAAAAACACACAGAGCTGGCTGCACTGACTTCATTCCACTGAGATAATCTCAGTTACTAGGACTGGATCCACAGCGCTCTGAAACCAATGGAAAGATCTTCATTTGCATCAGCGGGTTTTGTACTAAGACAGCGGCATATTACAGTTGGAACACAGACTAAAAACTGAGCCATGGGAGCTAAGGAAAAGCATAGCAAATTTTCCAACAACCTCAGTGCATGCTGAAGATATTTCACACATTGTGGAGATGCTGCATATTAAGCCCTCACTTCATTTTCAAACCCTCTGTGTCTAAGGAAAGTGCAGCTGCACTCCTATCCCCAGAAACATCCGGGGTCAAAGTTTCCAAGTAAATGATGTAACTGGTTCAAGTTCCAAGAGCACGAGACACTTGGATTAAGTGACTACAGATAAAAATTAGGGGCTTGGCTTTTGACATTCAGAGCACAAACAAATACATGTAAATCCTGCCTACTTCAATTGAGCAACTGAGCAGGAGTGAGCACTTAATTCCTGACAATGCTGCAGACTCTGTGTATCATAGTAACAGTCCAGATGCCAAAGGGTCTGGAGTGAAATCCAGCAACTCTCAGAAGTTTCCTGGGCCAGCATTCTTCTCCTCTCAAGCAGCAATCCAGAGTTTGGCTGTAAAATGCTTAAATCCCGCATGGGCCTTAGAGGGAAAGGTCCTAACCTTTTTAAAGTTTTAAACGCCTCCAGGAACTGTCAATAATGAGTCAATTCAAGAACAAAGGCAGAGCTGGTCACCTTTTATTGCAATATCCTAGTGCTCTGAAGAGATTCCTAGTAAGCATTTGATCAGAAACTTGGCATCAGCGCTCACTTCAGCAGGTGTACCATGGTAACAGGACTACAGGGCACTTGATAGCAAGCACAATTACTCTCTTTTGAAACTGAGCCACTTTGCAGCCACAAGTGGAAAACTAACAGGTGTGTGGGACAACAAAGAAAATGACTGCAGGATTATGATTAAGAACCTCAAGGAGAAAGGAGGTGTTTTTGGGGTGTCACTTCCCTCCTCCTCAGGAGATGTGCACATCTGTGGTATTTGTTGTGCACCGAGTACCTGAGGGATCGATCACTTCAGCAGGAATGCCCTCTAACCTCAGTGCCTCAAGCACCAGTCTTGCTCCTTTTGATTTGCTCTCCTTCTACGTTGCTGACCCCTGTATTTCCAACTGCACAACTATCTCAGCTTGCATGTGTTAGCAGAAGTTGTTCCTGAGACTAATAAGCTGTCTGTCAATAGCAAAGTTTTCCTGGAGTATGCAGGCTGTGCACTGATGCCATGCAGTGCTGCTGGAGACAAAGATTTCCTGGTCAAGTTTTCTAGCCAATAAACTGTTGCAGAACAAATGAGTACCAATATCTTCAAATAAATCAAAACAGAAATGAAGGATCCCCTCTTGCTACAGGTGAAGAACTGTTAGAGAAGAACCTATGTTCATTCACAGCCTCTGATTAATGTTTCCTACTGACAGGCTTCAAACTATTTCTAGCTTCTCACACAGCCCCCCTGGATTACAGGCAATGAGTATTAAAATTAGTGGGGCAGGGATTATCCTCTGAGACTCCTAAAAAAGCAGCTTTGGATGTTGGAGGAGTAAGAGGAATGGGCTGCACAACAGGTTCTCCTTCTCCATTTCCTTCTGCCACTGTTGGAGATGGCATTCTG
Source organism: Excalfactoria chinensis (assembly GCF_039878825.1). Taxonomy (NCBI): domain Eukaryota; kingdom Metazoa; phylum Chordata; class Aves; order Galliformes; family Phasianidae; genus Excalfactoria; species Excalfactoria chinensis. The sequence continues at coordinate 25,623,121 of NC_092825.1, read as the reverse complement.
GACAAAGTAGATCAGATAACACTTCCTACATTTATTTCGTACACTCTGTTCTTTCTCCTTACTCAAGAGAGCTTGATTATGCACATAAGTGAGAAGCCTAATACTGACACTGTGAAGATTAGATTTCTTACCTGCAGTTTTTAAAATCTTCAGATCTGCTGTGATTGTTATGGCTATTTACTCTTGTGAATGAACTTTGTACAGGCATAAGATAATGATTAAAAATGCTGATATAATGAAAGAAGAATATAATATAACCTCAAATAACATATTAAATACATATGATATACCCCACAGCACATATGATCTGTCCCACAAAGGAAATTACTTGTAAAAAATTAGTACCTTCATTGGTGATCTGCCAGCCGGAGAAGGGGAAACAGAGGCTATGTGTCTTGCTGGTGATGCTGTAAAGTCAGAAAGATTCCAATGCATTCTTTGTTTTACAGTTTTCATTGAGAAATCTTCTAAAGAGGTAAGAGATAATTCTACCCACAAGTATCTCTACTTCTCTCTGCATACTTGCTCAGTAGTTGCAAGTAGTAGTCTTAAAAATTCTGTTTCTTTTTTCTCATGATTGTCTTGCCATACAACAAAGCAAGTGTAAGAAATTTCTGCAGCCATCTTCCATGACAAATTTTATATCATGTAAATGAGTTTATACCCTATCAAACAATAACAGGATTCAAAGAAAATTGGTATCTTCTGCTCCCCCTTTTCCCTCCTCTTTTTCCTAAGAAATATATGATATATTTTAATGTCAAATAAGAAAAAACACAATACAGAATGTAGTTTGAGGCATAAGGATGAAACTTCTGAAAGTTTCCACTCCCTTGAGAACAATTATACTTATAATACCACTTAGTCTGTCTGTTCTTTACGTGGAAATTAGTCTTTTGAAGGGCAAATTAGTTGTAGTAATGGAACTCACATACTTCCATGTCTGCTGAGCATTTTCTGGCATGTAAGGTTCTTTTTCATTAACGATCATTTCCAATTGCTAACCACTAATTATTGCAAGATCAAAAGATTAAATTTGATCATACACCCCAGTATCAGAATAAAGTGTCTGAAATTCCTCAGTCGTTAAGTGAAGAGGCAGAGTACTGAAAACAGAATGCTACAAATAAGCTTAATGAGAGGAAAATATATGCAGTTCTACAGCCTTTCTTGTCGGTAATCAAATAATAAACTAGCCTGCCCAGAAAGTTAAATGTTAGTCAGAGTGGAAAGAATCTAAGCTCTCAAGTAAATCATTTTTTGATTGGATTTCATGCCAAAATGTCCATTAACTCACCCGTCTGTGCAGGTCTCGGTGGTACAGGCGGAGATATAAGCTTCCCACTGTCTGGTGTGTTTCTGGCTTCTTTCCCACTGTCCAGGCTCCAGCTGCTGGGAGTGGCGTTTACAGCTGGAAGAGAATGCAAAAGCTGACACAGGCATCACCACTTCTAGCTCTCACATTCAGGCTGTCTGACTTGCCTTTCTCTGTTTGGCTACAAATATACAGAATGAAAACTAACAGCATGTCTAAAAAGCTCTCACACTTACATCAGGATTTAAAAGGCTCCTAAATGACTCCTGTCAGTCTCCTGGTTTGCCTAACCTATGCATTTGGCCCTTGGGTCAGTTTTAGGCTATGCAGCAGTTTGGACCACTGATAACAATAGCAGCTGAGATAATACACTACTGCTCTGCAAATCCAGCTACAGAGGGAGATAAGCTTGAAGCCCATTAATATTATCAGTTTATCTTTGTACAGACCCCTATTTAGACGTTTCTAGGCAGAGGAGGACATATTATTCATATTCTGTTTCCATTATCTCATTTTATATACAGAACAGACTAGAGATGGGAACACTAAGTGATGTTATCAGTATTTGCAATGTGAAAAGTATTTCAGAAGGACTGGAATGGCACCGTGCTACTCTGTACAAGACTTAACACAAAAGTACAGTACAAATAACATTTGTTTTATATCTATAACAACATTGCTACAGTATAATTGCACATTAATTGACCCCGAGAACAGCTCACAGAATAATCAGTCTTTTTTCTAGAGGAACATTTTGCCTTTCTATTGTATTGAGTATGCAATTCATTGTTTGCTTTTTATTGTAAGCTGTCACCTGGATGTGTGGTTTTGCCTTCATCTAAAAACAGCTTGGCACCAGGCCTGGGTACTTCAAATTCCTGAATCTATTGAGAAGCCATTTTTTTTCCTTTCAAGTTACACAAGCAGTTATTTTTTTGGACTGCTTAAGTCTCTTGGAGATAGTATTTATCTTAACAACTCTACAGTGTACTTGGCTGCATAGGCCATTAATAAAGCTTTGACATTTTCACAGTATATTATGTTTTTTCATTCTGTGAAAAATTTTACACCAAAGGATATACAAATACTTATACAAATCAGTTCTTAGTGTACAAAATCTGATCCCTAGCCAGTTCTTGTTATAGTTTTGAAATGGTTTTAATACATCTATTTTATCGTAACCTTAAATCATGGTGCAACAAAGCGTAGCACTTAATGAAATTATGGAGTATATAATGGGTAGGGGGCAGGGTGTGTAACAAAATCCTGGAAAACATCTTTGCCAACAATATTGAATTTCCCCATGTGAAAGATTATAAAAGAAAATACTTTGTTTATTGACATTCATAGGTTTCTTATTTACTCACATTGGGCCAAAGCGTAACCAAATCACAGCAACACATTTGTCAAGGGGATTTGCAGGCAGACAACTTCAGAACTCTGCCCATTTCTTTAGCCTTCTTTTGCCCCAGCCTCCAGAAGTTCATCTTCTCTAGTCTTCAGCTGCCCACACTTCTCTCTAACATCACAGTTAGAGAAATCTGTCCTCCTCTGTCTATCAGCCTGCTACAACGTTCTACTGCACCGCCCCTTTCTGCAAACCTTTGAACCCTTTAGAGCACAACACTGAGTCTTTTCCCCCTTTTTGGCAGTGTATTGAAAGTTAAGAATATTAGCATGTTTTATTTGTGAGAGCTGCTCTGAAAGAAATGCCTCCGATGTTATTATGTTGCCACATGACATCAGAGGCCAATATTGTTGGTATGGCTGAACCTTCTCATCAACATCCCGTTACATTTTCTTGCCGTGAGACAGACGGCAGCAGAGGAACAGTCTGACAGAGTGGTGTCTGCCATGGAATTGCATATGAAGCAAAAGGGGTGCCAATGAATTCCTCCATGCAGAAAAGACGGCACCTTTCGTAAAGGACCAACAAAAAACACTTTCTGCCTTTCTGACGTATTTTAGTGTATCTCAAACACTTGCAATGCAAGGCCATAATCGTGACAACCAGTTGGAGGCCATTATTTGTGAGGTATGAGATCCCATGCAAACAGGATAGTCTTACCTTGCTCACAACTACTACCTTTCCTGCAATCATTTTTTTTCCTACGAACTTATCTCTGACAAACCTGTTACTGAGAATTCACTTGTTTGTCACCTTGGGATGGTGCACTCACAAACCTAGCAGGCATTAAAAGGATGCCTGAGAGGGGTCCCACATCTTCATCATCATTGCTGTTTATGGGTTCAAGACTATGACCTCTTGACATGTGCATTCATCCCCCCATCCCTTCTTTGGCACCAGTAGGTGGACACTGGAACTCCTCAAAATAGACCAGTGATCTTATATCTGTTTCTCTGCCTCTTGTTCTGTTTCTTTCAGTTTCTCTTGTGAGTGATCTCTTTTCTCTGTCCATCTCTCTGTCTCCTTTGCTCTTTGTCCATCTTTCTCCATTTTCTCCTTCTGTTCTTTTTATCTCATGACGTTAAATAACTGCAACATTTGCTTTCTTAGAAGTCGTAGCTCTTGTAAAGTCATTAAGTCATAAAGCTGTTCAGTAATTGTGAGACTGAATTTGGGTTCTTAAGGTTGTATAGTTTAGCTCCACAGTTTAAGACAGATTTTCAGTGTGCCTTCTTCTCAAGTCATATCACCTAGCTGTACAAGTAGGACAGATTGAACTGTTAGACTGCCAGTATTTCTGCGATAATCATGTGCCAAAACCTGGGGATAACTGTAGTAAATAGTTTCTCATTAAAACTGATGATTGTGTATGGATCTCTGCATGTCATATCTTATGGACAGGACATTACATTTCTGACATTCACTGATGCTGATCAGTTATGGAGACCTAATAGTGGGTGTCTGCACAGTGAGGCAGTGGGTGGTGTGTTTCAGCTGTGGTGACAGCGACATGAAAGACGAGCCACGTTCCAGACAGCTATGCACAGCTGTCACACCACAGAATGAGGAGTGTCTCTATCAGCTCACCCACATGAATTGGCTAAGGGTGGTGACTGCATTGAAAAACAGTGTTTTGTAGTTGATAATCTGCTCTATCAAATAGTGTTACTGTGCTTTTTGTATGTGTTGTAGTTTCCATGGTATTAAATAGAGGCACTACTTTCAGAGAGATCCATATAATATTTTGAAACTCAGAGATAATGTTATATGCTGAAGACAACATGCGTTATATTTTCATTGATTAACAAGGTTAGTACAGTGCAAAATTTCCACTCACCTTTGTCAGGGCCGGGCAGATTAGAATCACTTCGTGGCAAAGCACCATCTCCAATATGATTAAACAACATTCTCTGCAAATCAAGAACAGAATGGTTTATTCATAACTGCAGTCGTGAGTAACCTTTGAAAGAACAAATATATTTTTGCTACTATCCCTACCGCAAGGGACCACTTGGAGATAGAGTAATAAACATCACCTAAGAACATAAATACTTGAATAAAAACACGTACACACAAAAGGTGTATTCTTGTCTGAAAACTGTACACACTGAAATCAGTGGGAGGATTAAAACATATTGAATTATGACAGTTTCCTTTTACCTGAATGATAAAATGAGGTTCATTCCTCAGTCAGGTATTTAACTGAGTTAACCTGACTGAATGCTAAACACATGGAGGAACTGATTTGCTGTTATCTCTGAAAAGTGTTATGTGTTATTTCCAACCCTAACCTTTTTCTACCAATATCAGTCTTGCTTCTCTTCAGGAAAAGATCTAATCAGTATCTTTTTCTTTCTTTTTGGATTGATTTTAAAACATAATCACAGTAAATTTATGAAGTGATTTTATAATTCCACCAATTATTTATTTTGGCAACATTCAAATATTCAGTGGGTCAATGTTTTATCTTGACAACAAGAACAAACAACATATAGTCAATCCCACAAGTAACAGAGATGTATACTCTAAAGGAAACAAGAACAGAGTAATCATTACATTATTATTATTATTATTATTATTATTATTATTATTATTATTATTAAAGAGAAAATGAGGCAATATGTGAAATGCAAATCTGTCAATCTCTATTCTCTTATCTCCTCCCAGTGTTCACAGAGGCTCTGTGCCAAGTCATCAAGTCATGATGCTATAGTTCCACACAATGGCAAATCCTGCTGCAGAGCAATCATCGTGGATCTAACACATTGCAGATCTGTGTTACAGAATGAGGGACAGATACTTAGCCAATCCTACCTGATTTAAAATATCTCAGAAGAGAACGAGTAGCTAGATTTTGAGTAGACTGGGTTTGCTGTGCTCTACTAATCATACTTGGATCAGGCATTATCTGTTTTCCCAGAGCTACCATTAAATTGAAGCTAACTACACATTTACTGATAGAAAATGTCATCATTTATTCCTGCCTGATCTGGATCAAATGTTCACTGCATAGAGAGTCTGTGGTATGTTAGAACTTGATGGGCAAGTGTAGAGAGGTTGCTAAAATCTCTTATGTTGTGAAGGTCAAGAGCAGAAGCTGAAAAAGCAACTGAAACTGGAGAAGCTAAAAGAGGCAAAAAGCTTCATGATTTACAGAGAAATGAGGACATATTGAAACAATGGATTAGAAAACTGTACAGAAGAACAAGAGCAATCACAGGATATTTAATGAAACTCAAAAGAATCAAAAACATGAAAGCCAAAAAGCTCACTAAGAAGAAGTAAAGCACAAAAACTAAAGAACCAGTCAACAACAAGAGACATTTACCCTCAGTGTATGCAAGGAGCTAAAAACACACCATAGAACTGCTCAGCCAGAGATCAAAAAGCAGTCACAAACAGATGATGAACAAACACAGCTGTACATAGATGACCTTGAGCAGCAATTTCAATGAAGGGATCAGTTGAAGTACTGCTGTGGCATGGTTCTATGCAATCCATCAAACTTCCTTAAAAGAGAGAGCTGGATTTGGACTTGAAAAACGTGAATTTGCCTGTGCATCTCATTCTTCCAGGTTTAAATCTGCTGTGAACCTTGCATTCAATAAGCCAAAGACATTCATAAGTGGGTGATCTTTTTCTCATGACTGTAGTGTGAAGCTCTAACCGAGACTGTAAAAGTTAACTTGTGTTAGAATAAAAACAGAGCACGTGACTTAAAACTTGATCATCTAAATTTGGATAAGAGTTCCAGGTATTTCTAGACATATCTCCTTACAATTGCCTTAAGGATTTCTTTTTTCCATCTTCCTCATGAGGCAGAGAATCAGAACTTGCCTTCTGATCACAGTTCATTTTTACTGCTCAGAAAACAGAGCATCAAAGAAAGAAATTACACCTTTTCCCAGAAAGATACATCCTCATTCATGGTTATAAGGGTAAAACCATCAGACCTTCTCATCTTTGAAACATGCTTCACTGTACAAGCAAGATAATTTTCTACTTACCCTCTCTTGGGACACTGAGGGTAGAGACAAATTGGGAGATTTTGCTGCCAGGCGAGTCTCTGAGAGCGTGGAGGCTGGGCATACATGCTCCTCAGCCTCCCTTATCGAATCTCGGGTAGAGTGGGGAACAGAAGCCGCATTCCACTTGGCAAAGCAAGAGTTTGCAGTCTGGGAGCAAAAATGGGATATTTTTTTCTTTGCGGCAAGCTGTAAAAACTGCGTTATTTAAAGAACACTTCCTGATCTTTCCTGTATGTTGGTTTGGCTCCACAACTAGTGAGAAGGTGCCCAGTTGATATACCAGCAAGCAGTTACTGACACCTGTTGTTCAGTCTGGCTCAGCTTTAATAATAATTCTTAAGCCCTCAGAAAACAGCACGAGGACTTCAATAGATAAGAAGAAAAAGTTAAATCAATAGCCAATTCAATAATAGAAGAAGAAAGAGACAAGAATACAATAACTACAGAGAAACCAGAAATCCAATTCTAAAATTCTATCAGACTCAAAACTTCTGGTGGAAATGAGAGCTACTGCTGAAAAGAGGGCCTTTCACAGGATACTTATGTTTTCTTCTTTCTCAGCTTCAGCAAGACGTGCATAGTGTGATACTGTGGACTGAAACAGCATCTATATAAAAGGAAAACACTTTAGGAAAACAGATCCATTCAGAAGAAAAGATGAAATCAGGATTCAAAACTGCCTAGCTTACCAAGCCCGTCTTGCACTTCAGATAACTCAAAAGATTCAAATTTTATACAGACCTATGCACCAGTAATTTTACGATAAGGACTCAACTCATTATTTCCTCTGGAGTAACAAAACATCATTCTTTTCCAAAACTCCACCGAAAACAGGAATTGCCACATGGAGTGGGTTACGATCTCACAGTGGCTAGGATTATCTATTTCAGAACAAACAGAGGGAAGTTCGTAGTTTTCTTCTTCCCGAGATTGAGCAAACACTGCTGTTTCAGACAAACAGGATATGCAGGTCTTTCTCTAATGAGTAAATATCGAACTTAGATCTCAACCTTAAAAAGGAAGAAGAAATGTATCCAAATATAGCATATTCTCTCTTCACATCTCTTTTGTGTGTGTGTGTGTGTGTGTGTGTGTGTGTGTTAAGAAGTTTTCTGTTCATAGAATCAAAAAAGCTGAAAATTAACAGCACTGAGCAGACAGTGAAACTGCTCCAAGTTCAACAAGTGCCTTTATCATCTTCTTAACTAGAGTTAAGAAGTTATCTTCCTACCTGTGAGGCCTCCAAAGAAGTAGGGTAGATGGCACTGCAGGGTCGCTCTCTGGGGGACAGGCAAGAGTTTTCTCGGGAATGCTTATGTTTGTCAGATAACAGAGGAGAGGCTAGAACATAAACGTGTCAAGTGATTCACACACTGAAATTCAGTCATCTCAATTCTATACGACTATATATGACAAAGAAATCCTTAGCCGCTGCTAATGCTCATTCTTAAAATGGGCTAAATTTGATGTCTGGTGATATCATGCAAAAACTTATTTAAGGATTCAGCTGTGAAACAGATCAAGAACCATTTAATTCAGTTTACCCCGGGAGCACTGACCTCTTGCACTGGATGGAGCAGAACTGGTCACATTAGGTGAAGCAGAATGAGTAGAGCTCAAGCTTGAGGTAGACGGACTAGGCTGTGTATGGTAAAGATTGCATTGTTACCACATCATACTAATTAGATTGGAAAGAAACATTTTTAATGCATTTCACCCAAACTTTTTTTTATTGTAAAAGAAAGAACTAATCATTTGTTAGTGATTTTTCAGCAAAACAATGTAAAGAACATTAATGTAACTAAACAAAAGGATTTAGTACAGTATCAAATAGAAATGCAATTAATGTATTAACATAATTACATCACTGTGATTACTGAATAGTCTAGGTAAAGTCAGGTAATTTTGCAGAGTACACTGAATTTGTCAAAAATTCTCACTCAAAGTTTGGAAAGAAACTGCTACATAAAAATTGGTCTTTGTATGTCAGGGAGGCTAACAGCCCATTTAGATATTTGTTTTTAAAATGTACCAGCAGTGACTTTTAGATTTCTGAATGAACTAAAAGAAGTATTAACTTAGTAAATAGCTTCGCAAGAAAATAAAAAAGTAGTTTGAAGAGTGACAGTAATTTGTACCTGCATGTTAAAAACTTCATCAGAGCTTTCTGACTGCCCAGTGATATTGCTGACTTCAGCAGAAGCTTGGGATGACAATGATGAGGATGAATACCGATTGACAGCTGGGTAACTCAAAGGACTATGTTAAAAATAATGAAACACAAAATGATTTACTCTAGTTGCCAATTATAATCTTTCATATGAAAAACAATACATGCCATTAATATCCACACTTTATTCTAACTTTTCTAAAGAGGAAGAAAAGGGAAAAGAGAGACAGAAGCAGATATTCATACCTGAAGATACTTCAGACTGAACTTAAAGCACACACACAATAAAAATATTCTATGGATCATCTTCCGCCAGTAACAAAATCTATCAATTTCCAGTAATTTAACTTGCCTGCGTCGTGGTATTACCCGAGCACCATCTGGACTCATAGAAATGGGTACTGAGTTTCGACACACACGAGGACTTCCATTTGGAAAATGGATAGGGCTAGCTTGTACACAGGCAGAATATTCCTGCAAGTTGGTAAAACAAGATTAATTGAAATTAATGTTTAATTGAGAATATATATATCTGCATTTTATCTTGCTAAGAAGGAATTGAGGGGCCTGGTGGGTGAAAAGCTGTACATGAGCCAGTAGTGTGCTCCTTCAGCTCAAAGGGCTAACAGTATCAAAAGAGGGGTGGCCAGCAGAGCAAACGAGGTGATTGTCTCTGCCCTCATGAAGTCCCAGCTGGAATAATGCATTCAGGTCTGGGGCCTTCAGCACAAGAAAGGCAGAGGTCACGAAGATGATCAGAGGGCTGGAGCACCTCTCCAGAAGAAAGGCTGAGGGAGCTGGGCTTATTCAGCCTAGAGGAAAGAAGACTTCAGGGAGACCTCACTGTGGACTTCCAGTACTTAGAGGGAGCTTAAAAGCACAAAGAAGGCCAACTTTTTACATGGTCTAATAGTAATAGGACAAAGGAGATTTAGGTTAGCTGTTAGGAAGAAATTCTTCAGTCAGAGGGTTTGCAACTGGGTAGTTTTGAAGGTCCCTTCCAATACAAACCAGTCTATTATTTTAGATTAGCCTCATCATTAGGAAAAAAAATATATATAAACTTCTTGCTGAAGATACTTTCCCTGTAGTCAAATATGTATCTGTATCCCTGTAGTCAAATATTTAGCTGTATGCCCCTTCAATGAGGGGGAGTTGGACTATATGACCTTTAATGGCTCTTTCCAATTCTAAGGATTCTAAGATTTTTCTATGCACTGCATGGAAAGTTTGTTAACTTTCCTTATGCTCTGATACAGTAATTCCGTAAGATGCAATGCAGACAAACAACCAAAAGATGTCACTCTATGTTGCTTAAGAAAATTAACCACCTTTACTGTGGCTAGACTGTCTTCTGGTTTATCTGTGCACCTGTTCGTATACCTGTATTCCCAAACTAGACTTCATCACAAAGAACTGATCCACCAGCTTTTTGTGTAAAGGTCGCATGTCCTGGGGCACAAACTTCTCATGCACAGCTAAGCCAAACTCCAGAATTTGGGCCTGTAGGAGAGGCAGAAGGAAAAAGAAGAAAAAAATACATTTTAGATATCTTTTCTGTACACTTCTATCTTTTGAACAACCCCAAAAATATCTTATGAATCCAAACAAACAACTACAACAACAAAAAATAAACACTAGAATGCATATTCACATAATTTGTTTGCACCCCTGAGAGACCTGTAATCAAAGCAGATCTAAAAGTCTAAGACCAAAATCAGTGACACACAAGAGGATTTAGGCTTCTTCTCATTTTACCTGGGCAGCCCTGCCCACAGCAGGGAGTTGGGTGGTTCCACAATTATATGAATTGATAACCTCTGAATCACAAATTAAAAGAGTTAGTGATATTAACCCATCACTTGAAAAACACCGCAATGTAACATTAATATATATTACCTAAATTAAAATGAGAGTAGTGAGCCTGCTGAGCCTGCTCTTGTTCATACTCAGAATATCTGTGCCTTCAGCTGAACTGACCAAAAGATATCACTACACTGACAGAAAAAGGAGTTTCCATCTTGCCAAATTCCAAAACTCTGATTTTTTTAACCCAATCTGACAAGAAAGTTTGAAATTTCAACATGTTGCATAGAGTACAGATAGGTAAAGGGCAATTAAAAGAGCTGAAATGGTATGGTAAATTGATCAAAATAATGTTTCAGCATTTCCAGCCTTCTTATGCACAATTACCCTCTTGGATAGTCTGCCAGTATTCTGCATACTTAGACTGAATTCCAATGGTTAGGTCTCTGCACCCTGACATTTTCTGAGGGCTATGGAAGATGGAAACATTCTCCTTTCATTTCTCCCAGTGAAAAGTCCTAAATCTTTTTCTTCAGTTTCTAACTTGCATATATTTGGTTTATTCATCTTCTCTTAAAAAGAGACTACTTTACGTTTAATCATTTGGCTTCTTGCATAAGTAAATCAATACCTGGAGATAATTTTATAATCATCTTGCTTTGCTGAAACAAACATAAACAAAGATTAAAATAAATAATAATTAAGAAACACAGCAACTGTTTTTTAACATAATCCAATTGTAGAACTTGTGACTTCTATCAACTCATACACGGTTCATTTATTTTTAATTTAAAAAATTTTGGTAGCAATTTATACATGAATATTCATGATATCAGGGCTACAAGAGATAGGAAAATGAAGAAATAACAGAATAATTACTTAGTGCATAAAAACTCAATTCTGTGATTATATCACCTGGTGTTTATTTTAGTGCCTAACCAGACAGGCAATTGTTATTACTGTTATTAGATATCTTCCACTGTGTGCGTGTGTGTCCTCATATACTAAACACAACAGTAAAAATGATGTTTGTTCTGTCCCAGTGGTAAAATGCAATGTACAAATGTTTGTTTAAGTCAAACCATTTGCTGAGAGTACTGTTTATTCTGTAGTAGTACTAAAATACGTTGTGCAAATATTTGTACATGAGCAGCACTGTACAAAAATGTGCCTCTTGGTCAACTCCTAATTTATAATAGTCTGAAGTGCTTAAGAGGGATAGAACGAACTAGGGAGAATATACTAACACGATCTGGAAACCTGCTTATATACAAAGCTGCTGTCTATTTGCAAACTAATTCAGAAAGTACTGAAGACCACTAAGCAGTTGGTAACCTGTGCAACCTGATGTAGCAAGCTTATTTTGGCAGGGGGGTTGGACTCCATGGAGGTCTTTTCCAACCCCTACAGTTCTGTGATTCTGTAACCTCTGAAATTTTGTACTTTATTTTGGTGACCAAGCCAGGATTTTTCCCCACTTTACCTGCTCAAGCATCAGCTCCCTCAAGCGTGTAATCTTCTCTCCATCTTCTGGATGGTTCAAAACATATTCTTTGATAAAGAATGCCTAAGGGAAAACAACAACAAAAAATCACAAAATAATAAAGCAAGTAGAAACAAATTTTGTTTCTTGTTTTTTGGTTTTTGTTTTTGATTGTTTGTTGTTTTTGTTTTGTTTTTTTTTTACCAACAGTTTCTTCATGGTATTTTTGAAACAAAAACTCTTTTTGCAATGCTAAAGAAGTAATTATTCATTTCGGCATTAGTGGAGGGTATGGATACATAAAATGGAGCCATTTTTGAAGTGGAATTCAACCAGTTGCTCAATATCCTGGACAGATCCTGATTTGAATCTGGAAACTGGCAAATCACAGATGAAATGAAACAAAGGTCACCTGAACTAAATACCTCTTTCCCACTGATTGTGAACTAGGAGTTTCAAATCATTGCAGTTAGACCAGAAGCCTTCTCATACTAGGAGGTTTGCTATCGCTTAAATACAAACATACCATAAAAAGAGCATGGAATTGTAAGCTACCATATGTATCAAAACCATGCCAGTACTGCAAGAGCGTTTCTCATAGTATCTTATACACACTTATAATTAATATTTGAAAGAACTCATAATGACATTGATTTCAGAAAGCCACACTTCTTCACTTCAGGGGCATCTGACAAACAATACATGGGTGTGTTCATGAGCTTACATGACTTTCCATCCCACTTCCAGTGCTTTAATTATACCAGTCATAATATCCTGAAGTCATTTTATCAATTAGCCATGGTCTGGACATACCACTCACCTTTTTGTTCATACTTGTATCATACTTAGCACAGCACCTATCTTATCCCACAAGGGGACTACACTGAATTTACAACTCTGCTTAGCATTATTCTATAAAGAAAATAACCAGCAGCTCATTGGAGAGATTTACAGACCTTCTCACAAGTGCATTTGTCACAAAAGATCTCCATTCACATGCACAGTCTTCTCTCCACAGAGCTGACAGGATAACAGTGGCTGCTTTGTGCTGTGTTCCCCATTTGACTTAGTGATTCACTCACACAGCCCTTACAAGGCCCTCCAACCAACTTCAGCTATTAAAATTTTTGCTGTGCATAATGATTTGTAAATATAGGCAACAGTGGAGCTGGAGATTAATATACCCCTTTCTCTGACAGTTCCAAAATTTCATGCTGTGGCAACTCATGAGACCTGTCTAGAAAATGCTTATGAGTATCTATTTTACATGGCTCTCTCACTGCAGATAAGCCAGTATGAAGTCTTATAGGTTTAAACTGCAAAAAGGAGCCCTCTGATACTGCTTGCTAAATTCTCAAATCCCAGACTTCTGACAGCTGCTTTTTTTCTCCCTCATCTAAAAATCTTGATGTGTTTTCAATACTGAGCAGGTGGTGTCCCAGTAGTTTTGGGCTGAGATTTATACAGAACTGCAAGAACTGTAGTATGAGTCAGAGATGTAATAATTTAACTTTAAGCAAAATTCCCAGTATTTTGAGAGGAAAAAAATAATCAGAACTCAACTAAATCCAGTAAGTCGTGGAGTCCACGGTTTCCAATAATTAAAAATGAAAGTGCTTCTACTTAGTTCTTAGCACATGCAAAGGAATTAAAAGAAAAATATGTTATAACATAAAGTGCAACGTGGGAGGTGTTAGTTAATGGGCACAAAACACACTCCATGCTTTTTAGCATACAGCATACAGAAAGACACTGCATAAGAGCTATCACTTCTCTAGGTTTTCCTGGGATGTGTTTCTGTACTAAAACCAGTGAATGAAAGGGTAGCTCTGTCAGACGTAATATCAGCCAAATTACTGCATAACTGGATAGTTACAGACGACCCCTTTTTATCCTATCAGGAGAAAAGATGGGGAAGAAAAAAAAAAAAAAAAGCAGAATCAAGATGGCAGCCATGGACCAAAAGGGATTATTTGCTGGATCTTTTTCTTTTTAAATCTGGGAAAGTTGCCAAAAGGGAAATAAAGCATCTGTAAAGTCATGGTCATACTTACCTCAAGACCACATGCTTGGTGAAATATACATGTTGTGATGTACTATCACAGATATACAGCCAAAGAAAGGGGAGGTGGGTACAGAACAAAAAGGAATAGAAAGCTACAGATGAAGCCTATCCAGGAGACCAAGAATTGCAGCTAAGAAGAGTAAAAAGAGTGGAATGAGCTAGAACCTTCCATATGCTGATGAATAGTGGAGAACTACACAGAGACACTTGACCAGTTCAGATGAAACTCATCTACACTGCTAATTCCAACCAGACATAGCTCTCACTTGTCTGTATTGCTCCAGCAACTCCATTTGTGGTGCTTTGTTTTGCTAAATAAGCTTTGTTGTCCTTTTTCTTTAAAGGCAGCTGGGAGACACCAAACATCGTATGGCTTTACCTTACCCCACAGCTGCCGTATTAATGACAGTTTCTGATAGTATAGCAGAATCAAATGTCTTGCAGTTTAACTTAAATGCAACTTTATCAAATTTACTTCTGTTTAATGAACAACAAATTTTACAGCCTTTAAGACAAGCAGGTGGTTATTCAACATGAAATTTTCAGTGGAAAAGGCACCAGTAGCTAACTCAAATATTTCAAAAGACTACTGTGAAAAACTGGGAGATCAAACTAGGCTGAGAAAAATAGCCCTCCTGTCTTTTTATTGCTGTTTCAAAATCTGACACTGCTTTGTGAAAATATCCCAAACATTTAAGCTTTTCTTAAGATGATTCAGAGATTATGATAACCAGGCACAGCTTCTGGGGACAAATCTAGCACTGAGATAGAAGTTCGGGTATTTTACATGTATCACATTTACAGCTCAGTAGATTTTTCCAGAAAACAGTTCTCCTTTAAAATACAGAGAGGCAGAAGAATAAGGATATATAAAAATGACTCCATGAGATAAATATATTTGTTGTTATGAACTATTTGTCTTAAATCAGAACATCATCTCACAGCCAGAAGTATCTCCTTAGTTGGGATGGGCTGTACATATTACAGCAATATAGTTAGAACTGACTACTTCTAAAGAAAGGTCATGGTAAAGAAAAGCACTAACTGCTAAAGAATAAAAGGTGAATGTGAATGTTCTCATCACTGGAGTGTGTTTATGAGATTATCTGCAACAGAACAGTTGTTCCCATACAGCTATACATATTTAACATCAGCTCACATCTGCAAAATAACTGTAATTAAACGTATAACTTAAAATAGTTTCTATCCTCAATTCATATGGAATTTATCAGTCTAGAGAAATAATTAGAAACAAACAGTCTTGTAACAGATTTTTAATAAACACAAAATATATTGCTCACCTCTTGGTACCTAGTAACACCACCGTTAACTGCTGCATCAATGACCCCATTTAGACACATTGTGAGAGGGTTAATGTTTTGCATCTGTCGAGTTTGACACTGACTGATCAGTGTTCTCAGTTGCTGGTTCTTATTTTCTAAGACTTCAATGGCATTCTCAAGGGGACTCATTTCCACCTGGAAGGGGAGTGGGGAAAATCAGTTAAAAGATGAACGATATTAAAGGTAATATTTTGTTGAATTTGAAACCTGAAAACACTATTCTATGTTGTGGTGTAATGGGACAGAAAGATTTGTTTTTCAACTGTAAAATATCTGAACAGAGACATCACATAATCAAGGGCCAAAGCAAATAACCCTCTCTAGAAGGTTAATTATCTGACCATGGGAGATTGCTCAGCACCTGCTATAAAACACATACTTCAGCATGTGGTTTAACTTGGGATTTGGGAGCTTTTGTGAACTGTCCTTGGTAACTCTACCTAATTAAAGGGGAGGTCAGAGAGTGCTTCAATGCACTTACAGACATGGAGAAAAGCTTAAGTATGGGTGAGCTAGTTCCCATACCCAACTTATAATACAGTCAATAGCTAGATGATATGGAGAAGCTGGAATGTAAGCTTAGATGGCAATCAAGTTACAGTCAAGGGCAATCACTGAACAGGATGTGCCTGTCTTCCAGAGTGTGAGGAAGCTTTACTCACTGTTGGCATGAACTGCAGGAAAAGCAAAAAGCAGAGATGGGAAGAGAGCCCATCTGTAAGTTGGCATAACTTACCAAAACATTAAAGCACAAATCTGAGTCATGGTCCAGTACATGCCCAGAAAAAAAAAATTTGAAAGCTAGCTGTAGGAAATGGTGTCTATAATGGTAACACAGTAACTGAGGTGGTTCTTCTATACTCCAATTTCCAGGTCATCATTAGTTTGGGGTCATATTAACATAGTAAGGTCTTTGTGGAAGTCAACTAACAAAATTCGGTGATGCACACAGGTTTGTGTTTGTTTTGTTTTTTTTTTTCATTTTTTACTAAACTACTTTTTTGGTTTTCTGAAAAACAGTTAAGTTTTACAATGATAATCCTATAATTAATGGGATTATTGTTAAGATTAGCTTCAATAGGAAGGGAGAAAATTATAGATGTTATGTTCTCTGGCTCAACAACTGACCGATTATTTAGAGATCTTTATTCTATGAGCACTCCTTAAAATACATTCGGAAAGTATTTAAGGATTTTCTAAGAAATAAAACAAGGAATGAGAAGAAATTACAATGTGTCAGTAAAAGACTGCTATATTAGACCCTATTCCTACAAGATCTGCGTAGGCATTCTGCCGTTCCCATGCTGAGAACTGATAACTTCAACAGAGCTCTAGGTAGAAACAGAGATATACCCACATGGCATTTATTGTAGTACAGAGAATGGAGAATACTTTCAATTCAGGAATGCTGAAAGTCACGTTAAACTACAGATATTCTAAGTATTAAATTTTATGCTGAAAGAAGTAATTTGTTCACAATAACTATTGCCTTTTACTGGGTTCAGACTGCCCATTATTGTTCTCAGCTTCTTTTATCCTTGCCTCTTTGAATGAACCATAAATCTGGTTTCTTCATAATACTTTATAGGATAAGAGAAAATGAACAACTCAAAAACACAAAATACTTCGTGAATAATTTTGTTGTAGTCAGCTTCAAAACTTGCACAAATAAATTACATCTGGGCAGTTAATCTTAAGGCTGTTTTCCAATAAGCTATGGATGCAGGAGTAAGCAACACAATACACGTTGCAATCAGTCTCATACTTACTACTTCACGTTTTTCCACTTCAAACCAACGAGAGATTCCAGGTAAACTCTGCACCAAGATCAGTGTAGTTCTCTCCACCCATAGGCTCTACAATATACAATATAAATTTATTTCCCTAATTTACCTCTAGAATTTTCTTGGTTATTCACAGTTATCTGTGAATAACATAAAAACAAGTATTAATATCCAATAATCTATTGATATGTCCATCCCAGAAGCCCACAACTTTAATATTTCTCAGTACTTTTTATGATTCCTGACTAAACAGTAATTTCTGCTGCTTCTCTACTCTTATATGCATGATGTTATTCTGTATTATATGTTGTCCTCTCATCTCCAAAAGTCACTCATGACTAAATTAGCATTTTGATATTTCCTTTCTTAGATAGTAACTGAGAAAAGAGTGTGTTCAGAGCAGACCAACTCAGAGCTCTCCTCTGTGATGTCCTATTTTCGGATTCTAAAATGCGGGGGTGATGAGATAGTCCAATGTAATAATACTATATACTTAGTTCAAGAGTCTTATAAAATGACAGTCAAGTAAATGGTTAACACATAGTACAGATCTTACACAAAATACATACAAGCTATACAATTAAACTAAAGCTCTAATCTTTAAAGGACAACGGATTTACTTTAGCTATTTTTTACCCTTAGTAACCTGTAAACTAAGTACCCTTAGTACCCTGGTTCTTCTCTCCAACTATGTAAGGACATTGTTATAGGTCAGAATACTAGAATGTGCTCTAGGTCAGGATGTGAGCATTTATAGTAGATCAAAATTAAAATTTCACCAGAAAAAAATGTAAGTTGAATTTCCAGTCTGATATTTTTATCGTTTACATGTTAGGGAATAGACTTTTGCTCTTCTCTGAGACAAGCTGTAAGTTCAGAAGTAGTTTTCAGCTTTTATATCACAGGGTTGGAACATTATGCTGTATTTTAGTCAAAACTTTCTTTCCCCTGCTCTCAGTAGAGGAAATTTTTGGTCATCCTGTCCATACCACAGAAGAGTAACTCAGCAATGTTTACCCGTCTGCCTCATAAGCTTCTCTGGAGGAGGCTGCTCTGCTTTCTGCAGTTCTGCCTTCAATGTATCATCAAAGTAAAAAATGAACAGGTACTTTTTGCTCCCCTGTCGTCACATACAAAAAGACCTTTCAGCTCGTATATAACTATTACAGGAATTTTAACTAAAATGAAGAGTAAAAGAGTCAAATTTGACCTACTGTTTCCTTTAGAGAATTTGTCTGAACACAACTCAGTTCAATAACACAGCTGTAATTGATGTTTCAAATAAATCCTTAGGTCTAGTAGTTTGGGAAAGTGCATGGTACTCTACCTTAAACTCATTCTCCTTGTCCTTGGTACCTTTGTGAAATGGCCTGTCATATCGGAATCGCCAGATGTGGTTTACTTTGTAAAAACTCTTGATGTTATCTGGAATGCCATCTCTCTGCAGGACTTCTTGATTTTCTGGGATTGGTGTCACAGCATAGATCTGCAAGTCTGTATGTAAAGAGTTAAGGCGTCTCCCCATCACTGAAATTAGCAAGCACATTGCCTCCTGAGATATGACAGAATAAAATTTATTTTCAAAGTTTGTATCATTAAATGCTCCTAGAATATTAATGGCTTCGGAAAGGAACCTCAGACATTTTTGATGGTTTGGGATTTCTTTGTATTATTTTGTTCTAATCTCTTATATAAGGAAGAAAAAAAGAGAAATAGAGCTACTTACATGGAATAGTACATGGAATAAAATGATTCAATTAAATATATTCTTATATACTGGATGTCACACCATGCCAGTATTATATTTTATTGTAAGAACTTGAGTTATTGTAGCTTGAACTGACATAACATTATCAAAGCCATGAGAGTTCCATAAGAACTTCTGGTTGAAGTAAGAATCTTAATAATCAAGGAATTTTTAAATGAAACCAACAATTATGTGAAAATAAGTCTGAACAAAACAGAGTGAGTGGGATAAATTGCAGGGGATTTCTTACCATTAATTTAAGGGGGAGCTGATAGTCCTTGAAATTGGCTATAGGGGTACCTACATTTTTAAAACCACAAAAGATAATTAAGTAGTATGGGTTTGTGATTAGGTGGATACACTGTGCTTCTGCCTGAAAGATAGTCTCATCTGGTTGATTTGCATGTTGCATAGCAATGGCATGTGGGAACTCATTCAACATTCGCTGCTGGAAGGCCTCCAGTCTTTCATAGTCATGTCCTCGGCAAACGAATTCCTTATTCTGAGAAAAATATGAGAATTAACAAGAGCACATTATGCAAAAATGAATGGGTACCATTAGGTAGATCTAAGCACACAGTCTTAAATACACTCTAAGGGCAATTCTTACATCATTTTATCATCCAGAAGGAATAAAGAATCAAGAGGCCGGGAGGAAAATAAGAAATCTAGAAGAAGGAAAACTTACTGTATAAAGGATGTTTTATTCACAAGTCTGGTAAAATGAATAATAAAAATCTTAAGGGAAAAAGTGTGTAGTTAACCTGAAATAGCAGACTGCTTAAAATATGTAATTCAAACAATATGTAATTCAACAAACAGCTAAAACTATGAAATCAACTGACAGTCCATAAGGAACAAGAAAACTCTACTTCTTTCAACCTGGATGCTCACAATGAAGTTGCACCATTATTTTCCTGAAATATGAACATAGATACAACACATGTTAAACATCAAACACGAGCTTTCTGGATGTGAAGTACCCACTGGAAGTAGTTCTTAATCTAAACTGCATCTTAACCATTTTTCTAAAAATATTACTAAATAAACTTCATTTTTGTATCTATGTTAGAAAACTCTGAAGTCATTACTAATGTGTTCTTGAAGCAGATTTAGATAGAAACTGTAGTCTTCCTTATGGCATCTTGACAGGAAGCTATAAAGTCTGAGATCCTGGACTTCCATGGAAACTGCTATAAGAAACCAACTACAATACTGCTAATGTGCAACTAGCAGTTAAAATTTGAAAGCTTTCCTGTGAAGTTTTATTCTTTATTCCTTCCATGGCAAATATATCAGACTGTTTAAAAAAGTAACAAATTGCTTTCCCCCCAGAAAATTAAATCTAATGTAGTTAAGTTTTGAGGTGTTCCTTGTTGGTGGAAGAAGCATAAATCTGTTGATTAGTAGTGTTGTTTATGTTTAAGTTGGGAAATGTATCAATACTTACTCTGCAGATACATAAGTAGTGAAAGACTTACAGATCTGAAAATAAAGCACTCCTTACAGACTTTTTCCAGTACTTGTACTGTATTGGTTGAAGCAGTTTTTAGGAACATAAGGTATTATAACCTTTCTAGTAAACAATTTCAAATTGCTTTCTCCTGAAGATATACACAGACAACAACAAAACCTATGTGCCCACAAGACTTGTTTTGTGTAAGGATTTAAATGGAGACTTTCATTCTATATTTAAGATATGGAATTTGCAACTTTCCCAGACACAAAGAAAAATTTGGCTTTTTAGGCCTCCCCCACACAGAGGTGGTTCCATCATCGCTTATTGGCATTACTACAGGAAGGGGATCTTGGATTATGACTGTGGCAGCTCCACAAATAAGATAGATTCTGTTCTCTTCTCAAGGCGACAGTCAATGCAGTTAAACAACTGCAGACTGTGGAAGAGGGGAACAGAATAAAAAAAATAAAATTTTCAAGGGCACTTTGGTAGCTTCAGAATCTAAGATTAATGTTCAAGAGTAACTTTATATATCTTGCCAGCTTTAGTATGCTCATAAACAATGGAAGTCAGCATGCTGAATTTCCAACTCACTTTAAAAAAAAAAGTGAGATTGAGAATATAATTCCTTAAACATTTGTGTGGGAACTGTTGAATCATGGCCTGAACCTCTGATTGATCACCTGAGGTGAGCACTGAGTCAGCTGTAGGAGCACAGCTGAAGGCAATTCATCTGTGTGGTCAGAAGGGGTGGAGCCTGGCTCCACCTCTCCTAGACTCCCATTTAAGGGCTGACTGCCACTGAGGAATGATCTCTTTGGGGAGATTGCTCCTTGTGTATTTACAACACTAGTGAGCGCTTTCATTTATCTCTAACTGTTTTTTCCAACTTGATACTCTTACAGCCTAACTTCTCTGTATTCTATATAACATCTATATACTCATTGATCGTAGAAATGTTGAATTACTGATTATCCAACTGCAGAATGTCACTTCTTTTGATGCCTGCCTTCTGAGCAGACACCAGCAGGAACAGAAGAATGGGAACAGGCTACTATGAAAAGAAGATGGTGATTTGTGGAATAGTTCAGGCACATGGTTTCCAACACAAACTAGAACCTTAAGCCTGTGTGGGATTCTAGAAGTCTATTGTTTGTCCTTCTGTTAGACAGAACCTTTTCTTGCCCGTGATAACATGAGGATATCACATTCACCACTGAGAATGCCCTGCTTCTCATAGAAGAACTTATACATAGTGTGATCAAATTTTCAGGTATAGAAAGTAATAAAGAAAAACAACACTGAGTGTGCCCCCAGTGGCGCAGTGGTTTAAGCTGCTGCCTGCGGCACTGGAGGGCCCGGGTTCGAATCCCCCCTGTGGTGCAGGGGTAGAAGTGCCGCTTCGCTACACAGAGGGCTGGAAACCCGGGAGTTGGACTCGATGATCTCTAAGGTCCCTTCCAACTCGCACGATACTATGATACTATGATACTATGAACACGACTCCCAGAATTTCTCAAATTGGTTCATTTCCAATTCACTTACTCTTAAGAAGAATGGAAACTTCTTCCCATAAAATCCAACTCTGAAAAATTCTGGCTCCAAACGCTGTTGATCCATAATTTTATCATACAAAGATGCTTCCATCATCTGGTTGAGATTGAAAAGAAACACAGTTAGTGTTCTCTGAAAATGTATTTTTACCTTAAGCTGTCACAAAACACAAGGTGTTTAGATGTACTGCTCTGGAGAACTGCAATTATACTGCAATTGCAGTACATCTCTGAGTAAAAGTAAGGAGCCATATTCAAAACAGTCATGTTCAAATCATACCAGTTCCCAATGATTTCAGCGTCTAACGTGAGTTTCTTGAAAAGCTTCATGATAGTAATTATATCATTAATATCAACACTTATTTTACTCAAAATATAAACATTAAGTCATCTTTATGTCAAAGTCTTTTTTTCTAATTATGAGATTTCACCAAAAAATTCCCTGTTCGTACTTTTTTTTTAATGCTGTGGGGAAAAAAAAAAAAAAAAAGCATTAACCCCATTTTAGCTAATGTAAACATTTATTTAATGTGTAATATCAGTAACTGCTGAGTTTATACTGCTACAAGAAATCCCCTAGCTCCTTTTTAGATTAAAACATAGGTGGCACATATATAGTAGAAAGACACTGACTAATGCAAGCACAGAACACATTAAGTACAATTAATTAAATATGTTAAATATGTATAAACAAATTATTTTGTTAATATGATGACAGTCATTTTTTGTTCTTGCCTACAGCATTCTGCTATTATCTAAATGTATATATTAGTCTATAATAATCTATTACTTAGTAAGCAGATCATAGTGTTATAGTCATTGCATTATGACTGTGCCATGAATGACTCATTTTGTCTATATGAATTAAGCAGATCATATTTTTATGCAATACATTGATTAGCAAAGTTGTACGTTATTTGTTGCAAGCTGTTTGTTTCCAACTACAACTGCAAAGTCATGCTGCTGCTCCTAACAAAGGCCTGCTTAGAGCACATTCCATGGACAAACAATAGGGAATCAACAAAACTGCACTGATAGATACAGTATTTTTGCATGAGCGTGCACACAAAGGGAGTGTTTTACAGGTACAAACACTGCAAGACCACTTCTTACACTTTAGCTTACACTTCTTTTTATAATCTGTTAGAGAAAACAAGTACAAGCTTAAAAAAAAAAAAAAAAAGAAGAAGTGTTTTCAAATGGAACTGAAGGACTCCTCAGTGGCAAACTTAGGTTTCCAGGTAACATTTTATATTCCAAATGAAAAAAGCTCTTTGATCCATGATTGATGAAAAGAACTTAGGTACGTTACCCTCATCTTGCTAAGATTTCTGTAGTCATAGTAGCTCTCATATTGTTCAGCAATTTTCCTGCATAAAATAATGCCATTTTCCCAACACTGCAAGCAAGTACAAGATGTTTAGTAATTTCACAACAACTGACAATTTGTGACTTATTAGTGAAGTTTGTTCTTTCTACGCCAGGTCATACTTCCAGTATGGAAGTGAAATTAACTGAACATATTGTTCATTAGACATACAGATAAATGTTAAGTAATACTGATGAATTATTTGATAGACTGATTCAAACGGGTAGGATTTTCACATTTTAAAAACCTGTTCCTCTTAACATACCCTGCTTAATTTTTGTTGTTTGGAATATTTTATTGCATAATATGATTTAAACTATAAACTGATCAGAGAATTTTCTGGAAAGAAAAAAAAAGATCATCAACATTAATTTAAAAACATTTCCAAGGCTTACCTGAACATTATACTATCTATGCAAAATTGCAGTGAATTGCTTGTTCATCCCTGGGATAAATAATTACACAAAGGGTATATGAAATTTTAAACGACAGGATAATTGCTCTTGCATAATTCAGAATAAGCATTCTCAATGATGAAAATGAATTGTGACCTCCCAAAAAAACTTCTCCTTTTAGAGATTCTGCAGTTGCTACTCAAAATGACACATCACAATTTAGGAGATGCAAACATAGATCTTATAGATTCCAGATGTTTCGAATGTTATTCCTCACTTGGTCACTCAGTGAATTGCATAAGGTTTTTTTGCTGTACAGCTCATTTTCACCACCTTTAAAATGGGGAGAAATTATACTACCTTTTAAAAAGTCCTTCGACACTTGCAAAGAGAATTGCTACACAAGTGGAAATTATTCTCACATTTAAGTGTGGGAGATTTCTAGGATACAAACAGAATTAGAAGGAACCTACTGTGTCGCTAAGTAACTGCTTAATCAGGTAGTGACAAATACTTCCCCTCTGTATTAGAAAATGCAAAACTGGAAGTAAGTCATCAAGTGAATTAACTATCCTTTCTAGATTTATTCATTAAAATAGGATTATTTTACCTTTCCTCTATCAAAGTTTTGAATGATAGTCAGATGGAGATACTCTTTACGTTGCCACTCTGTTTGCATGGGGTAGTTTAGAAATTCTCTCAAAGGCCGATCAGACCACTCCAACAGCTCATCATACAGCAAGAGTGTGTAGGCAGCCTCTGCAAGACAAATTACACCACAATAGATATAAACACCAAGCAAACAAAACACAGAGAAAGTACATCGTAGTGTTTATACTGTTACCGAGATACACCTTTTTGGAGGAAAAAGGATGTATTTGAAGTAATAAAACAGGTGGTTGTGGTGATGTTGGGCATTCTTAAGTTGCCTACTAGACTTCTTTAATTGCAGATTTGATATGCTGAGGTAGGTGAACTTGCCCCAGAAAACTGTATCTTACTTCTGACTTCCATGTACATTCCTCTAAGTCAGATGATGTCAACCAGGCTATACAGGGATTATTTTTTTTTCTAATAGTGTTCCTCTTATGCACCTAGACTAATAAGATGTGGATGAAAAGCCATCGCTACAGAAGATGTTTGTGGGGAACTGCGCTTTGAAT
The DNA here is from genome assembly GCF_039878825.1 of Excalfactoria chinensis. Classification (NCBI taxonomy): domain Eukaryota; kingdom Metazoa; phylum Chordata; class Aves; order Galliformes; family Phasianidae; genus Excalfactoria; species Excalfactoria chinensis. Next base: position 25,598,033 of record NC_092825.1, on the reverse strand, counting down.
ACAAATGTCGTAAAACACAAAGTATGGTGTATGCAATGCTGCATTATAACATGTATGCGGAAGAGGGACCACTTGAAGTTGCACGGACAGTCTTAATTCTCACATCACACAGCTTTCAGACTGCTTGACTAGAAATGTACATTTTCCAAGTCTCAAGCTACAGTCTAGTAGTAAAAATATGCAGCATGTTTACATAACAATTAAGAAAACATCCATGAAGTTGATAACAATCATTCAAAATTGAAAGAAAGAAAAACAGCAGAGCATAAATAGATGTCAGGATAGCTCACTATGGCCCTTCCTTTCTAACTTGTCACCCAAGTTCTTAGCCAGGAGTTTTATTTTCTAAAAAAAGGACTTTTTTATTCACAAAGAGTTAAGATGCATTAGAAACAGTCCTGTAAATCATACTGAGAAAGGAGAGAATAAATATTTTAAGTATGCTGACTTCATCCCTGGAATGAGACTGTGAAGTTAGCAAACTAATGGTACAACGTGCAGGAATGCTGCTGAAGTAGCAGACTTCTACTCCCGTGTACTTGAATTCAGTCAGTTCACAAAAGATCTGTATGTTGTCACTGACTGATAAGCAACACAATGGACTACTTAAGTCTATTTCCAAGTGGAACTTCTAAGTTGAAGTTAGACTGCTTCTAACCATGGGTGTGAGCCAATTCTTCTCTGAGTCTCTCATAGCAAAATAGATCTTGGAGTCATGTAATTTGCTATGGAGAAGAATGCAGAAATCACACATACCATTAATATTAGAATGGATGGCAAAACAAAATGAAAAGGCTCATATCACTGCTGAAAGTGAATTGGAGACATATTTGCAGTCAGTTTCTAAAGGGAATGCAGCATTGCTTAAAGAGTTGCTAACATCTGTTATGTAAGATCAGGAAATTAATAATTTGGCAAAAAAGCCAGCTGGGACGAAGATAGTAGTGCTTGATAATCAAAATTCTTTTGTGATTCACTACTGCCGGGTCACATGAGGAAATGAAAATCCTCTCCTTAATATACCCTGCAATCTAGTTTAGACTTTAAACCCATGAGTAGCAAAGGGACTGTAAAAATTTCAAGCTAAGGACCTTTCCTATGTATCCCAGGAAATTCACTGCCAGTAGGTACCCACAGCCTGTTTACTAGTGTCCATTAGCCAAGAAATCTACTTTTAAGAATGAAAACAATCTCCAGAGATTCTGAACACACAAAGCTGCTGTTGCAATCACTGGGAAATGCACAGAGGTATTACAAGGTCACTTGAGTATTTTGGCAACCAAAGACTGTTTAATTTAAAGAGATACTGATTTTATCCATTCCAGCTATTCTTCATAACAGTCACTCAGATGAAGTGCCCCTTTTGTTGTATAAATAACAACCGTGCGCTTACCTTCTTACTTTTCCATTTAAATGATAATTGTCAGCCCTGGTGCCAAATTCACATTGAAAAACATTGGACAATAGAACTGCAAATGTGATATGCAAAGATTCACACTACCAAACATTCTCATAAACCTCATCTATGCTTTATTCCTCTTGGGTGAAGAACAACTCATGATATATATGGCTAGCACGCATCAGCAGTCATTGTTTCAATAAACACAGAAAGTAGCAGAGTTGTAGTTCTCAAAGAAGCCCCACAACTCTGAGGGAGACTGACTGAGCAAGAAAACTCAGCCTGAGTTTGTATATTCTGCACTGCACATACATACTGAAGGTTTGCAAATCACAGTCTAGTCCTAAATACCTCTTCTAGTTTGCATTTAGTTACCTGTAAAGTTCTGTGCTTTCAGATGTAGGTCATAGAGCTTATGAATATAGCGAATATACATCTCTTCTTTGTTCAGTTCAGTCTTGTAAAAATTCTGTAATAAAATTGAATGAAAATGAAATGTAGTAGATAATAAATATATTTACAAAAAAAAAAAAAAAAGACTTTCAATATAATATTTATCTCATACATTTGGGAGACCAGCCAGCATATATATATGTATATATGTATATATATATATGTATATATATATATATTCCCTATATATATATATATATTTAGTAAAGAAAAAAAAAAAACTAACAGAACTGAAATCTGATGTTTCTTTCTCTATAAACATTAACCCACCCCCAAAATATGCCCATTTACCCTTACTTAGACTATTTAACATCTTGCTGAAAGGTCCTTGTTGATTTTAAAATGCTGACATTGCTTTAACTTTTGTATTCATATTTTAACAAAATATCTACTGCCTAGTATGTCTGCTCCTCATTCTTGCATAGTAAAATGCCAGAAAGACTTTGGAACATTGCAAAGAACTGTCTGGTACTGTAAATAGCATAATACCAACTGAAAAAAGTGCTTTCTTCAGCCCTGACTTATGCTGGGAACTGAATACATAAATACTGAATGTATGATTGCAATACATAAGTTATACACTAAATTAATATTCAGGACAATATTTATCTAGCTAGAGATTTCTGGATGAGTAACTTCTTTTTTTCTGTAATTTGGATAAAATATAGGATGCAACATCAAAACTTTTAGTTCAAAACATTCAGCATTTGCAAACCTAAACTCAAGTATGAAAAGGTTATAAGAAGAGGAGGACAATTATATTTCACTGTCCACAAGTGTTCCATGTAGTTACCATGGGCATGCAGGTACATTTCCCCTTGTAGCTACATTTCATGTTTAGGATAACATGCTTTGGTTAACAAAAAATTCATAGGATAGAAATATCCAGCACTGTTACTCCTTAGCAATTAACTGTTTCTGTTCTATTATTCAAAACTATTAATATATGAACTCTAAGCAAGTAGTCAAAATGTTTCTCTTATTGGAAAGTATTCTTGTGTGACAGTTTTCTACACTGAATTATTATCAAAGAGAAAAGTGGGAGAAACATTAAAATAGTATAATAAAAATACTACTTAGATGAGAAAAAGAAAAAAGAAACCCTAGCTTCATAAAATGACTTTCAGGCCAACATACGCCTTCACAATAAGAAGACTTCTCTTTTCCTCCCATTACGTGCTAAAGGCTCCAGGACTTGTCACAGGGGCACTATTAAACACCTTTTAAATCAGCCTTTCTGAACAAACACTGCTAATGTGAAACCTGTCTCTGGTGGTCCAAAGAGTGGAAAGAACAGGAAAAAAAAATCCTACATTTTCCTTTCATATAAGTTAGTGATACTGGTACCTCTGCGTATTTCATGATGTAGCATAATTCCAGTTAGCCTGATAACTGTTAACTTGGTCAATTCTACTTCCCAGAAGAACAGCATATGTACATCTATGGTATAAACATTCCCTTTTCAAGCCAATCAACCCTCTCATCTTTGGAAGTCAGATTACCTTTGAAGTGTTAATGAAAAATGAAGTATTGCTTCTTTCTCTATGTTTCAAATAATGTTGGGATCATACATTCCTTTAATAATTTGCATTAAAAAAAAAAAAAAAAAACAACAAAACTTTTGAGCTGACAAACAGTTTGTCCCTCATATGGACAATTTAATGACTTAAACTATGTGTGCTATTCTTGTAATCAAACTTCACTTTTCAAAATTTAATATTAGTTGTTGCTCAGGTGGGGTAGAAAATCTCCCTTAACTTGTACAAGCCATAGAAAATCCTATTAAAAGCATAACGGTGTTTTGGTGGGTTTAAAATGCTTGAATTTTGTTTTTTGTTAAAATCTTGAATGATTTACTAATAAAACCTTTAGAAGTCCTCACTGGTAGAATGAAAATAATCCAGGTACTTTACAGAACTGAAATCGTGCCAGAGATTCTGATAGAAGCCCAGCTGTTTTATGGCTGTGTAGTAAACATTTTCCATATTTGGAGAGTATGATTTCCCTGCTGAAGAAATCCTTTATTCTCTCATGTATAACTGCTACTTAGAAGTGCTATCAAATTGTTTTGCTGATGACAAAAATGCAGAATTATGAGTCAACTTATTCTGCTTTTCTCCATGGCTAAAAATATAGCTTTCCAAAATAAACATATTGAAAATGGAAAATTTCCAAGGTTAACAGAAATCAACAAACTTGTCAGTAGTAACTGGCCTAGAACAAAAATGCATCTCATAAACAAAAGTGAAATATTTTCCATAGACTGCCACTGATGGTTGGTTACATGACAGGAAAAAGTTCCTGGCTGAACCAGCTTTGAAGAAGACAGGAAACCCGAGAAATGTCAGTTTCATTGGGTTTTGGGGAAGCAGAAAGGTTTGTTTCTCTCTGAGAACTCAGAGACCAATTACATTTAGAAAATACTTTGGCAAGATTTGTCAAGGAGGAAGGGAAAGAAAACTGAATGAAGCAGTATTAGAGACCTCTCAGAATCTAACTACACAAAGGAAACTACTGTATCAATTTCATCCTGAAAAAACTATCAGCAATACTAATCATAGGATACCTTATGTTGGAAGGGACCTTAAAAATCATTTCATTCCAGACTCCCTACTGTAGGCAGGGTTGACAGTCACAGGATCAGGCTGCTCAGGGCCCCAAGCAACTGGAGGACACCAGCAGGGTTGGAGCATCCACAGCTCTGCTGGGCAACCTGTGCCAATGCTTCACCACCATTCTGTCAACTAAAACTGCATCAAGAAACAGGCTATTTCCCATTCAAATATATAGCTGTATAATTGAAAATCCTTAACTGTAATAAAAAAGGGCAAAAAAAATTATACAAACCAAAAGGCTAACGGTGCAGCCAATTTTTTTGCCATCCACTTCTCCCATTTTCATGCAATCTCTAGAACAGAAAATAAAACAAAAGGAACAAAGTTTATCCTTTTCTCAACACAAAGCACACCTGTCATTCACTTGCTACATGACCCCTGAAGATTCATTTGGTCTCCTCAGACCTTGATCTCAAATTGTGGCAGCAGAAGCCAGCAAGGCAGTTCTGCTCCCCTGTGGCACTTAGGAACTCATTTCTCAGCCCTACATTGATGCCTACAGAACTCTCAGGAAGCAAAACAAGTTAAGCAGCACGTTTTGATGGGTTTCACTTAGCCCATCTCAGTCAGACCACTGCAGTCCAGCACAAACAGTTATGTTGGCACAAGGAACACTGTGACAGGAGTGAGAGGATCAATCTACTTTCTTCACAGTGTAGACCTGAAGCAGTCGTGGAATTACAACATTAGTTCCTCTGTGAAAAAGCAGAATGATCCTGACCTCCTCTTTAGAATGTTTTGAGGTCCTCTAAATTTTCCTGGTAGCACTCTATAATCAGTATCATTTATTATTTGGGAGGGAACACAGCTGATTCTCAGTCAAAATTTTAAGAGGAACCATGAAGATTTCGATTAGTCAACAAAGATAGTGTCAGTACAACCATACTGGAGTAAAAATGTAACAAACATGCACGACTGTGCAGTCACTAAAATAAATTTTACATAACTTCAAAACATTCTTGCATACATGAACTGAACAATCGTCTCAAATACCCTAACCACCACTTGCATAAACAGTTGTTCTGAAAGATGTTGGGTTCACAGCCCTGGAGGTTGTAATCCTACTCATCCCTGAGGAGGAACAGAACTACGCTATTCCTCAGTGAAAAGTAAAAACACTTCTAAATGTTAAAGGTTTGGGTGTTGTTTTTTTGTTGTTGTTGATGCTTTATTCTCAAACTGTTTTTGGGGATAGCAGAAGTATCAAGTCTCACTGTATCCCCTGTGCAGAACTGGATGCAAACCAAACCCTTAAGCTCTAGAAAGTACTACAACTTGTCCCTGAAAAGGCCTAAGCTGTAGTCTTAAATTTCTACATGGATTTCAAAAAGTACTGAGAAAATCACTTACAGTCTCCCATTCTTACAGAGCAGGATATGTTTCTTCTTTCCCTTTATTTTTTTAATGTGGTACAGTCAGATGCAAGCTTCTCACCCAGAGATCATGTTTCTGTATACATGCTTAGCGTGCCAGCTGACACTACTACTAGGCATGATTGACAGAGTGGTAAGAACTTTACATATTCTGTAAGACAGCTGTCAGGTGATTAGCATTGAGCTTAGTGACTTCAGACAGACTTGAGTCACTAACCCAACTGCTGGAAGTTCCTATATTCCAGGTAACAAACTGGTGCAAGTGACTAGATTTTCATGTGAGGGATTCTCTGTTTTCAGACATGTTGTGCAACTAGCGAGTTGACTAAGTAGCTGTGTCCAGAGATCCTAAGTTGATATGTCCATGTATAGTCACTGTTTGTACAAGATTCCCGTGCTTGTCTCCTAACATTTTTAAGATGACAACCTTACTCAAAGATAATCACCTGTAGTCCAGTAACCTTTCCATGAGGCGAGTCACAGTTGCAATTAATGAAACGCCACTTTCTCTCCATGTTTCCCGCTCAATTTTCTTCAGCAGACTGAAAAAAACACCAAGAAGCCAGAACAATTTCATTATTCAACTGTCACTATGACAACCACTCTGCTTTTACCAGTACCTTAATTCCTTAGCAACAACTTTGATAGTTTGTTTTTTCTTTCACAAACACCCTCCCAAGAAGCACAATTTGCAAACAATGTCTTACCTAGGATAAGGACCAAAAAGTGGAATTCTAGTCCAGGAAGCATTGACAAAACAAATGATTTTTAAATTAGCTGCATCAGATTAAAATATATCAAATACTGAATTTTCAGAATATATTCATATCCCAAAGATTTAACAAAGCTTTCACATAAAATTCATCTGTTAATTCATGCCAATACTTCACAAAACAGAAATTGTCTGGATGTATTTAGAAAAGAACATTTACCTGCTCAATAAACCTTTTTAGTAGGACCTCAACTTTTTAAACAAGGATTTTTCTTCCTCGATTCTCTAATAGTTTGGCATAGATTTAATTTAAGAATGATAAAAGGATTTTAAAAAGATGGTTCCCCCCATCACCATTACTATTTTCTTCAGAGAACAAATTATTATTACACATAAAATTTAAATTAGCTTAAATTGCTGTAAGATACTTAATTAAAACCCATGTTGAGCAGAATTCTTATATGAAAACAAATTACAGATTGAAGCAAAAAGATTTTAAAATGTTACTGTAAGTGAAGCTGTCAGTAAAATTTTACTTAATACATCTGCTAAATATCTCTGATTTTCTCTAAGTTTATCAAATATTAATCATCTGTGTATGAATTTCCAACATTTATTCTCTGTTTGAGGATGAACATGAAAGTATTTATCTACATAGTTGTTACTCCTTTGCTTTGGTGCACTACCTCAGATGGATGACATGCCTATGGAGATACTATGGCAGTCACTCTGAAAACACACTCAGGTATCATTCCCATTGAAGCCTCTGAAAAACTGCTACATCTGTATTCTTGGGGCTTTTTTGAGAGCTGCTAATAGCATTTCCAAACCTTCTGTCAGCTCCACTGACCTTCATCTATACTGAGCATGTTCAATCCCATAAAACTCCTACGTCCAAATTTCATCAAACACATAGCAGCGCCCAGTAACTCCTACATGCCAACTGCACTAACTATGCACTCCAGTTCTGTTCAGCTCCTTTTATACAGAGGAATGTCACCGATGCAATTCTGCAAGCTACTTTGACCTAAATAAAGCTGTGCTGTGCTGGAGGAAACACTGATCTTCATTCTGTGTCCTGATATCGATCTTAGATTCACCACTTCTTTTTAGGGGGCAATGAAACATCTTCCCCTCACATTCAAAGACTGACTACCTGGCATTGCTAGAAGAGACAGATGATAAAGCTGTCTCCTATCAAAAATGATGAAGCACTATGGCATCTCTGCTTTCCATACAGATTGCATAAACTATCTGCTTTTAAACTCCTGATGTTTCCTTTCAGTACAAGTTTTTATGTCTAGCAAATGTATACCCTGTTACATTATTAAGCAATGATTACTACACTGACTTTTCCTTTCTACTGCCTTTTAACTCTATGTTAAAAAGGAACATTTCAACCTAAATTCACCAAAATAATAGCCTACAGTTCCTGTAAAAAATCAGTAGATATCTGAATTCTTTTTTAAAACAGATGAGTTCAGTCTACACTTGAGTCATGTGTATTCATTATAAATAATTGTTATAAATACACACTTTCTACGAATGGGTGGTGTAGACCCATTCGGAATACTTATTCACACTGACATGAACACTGTAAGTGGACAGTTTTATATCTTGCCTTCTGATGCATGCCTCCCACTCTCCACCATACATCTTTCAACACAATGCACACACGCAAAATAAAACCATTCAGAACAAAAGAGGTACTCAAATAAATTCCTTGGCTTTCTCATGGACAGATTGTGACATAAGTGACTGGCTCTAGTTAAGCATTCTGTCTTTCTAACACCTTGTGTTTGAAAACAGACACACTCTTAACATCTCTCTTCTATTTGATCCTCTTGCTGGATCGATTTGCTTTCTAAATGCAGCCTCTTCCCGAAGTGAAAACCTAAACACAGGTAAAATTCTTCCCTTGCCTGTGTTATGGCTTCCTTAATCATTCAATTCCTGGTCCCCAGAGTATAGCCAAGATACTAAATTATACAAGGGAAAAAATGAAAACACTGCATCTGGGCTCAACTGAAGATTCTGGTTTTTTGGTGGTTTTGTTTGTATCTTGGGATCTCCATACCGGAGTACAAAGTTCTCCAGATACCTCAGTTTAGTCAGAGATGTCCTAGTTTACTCGGATAAGTCAAAGTCAAACTTCACTGTAATTCAGAAAAGGAAGAGGAACTTCCCAAACCTCAGAATGTTCAAGGTGGACTAAAAGACTTGGTCCTGAGTCTAATGGAACAGGCAGGGCTGAATTCAGTCACACAGGCAGAGGAAGAAATGAAGAAGAATGAAGACAGCATGGGAGAGAGAGCAGTCAACATTTTTTATACAACAGCTCTATGTCTAGTGAATTCACTCAAGATCTAACAGAGATAGTTATTGTCAGATTAGCTTGAATCCTAATTGCAGTTACTTCAAAGAGAAGCTTAACCACCAAGGGAGCCTGCCATCCTAGGCTTTGTGCTTCAATAATACAGCTACTTATCCTCCACACCTGAAATGGTTTGTGTTAAGCCAAACTGAAATATAGCTACTGATGTGATAAAACCTCAGCATCTACCACATTCAGAACAAATGATTTACTCAGATAAAACCTTTTGCTCCCATTAAATAAAATTCTTTTCTCGTTGCTAGTTAACTCAGGGTCTCCTTTTCAGGATTACAATGCAAAAACAGATCAGGACACCTTCCTTACCATGATTACACTAGGTCGCAATTAGAAACATCTAGTTTCTCCTTATAGTAAAATGTTCACCACTTCTGTGTTCTGCATGGAATTACAGAGCAATTAAGATTAAGGTTGGAAACGACCTCTGAGATCATCCAGTCCAACCAGGCTGGAAAAGCAGGAACAAGAAGCAAAGAGGCATTATTTTATATCCGTGTAATTCTCCTCAGCATAGTGATGCCCTCTACTGCATCATGAGCTAATCACTGTGTGGTCACATTCAAGTCACTAGAAAGGCATAAACAGCAGCCATCTTCCTCCCACTTTCACTGTGTGTTTTCATTTGATGAAGATAATTCCAATATAAGCAGTGAATTGTAAGCATGCAGCCTTTTGGAGATGTCCAGAGTTGCTTATAATTTGTCTCCGAAAACAGAAGACATTCAAAGGAAAGATGTAGTGGGAAGAAAAAAAAAAAGAAAAGTTAACGTGGGAGTTGAGAGATTTAAATTCATTTTCTGATTCAGACAAAATAAACAAAAAGCATGACAAAAACAGAATGTGTCACACCCACTGTAGCTACTACACTGAATCCAAAGTAGGTGTGTGCATCTTCTTGGCTCACAACTGTACCTATCTAAACCAACCCAGCCACATCTTCAGACCGATGAGGTAACACTGCAGCAATTGTTTTTGTTAAAGACTATGTAATCACTGCGGGTCTCAGACCTACAATACTGTTTCACATTCCCAGGGTACAGAGCCCTGTCACTTTAGTCTAAACAAGTCTGTTTTTGTGCACTGTGTGAAGACAGTCTAGTATTGCTTAAATTACCCATGGAAGGAAAGAAAAATAGAGAAGTCTCACTGATTCCATACATTCAGCTCCCTTAACTGTCTGGTTTTAATCATTTTCCTTCATCTACCCTTGGAACACTGTCATCCTCCATTTTAGATTAGTACCCTCTCCAAGCTTTCCTGTTGAGAGGTGTTAATGTATGGACTCTAACACAAATGAAGAACTAATGATCAATAAGTATTTCCCATTTTCTTGAACTGGAAATTAACTTGAGCAGATACTCTGAAATTTGCCAAAAAGCCTCGTTATAACTCAGCTGAAACAGACAGAAACAAATATACTGACGCTGCGAGACATTTTGCAATTTAGATTTCTGTATCATGAGCATTTAGACTTAAAAAAATGCTCTCCCAGTTTTTCACCATGTCTTGTTTAACTTCCCTCAGTTTAAATGTAATTCAAAAATGTAAAAGAAATTAAGAACTGTATTTCATACTAATATGAATTCTTACAGTTATTTCAGTGACAGATACCCTGATGTATTTTGCAAGAGGATGTAGTTAGACTCAATTCTATAACCAGAGAGTCTCCCTTAATGACTTATTTTTGAAGTTAAAATACTGTCAACACATACTGAAACACTCTTACCTGTTATTATCTTTACTCAGACTATGAAAGATCAATGAATAATCAAAAGAAAAGTCTGCTTTACCATATTGTGCTGCTGTTTATCATCATTCATGCAGCCTCTCTACCCCTACCCACTTTTGCTTTTGAAATGATATTTAGAAATCCTATACTTTTTCAACTCATCAGCACTGCAGATAATTATGTTTGCAATTCACAATCATTATATGCATTAGACTAAAAACAAACCTGGGTTTAGTATTCTCGGATCTGAATGTTGTAATTCAATGACAACAGAGGTAAAATTTAATATAATGAAGAAGGAATGGTTAAGAAGCCAAATAAACAAAAATATCATGTGTTTAACAGCATTAAAGAATGTATTTCTTGGAATCCTGAAGAGGAATAACACATCTCCTATTACAACACACCAAAAATGAGTGAAATCTTCCACTTAGGGGAAATAGAGCTCTAAGAAACAGCAAAGAAGACAGAGTTCAGTGAGTTATTTTTCACTCCGTGACATTCATTTATTTCCGTCCGTGGGATAAACTTATGGGGAACCTTAGGAACTTCAGCACTATAGCTTTACCTATTGGATTTCAGTGGTACATTGGTTCATTAAAATACATAAAATGTTTAAGAAGAAGTCATAGAAGAAAATAAAATAATAATAATATTAAAATAAATAAAATTCTATACATCAATCAAGAAATCAACAAGTGAAATTACACAGATAAGTACAAATTCCTGGAAATAACAGAAAATATTAATTAAACAACATTTTGTTGAATTCTCATGCCTGGTTTTCAAAACGTCCCATTTGTGCACTACCTGCACTCAATGCAATTATGAAACATTTCTTGCTTTTTGGGATTCAAAACTAGAAGTCAGAGAATGTTCTGTGATATAACAGATTTAGCCTTTCCCAATTATAGCTTTATACAAGAAGTACAGCCAGACTTTACAGATGCCATACACCACAATAAAATGTTTTTATTCCTCATATTTTCAGGGAAAAAAAAGATTCACAACTGTTCTAAGCGTTACTTTCCTACACTGCTATTAGCATCTAATACAGCTAATGGAACTGAATGAACTACTGTAAAATAAACACATTACTCACATACTGTTGAAGAGCTCTCGGTACGTTTCGTCACCTTTACCTTCCGACATTAGGCTGTCCAGTTTGTCAATCAATTTTGCTTCCACCTGCAACATATAAGTGTGGAGTAAACAGCTTCTCTTCCCTTTAATGATGATTTTAACAGTAGCTTAATTTCTTAGTGTATGGGACTTTGCTAAATGTATATTTTAGAATTACTGGTCAATCGTGTAAATCTGATAAATCACTTCATCTCTTTGAAGCTGTTATTCCCAAGGTTTGTGGGTTTTTCTCTTTTTTTTTTTTTTGGTGATTTTTTTTTTTTTTTTTTTCCTGGAGGGAGGGAGCTAATTTAAATTGAGCAACGTGACTTTAAAACTACAGGCTGAGTAGCATTTGCTGCTGCTAAGGCAGCTATCTATTTATGGAGTCAGACAAAAAGCACACAGCCCAAATAAATTGCCTGAATTCTCTCAGTGGGTTGTAAGCACAAGCCATGTTCTTAGACTGCAATAAAAATTTCATCATTTTTAACCTGTATCACACTCTCTATAGACTAATTTTTATAAATGCCTGCGTGGTTCAGAATGTTTGGAGGCTCAGACTTACTTTCTCAACCTTTCTTATCTGCCAGTGTATCTGGCCAGAAATTCAGCTTGCTGGTTTTACATATTAGCTATCAAAGAAGCTTAAAGAACATCTCAGGAGGCTAATTACTTCATCACATATTTTAAAATGTTCTGATTATAAAAAAATAGAGAGAGAGAGGTGAAGCTACAATGCAGGCTAATATTTTAGCTGTAATACATCAGCAACCACATATCTAAGGGAAAAACCAAGCTGTTGTCAAGATATTTTATTAGATAATATATCTTCTACAACTTATATTTAAACCCAAGCAGAAAGCAAAGAGGTAGAATAAGTGGATTTTTTTCATTCTCACTCCTTCATAAAAAAATTCAATTGTTATCTTAATACAAGCTTATCTATTGATAGTGAAATGCTACCTACTTACATCAGATGCACTCCTCCATTCTTAATAGTTTTGTGTTTCTGATACAGCTCTCACCCTAAGCATTATGATTGCTTGAAACTAATTCAAACACTTCTGCTTCCCTTCATTTGATGCAGCATGAAGGAGGGCACTGAGAAATGGTTTGAGGCAGTCAGAAAGTGAGTGGGAGCTGCAGGAGCAGATGGCACACTTGGTCGTTCCTTCCTAGCCCGTTAAAAAGGTGTTTGAGCAGCAAGAATACTTGGATCCTTACAGAATAACATTCCTCAAAGACCATCTGATCTTTTCTCATACTAACCCAAAAGGAAGCTATGTGAATAGTACCTGCTACTGTAAATTAGAGGGAAAAAACACCACAACAAAATCAGCCTTGTTGAAAAGTGCTGCTCCTCACTTTTGCAAGCCATAGATTTTATCCTTCCTCTTACATCACTAACATGAAGGCAGAATTTAATTCACTGCAGAATCTTACTAACACTGCACACAATCGAAAGGGAAGAAATCCTGTTAATCTCTCTCCAACAGATGTAACAACAGCATGGCCACCCTCTCTAGATTCAACCGCCAACTATTTGGACCAGTGTTCTCAGAGGTGCTTGAACTCCAGTCCTCTTTTATAGACAGCTTCATACCTGCTTAAAGTTGCCGCTTCGCCTTTGCTCCCAGTCCATCATGTCATGGAAAATGGGAATCATTACATTCCTCAGGTCTGGCTGAGGGATCAAAGTCACTTCCAGGAAGGGGCCAATCAATGCTGGAATAAAGTGAAGCTTGTGTTCCCCTAAAATGAAAGTGAACATGAACACAAATTATGTGAATTATGAGCTAGCAAACAATACAAACATTATCTTAAAAATTAAAAAATAGAACTCAAAATGTTTAACTCAAACTCAAAAACTCAAAGCTCCTTTAAAAATCAGTGTTAAAACACCTTCCATTAATTCAGCAGAGACTACAACACTAAGTTCTTGTCAGGAAAACTGGGAATGGCACACGCTAAAAACTGACCATTTAGTTTCAGTTCTCCAGGCTTAAGACTTGATCCTTCCTTGTCTTAGGTAGTAATTCATTTCCATAGCAGCCTACCTTGGGGTATTCCAGTGGCCAGTCACAACAGTCTGACACTACTTGGTATTCTGCAAAGGAAAACTACACTCCTCTCTGCTGGAATAACCCTGGGATGCCTATCCATATGAAATCAAGGTGACCACACAAAGACCAGGGCTTACGGCACATCTTACTGCCAAAAGAACTGTGTAATGCTGACTACCGTAACAGCAATTACATGAAATATCCTGCCTTCATTATTTAATTAGACTCATTAGCAGATGAACTTCATGGTGTATGCAACAGTCCTTGCCCCCTGCTGAAAGACATCACGACTTCCTCCTTTCAATACAGAAATTGGCAGGTTTCTGTTTGGTAGAAAACAGTGTGAGGAAGGAAATTATGCACACTGAGGTTTTATCCAAGCATGAGATGCAGGAGTGGGTTCCTGATATGCCAATATGTAAGTATCTATCATGTATTCAAATAAGCTAGAGGACAGATGACTTAGAGTGAATAGTCAGGACTAATCAGTAGTAAATACTGCAAATTAGTAAAATATGCTACATATCAAATGTTAACAACACTAATAAGCAAATATATCACATTTTCAATACTTCTCTTCCTAGCACAGGCTGAACAGAAAGGCTAGTTCTACTACGACTACATATCTTATCAGGGAAAAGATTTATGCAAATGAGGTTATAGATCTCAGTAACCAACAACAACCTTCAAATCCTTCACAAGCCCTTTAATGAATGAAATTAATGAATAATTGAAATATAAACATGACAAGCATGGTATTCAAAGCTTCTAATTGGTTTTGATACTCTTCCCAAACAACATTTAATTGCATTTCCCTGAGGCTTACACTTTCAAGCAATTTTCACAGTTACTGCTTATAAATATAAAAATGTTTCTAAGTTTATAACCAAGAATATATCTTCCTCTTGTTGTCCAACGTGTCATTTATGTATCAGTTCCTGATTTGTTTATGCCTTTATGGTTTAGTGGAACTAGGACTTTGGGGAAGATTTGATGCAAATCTAGCATCTCCAGAGAGTTTCAGAATTAAGATATATGCCTGTTCCTTAAACTGTTTGGCAACAGAACTAAAATTGTGAGCATAATTATATTTCCAGGCATAAAAATTCTGCCCAAAATGAGCAGTACTTTCTCTTCTAATTTCCTCTGACAGGTTTCTCTTAGTTCTCTCTGAAGAAATAGGGATAGGTCCAATACTGTATCAATGCTTACAATGTTGGGATGAGGTACAAATAAAAAGGGTTTTCTGACACTTGAAACAAAGCTTCACTTAACCATAGAATCATAAAGGTTGAAAAAGACTCTAAGATCATAGTCCAACCATTCAGCTACCACCAATGTTTCTCCACTAAAGAATGTCCCTTAGTACTACCTCTACCCTTTCCTTAATTACCACTGATAATGTTGACTCCATAACTTCCCTGGGCAACCTGTTCCAAATCATACTTTTTTTCCTAATATCCAACCTGAACCTCCCCTGGCACATCATGCAGCTCTTCCCTCTAGCCCTATCACTTGTTATGCAGGAGAAGAGGCCAATCCCCACCTCACCACAACCTCCCTTCAAGTAGTTTGAGAATGATAAGGTCTCCCCCAGGCCTCCTGTTCTCCAGATTGAAAAAACCCAGTTTCCTCAGCTGCACCTCATAAGACTTGTGCTCCAGACCCCTCACCAGCTTTGTTGCTCTTCTATGAACATGCTACAGAGCCTTGATGTCTTTTTTGTTGCGAGAGGTCCAAAACTGAACACAGCACACCAGAATGAGCACGGGAAGACAATCCCAACTCCTCTACTACTAGTAACTGTATTTAATAACTGAAGTAATAATATTTCTTTCTCATTCTTGGAGCTGCTGAAAATGTCTTTTAACTCCTTACCTAAATTCTGCCACATGCTGAAGATTTCACATCCCATTGTTACCCGCATGTCACCGTATCTAGAATATATTAAAAATAAAGCAAAACAGTGAAAGATCATTTCAGAAAATCAAGTTCCTATAGCATTCTAGGACACAGTTAAATGAAATGTCTCATTTGTAGCTCATAAAAAAAAGATTCAGAGGGGATGATTTCTTCCAAGTTCTTGCTCCTCACATTGTATCCAGCTAAAACTATATTCTTAAAATCCACTTCATTCAAAATACTGTCAAAAGTACTTGTTACTTCTCAAGGATGTACATCAGCAGTGTAACTATGAAGCAGAATCTATCTTTTGCAACAAAAGCTCTCTCAGATTAAATAGTTTTGCTCTTGTTTAAGGAAACAACTGGCAGAAATACCCAAATGACTCTGGATTAATTTACACAAGAACTGGAAATTAGTGTCAGCGCTGCGACAACATGGATATTTTGCTCCCATGCCTGAATTAATTTAGGCACTTCCATGAAGGCTGCCATCATCTCAGATATCAATACAAAGAGCCAGAACTAAATATCATTCAGGACTATTGTTACTGTGATTTTTTGGTAGGACATTTTGCAACCTCCCATGTCTTACGTTTTGAGAAGCATCTGATCTATTACAGTTTTCTAGAGGTTGAAAGCAATACTTACTTTTCTAAAACTTTTTTTTTCTTGGAAGGTGTGAACATCTCCAACTGAAGACATAACTGGTTTATAAAAATTACAGCAAGGAAGAAGTAGGAATCCCATATCTACAATAAGCAGATGGCTTTTGGTTATTTCATTTTCTCAGTATTACCATATTGTGACCACCCAAGTTGCCAATTTTCAAATTACATCACTTGAATAATAAATTACCCAAACTGTTTTTGACTAAATTTCATTGCACAGAAGTATACTTTTCATCAGCACCAAAATACTCAGCAGAAATAAATCTGTTTTACATATTTTACATCTCTTAAATGCGGAAGTTTCAGAGTTGCAGATTTTTATGATTATTTTTTACATCTGCACACCAGAAAACTTTACTTTTTAAGTTTGGACAATTTGGACAACTTAAAAGCTATCACATGACAGAACTGTCATATTTTGGCCTGTTCTCCTTTATGATTTTATTTCCCAGTCTCATCAGATAACAGCTGCAGGCCTCACTGGACAAAGTCAAAGCCAGGCCTCATTCCCATATTGTAAATACACAAACGTTTGTGAGCATGCTTTTAGAATCAGATATTGAAACTTCCACATAGGTCAAAAAACGTCTAAAATAAAGACTGAAATATCAAAATGAAAAATAAACAGAAAACAACAACAACAACAAAATAAAACAACAAAAAAATGATAACATTCCCATTTTTTAGGCAAATCTGGTATTTAAGAAAACATTTCATTTCTGAACATCTGGAGTTGCTGATATAGTAAAAGTTATAGGTGTTCAGATGCTGGACCATCTAACAACACCCAGGCCACAGGACAACGCAGCAGCAGGCACTGTATCTATCTTTTGTTAGACATATTTACTCTACCTTGTAATCAAAGTTTTCATTTAAGAAGTTTTTACGAAGGGCATCTGAAAGGTACAAGACTGTAGTGATGATCACACTGAAAAGAATAAATAAGAGAGTAGTTTTCATTAAGTGGAAATTCATAAGTAATACTCAGAACCACATTTTTTTTCAGTGGAAAATTAGGTGTACCATACAGAGTGACATTAAATTCTGCATTTTAAAATTATACAAATGCCTGACTGCTAACAGCATTTGTTGACAGAAAACCAGCATATGAAGAAAAAGAATGGGTGTTCTGTAGAACACTGTAACTTATCAGGAAGAGAAATCATTAATTTTGTTATGCAAATAATGCTGATATCACAATTACTACTAATACATACAGTGATATAAACAGTTGAGCAATTTGCTTTCAACTTTCTTCGTCCTGAAAATACATACGCAGAGATTCTCAGTATAAAATACCTAGTAATCATCACATGTACAACAACGACAGCCCTTTGAAAAAGTCTTTTTAAAGACCAGAGGTAAATGCAAAACTGCATGAACTCTGCAAGGAAGATGTCTTTTCTGACTGTTGCAAATGGTTGCACATTGTTCATAGACTGACATTTTCCTAATTCACACCACCCTTAGATATATACAGGCAACCAAAACCTTTTCCTGGTGGCTGTCTCCAGACGTCAATGACAATCTTCTTTACAAGCAAGTAAACAGGATTTGCCAAAGTGCATGTTTGAGAATCCACAGAATCAGATCAACCTCAAAGATTTCAATAAGTGAACCTTTAAGCTGACCTGCTGCACTTGTAACTATCGACTTGTTTGGTGAAATAAAAAATCCATATAAACCAATCTTTTTCAAAGCAGTCGGTAGTGGATGCTTATGGGAGAGGAAAAAAGATTAACACTAAATGATCTTTTCACTGCCTCACTCATGTAGCTCACAGCAGTCAATGGTTTAATGACCTCTTGAAAAAAAGATTATATCTGCAACACTTCATGTAACTGCCATCTATTGAATGTTAATACATTCAGAAATTCTTTGAATGTTTGAACCTGTATCATGTTGCAATGCTAAAATTTGTTTCCTTTTTCACACTTTGTACTTCATTTTTCATGTTTTTGCTATGAATTTAAGACTAAACATATCTTACTAAATACAGTAACAAGATATTATATATATATATATATTTCAGGATATGATATCTTCAGCTTCACAACAGTGAGATGTTATACATTAACCAACCCATCTAGAAGATAAAGCATATTTTTCTTCAGGCATTTCTGACAGATCTCAGGTTTATAAACACAAAATGGCTATTTATCATTTAGGTTATTGCTAGCTCAAACGTTCACTTTCATTTCTCAACTTCTAAAATGACTGCCTCTGTCATGCTCTATATTCTGGTTTGATGTGTCTGAACACCTGGAAAATCTGAGCCTCAGACTGTCTTTAGACCACTGTTTGATTTTCATATTTCCTTAGGCCTACTTATATTGCTCAAAGGTAATTGCCATACATACTGTTTTTCCAGCAATTACATTGTATCTTAGCTTTTCTAACCTTCCGCATTTAGCACTCATTTGTACAGTTTATCCCACTCTTTCAGCAACAGTGAGCTACAATGCACTTCCTGTTGCAGCATGGATGACAAAGTGAAACGTTAGCAAAATGTTAACATAATCAAAGCTAAGAATGAACACATGGTAAGGAAAACAATCATTTCATTCTTATTATGGTGCATGATTTAATTTACAGCCCACATGTTTCACAAAAAGAAAATAGTTTGTGAATTCCAGGAAGATGTTTTGGTAAGAAGGTCAGTTCATCACAATTATTGCTACATACAATTTCAACCTACGGTGCAAAGTAATCTCTGAAAAAATGGTATCCATGAGAAAATAACAAAATATCTCCAGAGACGCAGCCATATTGCCAAGTTTACAGCACTTAGAAGTATTTCTATCCTTTCTTGCCACATTCACGTGGCAAGTAAAACTAAAGTCTAACTAAAAAGTCTAAAATCTGCTTAAACTCATACGAGTACAAATTTTAACTGTAATTTTTAGGAGACTTTCTCATAATTTTCCTGAGATAGCAGAATAACTGCAATGCAAGTGTATGTTGCTATAGGCAACATAGCTCCACTTTGATTTATTTGATAAACCAGAGATATCATATGGATTAGTTGGTAAAAAGTAGGCCTGTAGAGTGAGAGTGCATGTGTAGTAGATTAAACAGTCAGACAGCACAGAATGATGATGGCGCTGTTTCTGACCCACAAACTGAATCCACTCAAGCTACTAAAATCAGGAAGGACAGAAAACACTGCTAAGCATATGGCTCCTCTCTCATACCACACATAAAAAGAAAGGGTTTGGTAAGGGGCAAATATAGAATGCAGACGTCGCATTTTACCCTTTAATGCTGTGGAACAAATCAGATGTTGAAAAAGAAGAAATTGTTTTTCATATTCTATAAATAAACAACATATAGTATATACATATATATTTATGTATATACACCTTCCACTGTATCCCTATAAATTCATGTGCACGTGTACACCTATGTGCACGTGTACACCTATGTGCACATACACTCTGTGACAGACTGAATGGTGCGGATGCATTCTTACAGGTTCAGTTGGAAGCAATATTTTGTATTACACACAAGCATGAACGCTGTTAGCAACACTGTGTATTACATTAAAGCAAGAATTTTTGTTCAGTGTAGGAGTCTCAGATTCCCACACCATGGGAGCTAATAGGATTCTTCAAAGCAGTCATAATGATGAAACTAATGTTAATTTGTTGTCTTCTTTTATTGTGCATTCTGTTTGAATATTTTTAAATAATAATAGTAATGTCTTCCAGTTGTTACCGAATTGGATAACCAAAATGACTTTCTATTTAAAGTCAATATGCCCAACTGTCAGCAGATACATTTGTAACTTTATTATAAGCAATACATTAGAGTAAATCTTACTCTACAGATAAATGATTTTTCTATAATCATATTCATGCATTTATTTTGTATGCTTATAGAATTTGAATTGATAATTGGGTGATCTAGCATCTCTACCATTCAGCAAAATGCTCTAAGTATATACATCAGGTAATCATACAGAAATCGTTTAAACAAAAACTTCTTTCATAGCAAGGGAACTGAAAAATTAATTCCTTGTTACATAATAAGTAGGCACAGTATGTTACAAATATCAAACTTACTCAGCAGGTCATTGGATCCTCACTTTCCTTTATGCTAGCCTTCTCAATTGCTAAAGAAAACTGGCATATCTGGAGTTAACTGAGTCTGTTCAGTGCACTCAAGAGATGCCAGGCAACTAAAACATTTGACAAGTGATTCTTCTCCTTATACTGAGGGAAAACTAAGGGAGTGACCATTACCCTGTTATGTCCAGTGGAGACAATATGAAGGTGTTGTGCAAAAGCTTCAATTTTTGTCCAGCCTAACTTACTGCCTAGATCACGCAGACAGTAGCTCTATTCCGTAATGAAACGAAGAAGAAATGAAGATGGTATTTTCATTAAAATGGATTAAAAACAGTCAGTCACTCAGCACAGATATTAGATAACCACAAACAATCATTTTGCTTTGCTGAATGTATCCTGATCAGTTTATCAGAGATGGTGCATGGTTATGTGTTTAAACAGAATTAATTGCTGTCTCATTGCTCAACTAGTAAAAGCTTATAAACATTAAGGATTTGTTGCATGTGTGACACCTTCAGAAGTCACATGGTGATTCTCCATTGCTAGTAATTAATGTTTTTTCATTACGAGCATTCAGACATTCAGAATTACAGACCATGAGTGCTGCATCATCATAAAGTATCCTAATTTCTGGATAGATCCAAATTTGTCTTCTTCGCTACCAGTACTTTCTCTTCTGTTTTATGTCAGACAGCATCCAAGTATCAGATACTACATAATTAATGAAAATACTGCAACAAGAAATAAAAAAATATAGAAGCAAGGGAGCAGCAATTTTTTATTATCATTTTTTAAAATAATTATTATATATTGAAAGACTTTGCTGGTGTTTAAATCTAAAATTTTTTCAGGTACAAATGAAGTTCTGCATTATAAATAAGAGATGAAATGAAAACTTTTTCCCCCCTCAGGATTATACCTGATTATAACCTTTCTAGAACTCACTTTTTTTCCCTAGGCTCAGACAGGCTAAAACTCTCTTCTTATAAATACCAGACAGACTGAATTTTTATATCACTCTGGGGAGTGGGGAGAAAAGTCAGTGCTGCGAGTGACACAACTGCAGCGGTGGGGTAAGCTCCCAAGATGTGCACTGTCTTCAGATTGGTGCCTGCTTCTCAGGCTGGAGCCCAGGCAGCTGAGAAGGTGGCTGTCTGACACGGGAAGCACAACAGCAATTTTATTCCTGGGAAGAAGGAGTTAGAAAACATCCACATTTTTAACGAATTACTTGATTATGCTCTTAAAAGGATGGGCTACCTTCTTCCTCATAGACGTGGAGTTCAAGTTTTACATTCAATCACAAAGTGACTCAGATCACTGGAAGCGTTCTGGCTCTGACAGTGACGTTAGAGGAGAACAGCTCAAGTGTGCTTCTGTCCCTGGTGCAGGCAGTGCCATAACCTCTCATCCTGCCTCTGGGATCTTCCCTTTCTACTGAAAGACTTTGGGATGGGAAAATCTCATCAAAGCTATCACTTTTATGTCTCTGTGCTTTTGAACTCCTTGGGGAAGATGAAGAAAGGCAGCCTCCAAAATGGCAGTGGGGAAACAAGTGAAAGGAAGGTAAGCCCATTCAGAAAAACTAGACCTGAAAAACTGCTGTCCTGCAGCTAAGAATTGAGATGGATTTTCTCTCCTGTTCCCTCAAAAAGAAATGGAAATTAAGCCAATGATATAAAAAATGCTAATGATTCTTTGGTTTGTGCACAGACTTTCACAACACAAAGCATAATTTCCTCCACAAAAGAGCATACACCTAGGAAGGAAAATTATTAGATGCTAAATTTGTAAATACACGCTCACGTAACATTTGGTGCACGTAAGGTTTATGCAATTGTACATTAATGGGGTCAGTTTGCCAGATTCCGTTTGTCTTCTGTGCATAGTTTGAGTCACAGTTTGACCAGAGATGGTAAAAAACAACTGACAGGGATTAATAAAAGATGTTTGATGTTAACCAAAATACAAGTGCAAGCACATTCTTTTGCAAAACTTGACAACATCTTTAGTATATACGAACACCAACAGTTCAAGAAACACGCGTCAAGGTCATTCCTAAATGTTAGTTTTGTACATGTCAGCTGTTGCAAAGCCATCTGCCAAGCCAGCTGTTTCTGGAATATGCAGCAACTTCTTAGATTATATGCTAAGTCTAAGAATACCTATGTTTTTCCCTCCTTCCTGTATATCTCAATTTATGTCTTAAGCGTGATTACCAGATGCATCTTATCCATTCTCTTATTATTAACATTTTTTTACTATGATTCAAATTAGATAAGATTAGTATGACTGAATTATTTAATAAAAATGAGCAAAAATGTTATTTCATCAAGTTCCAACAAATACTGTGATGTTTTTATGTCTACACACACACACAGCATTCATCAGGATGATGATTTGCCAGATTTAGCTGCAACCATTAGATTGTTCTTAGTTGTCTACATAGCACTGTGAATTCAAACTTCTGTAGATGCTGGTAGGTGCAATGCAGACGAAAAACTAATTCAACATCCATTGTTGTTCATGTAAATCCTAAAGTCTGGATTCCTCTGTCTGCTCAATACAACCCCCTCTTCCGCTGACTCCAACAGTTAGATAACTGTTATCTGATCAAAACTTAAGCTTACACAGAAGGATAGCTGGTGACACTGATGAAATAAAATTCAGTAGCTTTAGACATCCTGTAATGACTTCTCAGAAATGCTCTGTAAGAATAAAGCCAGAACAAAGAAAGAATGACTCAAGGGCCACTCCAATATCTCAAACTATAAGTAGGAGATTATTCAAGCCCCATGCTACTGTTTCCTGTGTTGATTTGTGATTTCCATCCCATAATTTTTCTCTAAATATGCAGAAACACTGTTAATGATGTTATAGCAGACAATTTATTCTGGAGAGCAAACAGATATCTACTAACTCAGCGTTTCAACAATCAGATTTGAAATGAACTTCTGTTGAGATGTGTCATTTGCTATGGGAAAAACAAAGCTGCTGATGCTTAGCATCTTCAATCTGTAAAAGAGTTTCTGAGTTTCCAGTTATGTATGCTTACTGAGATACAGAGTATATGATTACTATGAATTTGTTATGTAAAATAAGTGCAGTGATTTAAAAACTTAAATCAAATCTTAAACTCAGAAATGGAAAATTACAGCCAGCATTATAAGCCGTGCTTCGCTTATTTTATTGTATACACAGTATGACTGTATTTATTTACATTGCGATCTTCACACACTTTTATACAATGTTCTTACTTGTTCGCAACCAACCGCATCACTGTCCAGTCTTTGGGAAACATCTCTGGTCGTATCAGTATCCGAAATACAGTGAAAATCTGTAGCAGGAAATCCTTTGGAAAGAAAAGAAGTAGTCTTATGGTTTTGGTGCTTTACAAAGTGCAGTGAGCTTTAGAAATATTTTAGTCACAGACATAAAAAAAAATCATTATAGTAATAGCAGAATAGAGATATAAAGACATAACCCTGAAACCCTGAACATTTATTTTCAATTTAGATCTACCCCAGATATATATATTTCTTTTCATTTTTATTCCCAAAGAAAGCTTTGAATAGAAATTTGATTCATTTTTTTCCTTAAGAATAGGAAAATAATTTAACCTGCTACTTGAATGACGGCAATACATACGATAAATGTCAGCCGCATTTGGTTTCCACCCATACACTTCCACAAATGTGATCCTGAGAACAATTTGCAAATCAAAAAAGCACTTTACAAACACCACAGAATTCTGAATACCTCCTTAATCATGTCAGCTTTTCATCACATTCAAGGTTTATTCTAAAAGTGGCATTATTTGGTGGGAAAGAAAAAGAATATAAGGACAACTGTAACACTGGGTTCACAAATACCGGTAAAGTCAACTGCTGTGTTCAGACCCCTGAATTGTTACTGCAGCTGTGTGTCTGCATGCAGGTCACTTAACCTCCCTGCATCTTCTGTTCAATCTATAAAAATATTGAATGTCTGTGGGCTACTTTGAATTTAGAAAGCACTGTTTACAAGCTTACTGTTATCACCTCCTGTCATTTAACTCACTAGTAGACAACTAAATTAAACTATTCTTCACAGGATGAGGTTTTTCAGATTTTCCTTTGACAAGTAAAACTATAAATAGAGTAATATTTCTAATTGTTGAATTAGATCGTGTATAACAATGACTACAAAGTTTCAGTAAGTAAAATGGAGCTTTTGGTATCATGAGAAGAATGAGGCAAGTGATACAATTCACCTAACAGAACCAGTCTTGTATCTGACCTCAAAATGTTTCATATTGATTCTGCTGACATCACTTGGAGAAACTGAGCTTGAAACAGGGATGAGACACAACCAGAGGGTATCAAATAATTCTGAACACCAAAATACATTCTCAAGTACATTTACCAAAGTGTAGATGGGCATTGCATAACAGATGTCTTTCATTAGAAAATCACTGTAAAGGGGGACGAATGCAGACGCTGGGAAAGGCAGCTGAGATCCCAGCACCCACCCACCAGAGAAGATTACATAAAAGAGACAACCTGTTTTCTGAGTAAGTTGCCAAAAATTTCTCTGTATTAGAAAGTATAAATGTAATTCAGTGCAGATAATACAGTGCTAATGCAGGTGACCAGCTTTACAAATAAACAAGCAGCTCCATAAGCAACAGATTAACCCCAGACTGCCTAAATATAGCTTTCCACCTTATTAAATTTCAACACTTTATCATCTCCTTTTTTCCTTTGGGGTTTACCTCCATTCCCTTTGCAGTTCTGTGCCGTAATCACAAATATATGGCAGTGCCCCAAATGCTGCTGTTTGTCACCTCACAGTAATTCCCCCATTCTTCCACACTGTCTACTGTCGTCCAGACACAATACACAATGCAGCTCTTACACGGCTACTGAATGGCTGCCGACCTAAAGAGATCAAATGGTGGCTTTTGGGAAGCCAAAGAATCATAGAATCACCAAGGTTGGAAAAGACATCTAAGATCATCTAGTCCAACCTACCACCCCACTAATTGTGTCCCTTAGTTAAACATCTAAATTTTCTTGAACACCTCCAGGGATGGTGACTCAACCACAACCCTGAGCAGCCTGTTCCAGTGCCTCAACACTCTTTCAGAGAAAAAATTTTCCTAAGATCCAACCTGAACACAATTTAAGGTTGTTCCCTCTAGCCCAGTCCCTAGTTATGAGATAAAAGAGGCCAATCCCCACCTCACCACGACCTCCTTTCAAGGTAGTTGTAGAGAGCAATAAGGTCTCCCGCAAGCCTCCTCTTCTCCAGACTGAACAATCCCAGTTCCCTCAGCTGCTCTTCATGAGACCTGTGCAGCCTCACTAGAGCTGAGTACAAGGGAACAATCATCTCGCTGCTCCTGCTGACTGCACTGTTCCATATACAAGCCAGGATGCCATTGGCCTTCTTGTCTACCTGGGAACACTGGGTCATGTTCAGCCAAGTGCCAACCAACACCTCCAGGTCTGTTTCCTCAACACAGTCTTCCTTTGCCCCAAGCTTGCAGCATCACATAGAGTTGTTTTGGCTAAAGTGCAGGATCTGGCACTTCATTCCCCTGGCCTTAGTCCAGCAATCCAGCTGGTCCAGATCCCTATGAGGGGCTTTCCTACTCTCAGGCAAATCGACTCTTCCTCTCAGCTTCATGTCATCTGTAAATGTATTGAGTGTGCACTCAATCTCCTCATTCAGGTCACCAGTAAATATATTAAAAAAGGCAGGCCCCAGTATTGTCCCCTGGGGAACACCACTGAATGGTTTAAGGATCACTTAAAGCCCCACATGCGCAGAGGTGCAAACTTAGTGCCTTTGAGACCAACAGGCCAGTGCCAAAGTCTGCTGAAATCCATAGGCTTGTTTCAAAGTTGTTATGGAATGACAGATGGAAAGGAATATCACATATGCTTCATTTCTTTAGGCAGCTAGGTTAAGAACAGAATAAGTTTTTTATTCCAGGGAAGCCCAAAAACAAAGTAAAGGAACATTAGGCTATTTTTTTCTCATATTAACAGAACTTGCGTCATCAATTCAGTGGTATGTCACTTACTAGATATAAATATGTATTCAAAAAGCCCAAGATTGAAGATTTGTCTGTGTTACAATTAATATGTTAAAAACATAGAAATATAAAACAGTACAATTCAAGGCTAAAATATAACTGAATGAAAATTCCTAAGCTATTTAAAAAAAAGTGCAAGATTTGCAAGATACAACTATTAAACTTCTATTATTAATTATAATTAATAATTAAATCTCTCATGATTAAATTTGTGCATATTTGGTAATATATTTCTCCAGGTATCCATTATAAGCACTAAAATAACCAAACAATAAAATGTGAGTTGACTAGCCTAATACTTTACCAGTCATAGAATCATAGAATGGCTTAGGTTGGAAGGGACGTTATGGTTCAATTAGTTCCAACCCCTCTACCATAGGCAGGGTTGCCACCCACTATGATCAGGCTGCCCAGGGCTTCATCCAACCTGGCCTTGAACACTTCCAGGCATGGGACATTCACAGTTTTTCTGGGCAACCTATTCCAGTCCCTCATCATGCTCTGAGTAAAGAAGTTCCTTTTATCATCTAATTTAAATATCCTATCTTTCAGTTTAAAGCCATTTCAGTTTCCCATGCGATGAAATTATGAATCTGTGAGTCACTGAATTTCTTTTACATTTATCAATACACACATAAAATCTTTAAAGTAGATTAGATTCTACACTGTATTTCTCAGGGCAAATCTATATTAGCATTTCAGTTTGGGACAACAGTTCAGCTAATTGCTCGATCCTCAGTAACTCGGTTTGCACTTGAGTTTTCAAGTTACTTCTCATGAGGTCTTTGTACCACATCCTAGAAATGTTTTGCAGAGTGCCTGTCTCTGCCAGGAAAACATATCCATGCAAAGGCCAACTCCTTTCCCATATTTTTCCTTCACCGCACCAGCCTACAACATAAGCCACCCAAATATTTGTTTTAGAGCTATCTGCTCCAACACCAATCCTTTTAGAAGTCCCATAGTGCGTACGTGCATACGTGAGTGGATACGTCTGCATAGCAGCAGAAGAATGGAGGCTAGTTCTGAGCTTCTTCACCAGAGACATTCCCATGATAGCCAATCCACATGGCCTTTGCCCCAGCAGACACTAGAGAACAGCATAATAAATTACACTTGGTGTTAGGCTTTGGCACCTGTGATACCCTGCTTGGGCTCCTTTTGCTGGAAGAAAGGGAACTAAGAGCGAGTAAAATTCACACACAACCCCATGAAAATAAGACCTTTTCCTCCACTAGATATTTCTTATGTATCTATTCTGATATGTTATCTAGTGTATCTATCCACTATTCGGTAGCAAATAAAGATTAGGCCTGACAAGTTTTAACCTGATTATTAAAAAAACACTCATGTTAACCAAGGTCATTTTGCTGTGGTCAAAGATTCATTATGCTAAAATATACTATTTTCTCATACACTTTCCTACTTCTCACCTCCTATTTATAATTTCCTCTGTTAACTTTTGTCATAAACTAGATCTGAGCTTTTTTGTGGCAACAAATACCCGCCTACAGGGGAGCCTCTGTTATGTAAATTGCTAAAAAATATATTTATGAGAAGAAGGTGGTATTTTGTGGTAAGCAAAATGAGCATGTCTTTAAAATAATACTGAAATATAAACAAAAGGAATCATTTAAAATCACTGACTTATTCAATTAGATGTTTCAAAAAGAGAATGAAATATAGTCTCTGGTGCTGCCACTCAGTCGTGAATCTCCTGACATCTCTTTCTTACTTCATTTGCATATTTCAAAATGTAAAATGCTTTTTCCATCTTCTACTTTTTGTGGAAAATAAATGACTCTCCTGAATAAGTGATTAAAATAAGAAAAGTCATTGTGTCAATTACTTAAACTAAACATATTTCAAAAATAGAAACATTCAGTAAACTAGCACTTATTTAAAGCATCTCTCAGATGTGTGTCATATAAAAATGTTTAGATATAAGTGTCATTTTTAAATTGATGTAAATCCTTCAAACTCCATTTTGCTATACTATGATGAACAAACTAGAAACGGCCTGTAATCGGTATAGACTGTTATCAAAAAGAACTGAAGATATGCTTCATAGGATAAATGGCAACCATTTTCTTTTTCACAAGTATTCATGTGAGTGAATTTTTGTTTGGAGAAGTGGTTTGATGGAGATAATTTTAGAATAGTAGCACAAATGCTGCACAAGCATGCATTCATGCAAGCACTACATATATTTACTTGTAGAATTAGTCAAAGAAAGAAGAAATACCTTGTGAAATCACTGCCCAAGCATTCAGAATAGAGGGCTGCCTATAAACAGAAGTCAAACCAAACTTTTTTTTTTGGTTTTTATAAACCAAAGCAAAAAAAAAGCACAGCAGATAGCAATTCAAAGCCCTGGGTTATGCTCAGATAAGTCACTTGTAAACTCTGTATTATACCTGTAATCTGCAGTGTAGCTTAGAGAAGACAGAGTCCAATTTGTTATAACTGTTCACAGTGCAAAAAGAGGATTCAAAAATGCAGTAAGTTGATGCTAGTTACCACTGACGTAAGCATAATCCCAAAACATGTACTAGCTATGAGAATAATAACTATGATTACTATTTCTGTCTCTAAAACTACCTCCAGTAAAAATGTCTTATCACAATTATTTACACTCTAAATCTTATTTTACTCATATTGATGTCAGTTCCTAATGACCATGCCTTAAAGTGGTATCAACTGCAAAAGAAGTTCCACATTTGGCAAACAGAGCAAAGTACAGAGGTTAAGTGGAAAGACTGTTTAAGACAGCCTAAGAAATATACAGTCACTTCATGATAAACAGCAGTATCAGACAAACACATTAGCTCTCATCTTTCCCTCTTCCTGTTAGTCACATTTCAGTGATATCTGATATTTCTAAGTTAACAAAAAAACTATTTCTTATATTATTTAAGATTCAGAAGGGGAGTGCTGCATTAATTATGATCAAACATACTGCCACTTAATCACTGGCGGAGTTGATGCTGATTTGATGAGATCAGAATGGGAATAATAAACTCTGGACTCAAACTCTTACAAGCTCTATTTTGACAGCTGATGGCACTAGCTATAGCTATTTTCCATATGTCTTTGTATAATAATAGCATATGTATGTGCAGTGAATATAAATAAGCCTCCAATCAAACACCATTCAAGCAGTAATTCTAGAGATTTTCATGTTCTAGAATTGCAGAAGTCTGAATAAATTCAACACTGTACATCATAGATATACCAAACACAGGAGTCAAGTTTGAAACCTCCAGCAAACATAAAAGTCTAAACCTAAAAATATATATTGGCTCAGAATACAAACAGCAGGGAAAGTATTTTCAGTAAAAAAATGCCTAGGTCCCACAACATATATTAATAATTACCTAAGGATTAGGTGATTACCTCTGCCCTGTGAAAACAGATGGTCATTTTACTATTACAATAGTAATAGTATAAAATACCCCCGCACTTTAACTTCTAGGTAGAGGGGCTTTTTTTCTTGTTGCTGTTTTTTAATAGGAGAAAAGGGAATAGCTTTAAACTATTAAAAAGGGGGAAAAGGGAAATTTAGGTTAGAAGGTAGAAAAATCTTCTTTACTCATAGGATGGTAAGGCGCTGAAATAGGTTGCCCAGAGAAGTAGTGGATGCCCCATCCCTGCAGGGCCAAAGCCAGGCAGGATGGGGCCCTGGGCAGACTGATCTATCTATTCAATAGGAGACAAGCATGCCCACGGCAAAGGGGAAAGGGCTCAATGAACTTTAAGGTTGTTTCCAACCCAAACCATTCTATTATTCTGTGGTAGTACGTTTTCCTCATGACAGAAATAACTTTCTCAGCAATATTTTTTTATATCTTTCAAACTCAATACAATCATGCTGCTACAAAGAAAAGCCACTAATGAATGGTGTTCACTCTTCAGAACAGCTCTAAGCAGCTATCAGCAGTTTAAGAAAATCTGGAATTGCACCATTACTGGGCTTCCAGTTTCACAGTCAAACTTGACTTTACAAATCATAACTTCAAAAGTAACATCAAAAAATATGCTGTCACACTATGATGTCATGACTCTCCTATTTGGGTCACTGCCCGAGTAAGATTTATTATATAGACCAAATGTGGTTCTATACTAGTTTCTCAGGAAAGCCTTGGTGTTCTGCCTTCGTGCAAGCAGCCTTAACCTCGTCTTCTCTTTTTTCATCTTTCTTTTTCCTCTTTAATCCATCCTCCTCTTCCAAAAAGGAATTAAAAATACTGCACCTCCATGAACCCACCAAGTCCATGAATAAAATTGGTACAAGTTGCCCTGAAAAAGTTCTGCAGCTTCTTCCTTCCATAATCAAACAGCGAAAACATTACAATAGGCCAATGGACCTGCTACACAGTTAAGAAAAATAGAGTTTTTTGAATATGCATTTCTCAAGCTGTGCATTTGCCAGTTCCATATATAACTAAATGAATAAATAAGTGAATAAATAAGACAAACAAATAACTGGATATCAGAAAGAATCAAGCAGAGCTGTGTAGCATTAGATTCTCATCATCTATGAAACAAGATCTGAGGTTAAGTTTATTGCTTCGAAACAATTATAAAGTCCTCCCATCCCTATTCTAGCTGTCATCACAGAAGCAATAGATTTCTAGCCTCGTAACAAGAGATGGCCTCAGTACATATGGAAATCTAAGTAAAAGTTAGCTAATCTGTAAAACAGATTGCATGTAAATATGTTTCATCAAAACACAGAAGTATTGGAAAGAGAGAAATCTAAAAGAGAATCTAATTAGAGAAACTATTAGATCTAATAGAGACCTGAACAAGTAGATAAACATTTCTATTACTTACCCTCAGGTCCTCCTTTGTATTGAAGCTATCAAGAAGCTGTTGATAATGTCTATCAGTCATTTGTCGCAAGAGTGACAGCAAACAGGAGACAAACTCCCCCTGTTTAAATACAGGCATGAAGAGAAGCATTATAGATTATAAGGTCTTCTGTACTTGTGCTTAAACTGTCATTTTATAAGCATTTCAATTAGTTTAAAAAATGTGAAGGAAATTAATGACACAATTAGAAAACATTATTCCATACTTAATGAAAATACATTAATTTAGCTTGGAACATCCTTCCTATTTAAACAATTAATTTCCCCTCAAAGCAGTTCACTTGCTCAGCAAAATCTATTTGAAATAGTTCCAGAAGAACTAAAGCAGTAAAAGTTTGATTTGCCATTTGTTTCTTTTGTATTTATTTTTCTTGTGATTACACCTGATATACCTCTTGCTTTTACATGCAAAACAGTGGTAAAATAATAATTATGCCTTGCTCATAGTAAGATTCTACATGGAAATAATGCTCCCAAATTCTGTAAAACCACTGTTCATAGTGAACACAACTTTCTCAAAACAATATCCAAAGTGTACAAAGTTAACCTTTAAGATCTGTGTGTAACCATCAAGGTCACAGCTGTTATTTTGTATATATCCATAAGGTATTTGAAAATCTACTTTCTATCATATTCTTTCTAGAGATCAAAAAGGCTTTGGTCTTTTATCATTATTTTTCTGTAGTTGCAATTTCATTGTATACAGCCTCAATATGATTTTATCATGACGGGTAATACAAGTTAGGTTCAACTAAACACATTTTGTTAAAATTTCTTCCAGGGCTGCTAGTCACAGAATAACTAGTTGTGCCATATGTTAGCAGTACACAGAAGCAAACTTCACACACAAAATCACCTTGATAACAACCATGAGGACCAGATTCCAACGTCAAACCAAACCACACAGTCAATTCACTTTGGTAGAACCTGTAAATACTTTTCTGTGTCTCACTGAATAAACATAACTATTAAAATATACGAAGCTAACAAATTGCAATTTAGGTTTCAGGTTCTAAACTTCCGAGATTTCAAATAAAAAATAAAAAAAAAAAAAAAAAGACTTGCTCTGATTGGTTTCCTCTCTGCTACCTCCTTATATGCAACCTCATTTTTCTTAACCTAAACTTCTAAATCACTGGCATCCTAAATGAACTAAACTATAAGCTTCATTTTCACCTTTGCATTTATTTCAATGTTAGCTAGTACAGCTTCTGTAACACTGATCCCATCCCTGAATCCCCTCCCCCCCCCCCCCCCCCCAAGACACATTTTACTTGTGCTCAGTTTGAAGCATCACATCTATTTTGCAAGTTACTGACTAGCTTGCTACAAAGGAAACAGTACCAAGGTACCAAAAAGATCTGAGACAAAAACAACAAGAAGAAAAAGAAGAAAAAAAAGGTGCAGCCATGAAACCACACAGTCAACTTGCTGCTGACTGATTCATAGTATCATAGTATCATGCGAGTTGGAAGGGACCTTAGAGATCATCGAGTCCAACTCCCGGGTTTCGAGCCCTCTGTGTAGCAAAGTGGCACTTCTACCCCTGCGCCACAGGGGGGGATTCGAACCCGGGCCCTCCAGTGCCGCAGGCAGCAGCTTATACCACTGCGCCACTGGGGGCACACAATGTTTTTATGCTTCTTCCTTGTAAACTGCATAGGAGCAGTGACACACAGGTTTAGAAGATCACACCATGATGTGTTGACTCTGTCCTGGCTATATGTGATGAAAAAAGTTTGATCGAGTTTTATCCTGTGTACTGACATAAAACATCTCTCAAAGAGTATTTATAATATGTGCAGCTTGAAATAATGGTAACATACTGGAACAGACTCTACTGTGGTACTCCTGTACTTCATCATACTTGCTCTACAAATAGTTCCAAGAATCTGGCTCAGACTGTTGCCATAAACCCATACTGCATGATGTTTCCACATAAATGCATATAATTGCCTTATGCTGGGCTGTGAGTCACTTCCACAGTAAGTATTCTTTCAGATGCCTATGGTAACAGTGACATGGCTTTCCTTGTGGAGAAAAAGAAAAACCTGAAACTTCAAAGTAGTTTCAGTCTAAGTTTTTGATATCTTGAAATAATTAAATTGTCATGATGTTTTACAAAAGCTTAACCTGAAAGCAAGTGGATGTATCAGAATAAACCAGTTGTCTCAGGACTTTGTAGCTCTAGGACTTTAATACTACAACTGCTCCTTCAGCTGAGATTTCTAGTAATGGTCTGACAGAGAATTGTAGAATCTTTTCATTTGGAAAGGACTCATAAAGGTCATCTAGTCCAACCCCTATGCAATGAACAGGGACACTTAAAGCTAGATCAGGTTGCTCAGAGCCTGATCGAGAGGTTAATTTTTCTTATTTTATTAAGCTATAAGCATTGTTCATTTTGAGTAATAGAACCCATAGATATAAATCAAAGACATACCATTAATTTAGCCTTAATGATTTTGCAAGGTGCATGCAAGTTTGGCTTTAAAGCAAGACAGTGTACAAGGAAAGTCAATGAGAGAGTAAAACAAAGGATAAAAAAAGATTCTGCCACACATTACACTTGTAATTTTGTAATTGACAAGAAAAAAGTAAGGAAAAAACACCTCTTAGATGTAGAGTCCTACTGAATCACAGTGATTAAAGCATGGTGTTATCCTTTTACAGAACTTGGTCAGCTCTGTAAACACTTCAAGTAATGTCTGTTTTTCATCAGAAAAAAGAAATAAACAAAAACAGGAAAGGCGACAGCACGTTTCTTTCACAGATATTAAACCCTTTCTGAAATGTTTGATCTCAGAGGAAATTCTGGTTTGAAAATCAATTGTGTGTTTGTTAACAAAAAATGTTACAATGTAAAATTGTATAATGAGATGGCAAACCACAAAGCCTAATATGTTTCATTCATAAAATATTAAGTCATACTGGGATCACGTTCCCCACCATACTAGAACTGACTTGCCCTTCAAAAGCAAACTGGGAACCTTACTGAAAGCAAAGCAAAATAACACTTCATTTTGTTTCATCAATACTCAATGATTAGTTCTCATGTAATTCCCTCAATTTTAACCTTCTAATTTGCATGGCTTGTTATATCATATTAACCAAAATATCGTTTGTTAATCTTCTAAATCTATCTTCTATGCTCTACTTACGTGACGGAAATGAAGCACAAATGCTCAGCCCAGAAAACAACAAAATGACTTTCAATTAATAAATCTAGATTTGTAAAGGCCAGCACCACATATTCTGGAGGCATATTCAGAGCTGATTCATCGTCTAAAAAATGTATGCATTTTAGGAAGTAAACTGTTATTAGTTGGTTCTTCTCCACCTTCAGGAAATCAAATTTAGCGAGAGATTCAGAAAGGCATTAAAATGTCAACAAATGAAACACAGTGACATAGTTAATTCTCTCAAACAACCTCAGAAGTAACTTTTTTAATGCAAAAATACATAAATAAATTAAAAATACTAACATTTCCACAAAAATAAATAAAATACAAAGAATTTTCTTTATTTTCCTCATTCTCTGTGCCATACACAAAATATTACCATTGTGACATAAATACAGATTTCTCATAAATGCAGTATTTCAGCCAGTCCAACCAGTAACAACTGTGCAGTATTTAACTGTAAGGAACTTACAGTCACATCTTGAAACTGAAGGCGCATAGCAGAGCCTGATGGCTGTGGTCGGCTGGTGATCTCCAGTATTGTCCTTAACAGAATATCTAGCAGGCTGCTTACAATCACATCAATTTCTTCCAGGACAGACTTCTCCTTGAAAAAATAAATAAGATATTTAAACTATAAAAACAGAAAGATGACCACAATAATATTTCCTTTGATTTGACTTTAAAAACCAATTAGAGCTTTGTTACAAATATTACATTTGAGAAACAAGGGCTTTTGTCTAGCTAAGATATAGTTTAATTCTATTGATGTTATCTTAACTGTTTTCAATTATACTGTACCAAAATACAGAGGACAGTTAAGGGGATTACATTTAAAACAAACATTCATTAAATTAGCATTTTTATACTTTCAATGAATATTTAAAATAATATTAGTGAGTTTTTCATTGAAGCTGATAACAGGTAATGCCCAAATATTCTCTGAGGAAATCAGCAAATGAGGCTTAAAGTCCAAAAAGTAGAATTAGATTTTCAAACTTTTAAACTACCACCTGAAACAAATAGGTGGTACTCAACCTTCAAGACCTGCTCCAGAAATAAGGACCAGCTACACTGCTTTCTGTCAACTGAACAGCACAAATAAATCAGCCATCTAAGTAAGACTACAACTTGTACGCATCAGTGTGAAGGAGCCAAAGTGCTCATTGCCAAAAGAGACCATGAATATCTTAATTAGACACAAGAAAACACTTGATGAAGTCAAGTTTCCTTTTTAAATGAGACGGAAATATGTTTTCCCTGCTTCAGCAATGTTTTCTGTCTCCAAGACAGCAGACAACACCATCTTCCTCAAAGCCATTTTATCCACTGGTTAAGATGACATTTCACTGCAGAAATAAACACTTCATAATCAAATGCACACAGCCAAGCTAAAACTCAGCTGACAAACGGAATCATTCTACTCCACCAGCATCAAAGTGTAGGAGTGAGATCTTTATTTTGTTCCTCCTACACACCCTAAGCATATGATTTGTAATAAAATTCATGTTTGAACTCAAGATGAAACTAATTTCAAGGCCGTGTTCTCTGTCATTTCATACAGTGTCAAACTACTGTTAACTTTGCTACTTAGGAAGGCAGGCAGTATTCAGTGTGTTGAGGAATCACTGTGCCAAGATGTGAGGATTCATGTAAAAACTACTGTCAGAATGGTCCAGAGAAAAAAACAACAGTTTTCAACAATATCCTCCTGTAAATTCATTTGTCCCATCAACCTCAGATTTTTCTAGATTCTTAATAGTGACTCAGAGACTACTAAAAATAATATCTGAATGTCCTGCACACTGGAGAGAGTTTTATGCAGACATCAAAATCAAGTTGTGCACATCTCTGGAATTCATGGCTATAAGGACTTGTTGACTTGAAATGGAGGTTCTCCTGAAGTTAAGACCAGACACACAAGCCTTTCTCCCAGCCCAAAACCATAGCACTGCTTTATCATCTATCCCTCTCTCTTGTAAAGAGGTACTAATACTAATAAAGAGCAGTTGCAATAAGAATGTTATAACGCCAAAGTTGCATGTCACATCTACATCAAAGCAATGAATATGCAACTTTAATTACTAAAAGTAGTTCAAAATGAAGAAACAAACACAACAGTTCTCACCGATGTATTACAGTGTAAGGTATGCTGGCACTGAGTTGTATATAGCGCACCAAATACAAGCAACACGTGTTTCTTTTTACCTTAGTTGCCTGTCAGAAATTCACCATCATCTTTCATGTTCTCAATATACCTACCTAATATAGCTCTTACATGCAGCTTTCACAGATGAATTCGTAAAATCAAGCAATAAAAGCAGGCCACAAAATTTACCAACTAATCTCCAGTTTCAATACAGTATCCTTAGCAGTTCCTTCCCTATATAATCTTCCTGTCTTCTATGATTAAATAATTCACAATATATCTCTAAAAGAAAGTGGACGTTTTTTTTCTTACCAACCCAACATTCATAAAAGTATCAAAGCCTGGAGGAAAATAATGTGCTACAATTTAAGTATTCTCATATAGAAAGAAAGAAAAAAAAAAAAAAAAAGAAAAAAAAAGGTGCCTGAGAAATCAAACTACATATTCATGCAGAATATTACACAGAATGCTTTAAAATGTTCTTGGTCAAGGTCCAGCTTGTGTCATTACTGCATGCCATTTTAAAAAGTTCAATAACTTATGGATTGTGTTTACTTACTGAGCTGTTCTTCTTGATGAGACAAAATATGTTGCTAAGGATACGTGCACACATTATAAGGTCCTTCTGTTCTTGTAAATGCATGTGGAGATGATGTAAAACTACTGGAAGAAGAATATATCGTGAATCTGAAATAAATGGAAACGTCTATGAGTAGAACCTTCTTGTAGAATCATTTCAGTTTAATACAGACATACAAATAAGTCCTGAACAGTGCTCAGAACTGTGTTTGTGATAAGCAAAAGCTCTTTCATACATGCTTAAAGCAATATGTTTTATAAGCAGAAGCCTTTAATTAATCATTTCATGTAAAGTAAAAGTAAATTTTTAAAGAATGAATAACACGCCGAAAGGCAGTATGTTATACCATGGATGGAGACAAACAACACTGTGCCAAATATATACAACAGAAATAAAGTATTTATTGAATTGTCATCTAAAAAAAACAAACAAAAATCACAGGCTATTAATACATTATTCAAAACAATGTGGAATTATGTTCTAGTGTTTCCTGCTATGTGACAGGATCCCTTTGCATGCCAAAGTCACAACAGGTTTTACCCTGAAGCTATGTTATTCTGTAAATGAGCCTTGATTTTTAGACCAGAGGTACTTCCAGATTTCTTTCAAGATTTTTGCTTTCCCAGATTCTTCACTCCTACTACATATGAGCAATTTAGAGTACCGGTGTCTACACTGAGTAATTTGCCTTTCCCGTATTCCATTTCCCAAACACAGCTCCTTGGTGCTATTTTTAGTCCTGAATTCTCTCAAAATGATGAAAGAACTTCAAAAACATACTACTTCTCTTTCCTTCTTCTTCTTACAACTGAACAATGTTAAAATAGAAGAGTTCTAATACTTAAATGTGTTATATCATAAAACACATATCCACAACTTGATAAAAGGAATGGGCATTATCAGTTTTCATGCCGTCACTTTCAGGTGTTTTCCTTAATTGAGAAATGATGCTTTCTAGGATGATTTCCTGTACTAAAATATTAAAGATTATCTATCTATCTATCTATCTACACTTGTTTCTTTGTACATTAATTAAATTATTTCCTAAAAACTGAATTTATCTAGCAGGAAAACTATCTCTTCAAAATCATTTTTCCATCTAGGTATCATTCCTGATGTTTATACAAGCATTACCACATTGAGCGTAGTAACCCATCTTCAGTGGCAGAGATGAAGGATTTGGTGTGCAAAGCTGCCTGTAGCTCTATAGCAAGTACTCTTATGGGAGTGATACAAGTGATAAAAAGCTTGATCATAGAATTACAGAAACTTTCGAATTCTAAATCTAGTCCTTAAAGGTCATGTAGTCCAACTCCCCTGCAACAAACAGCAACACCTACAGCAAGATCAGGTTGCATAGAGCCCTGTCCAGCATGTCTCCAAGGATGGGGCACCCACTAACTCTCTTGACAATCTGTTCCAGTGCCTCACCATTACTACTATAAAAAAGTTCTTCCTTATACCCATGTCACGGTTCGGCCCAGTTCAGCCTAACTCCATGACAGCGGGGCAAAGAGACCCTCAGACCCTGGGAAAAACAGTGGAGAGGGGAAGGGAATAGGTAGGGGTTTTATTAACAAACTCCCCGAAGAGCTGGAACTTAGTTTTCCTAAAATTAGCAAAAAAGCATGCTACAATGGGAGGTAGCAGTGCCACTTACTGAATTAACTACCACATATAACAGAGTGTTAGAAAAATCCCTTGGAACCTGATAATCTAAATATCGGACTTGATCTTCTTGAAAGAGAGATCTAGTGGTGTTACAGAAGAGGACAGCTAACATCACCAATGCTCAGGCTAAACTAAGGACTGTGAGAATGTTTTGAGAACATGGTATATACCATTTGTCTTAGGTTACTCTTTTTTCTTAAAAATTTCCAGCTGCAATGTCAGCCACTGTGTACAGTAAAATTAATGAGTGCAAGGAATGGTGCAATAATCAGAACTCCTAGCAATCAGTCACTGTCTTAAATTTTCCTCTGCACAGAAAGCTGAATTAGCTGACTGTTTAAAATGCTAATACTTGTCCTTCACAAGCATTATACAGAAAGTGAAAGAGAAAAAAATAATAAAAATCATGATATTGAGCTTTTCAAGTACAT
This sequence comes from Excalfactoria chinensis, assembly GCF_039878825.1. Lineage (NCBI taxonomy): Eukaryota > Metazoa > Chordata > Aves > Galliformes > Phasianidae > Excalfactoria > Excalfactoria chinensis. The sequence goes on along the minus strand of NC_092825.1, from coordinate 25,558,561 downwards.
GCTTGGAGAGATTAGAAAGAGATACCACTTTGGACAATCCTTGTGACTTTCCTATGCAAACTAGGCTAACATTAAATATTTAACTCATAACACAGTTTTCCCCCTTGATTTTCATTTAGCAGTAAAACACTTGGACAGACATACAAAAAATTTAGCACTCTAGCGTGTTTTAAAGATTAAACTCGGAAGAACGATATTCATTTCAAAGATTACATCTAAATCAATGGACAAAAATTTAGCTTGCCAGGAAAAAGAACTAATGTAGTTGAGCATCTTAAATAAATTAACAGCGAGAAGCACTTGAACAGTGAAAAGCAATGAAGTTGTTCTTAGGTTCATTTGGACTTATTCAAATTACGCAATCACTGAACTCAGTGTAGACAGGAGAAGAAAATGATTAAGTCAAACAAACAATTATCACCTCAGTTCCAAAACCAAACACATATGACATCTCTTCAACTGTACAGACATGTTTTCAGAACAGTCATTAACTGTTTTCAAAATTGCCTGTAGCACTGAAGAAAAACATGGATATGGGGGTATGGCTGAAAAACTTCTCCCTTGCTCCTCCAGAAAGAGGTGGCTTGCAAAGAATTACTTGCAAAACTTCTCCAAAATAATTTCTGCTATCCATTGTGAAGGTATTAATACAGACTGAATTTCTGAACAAAATATACATGAACACGTACATCTCCCCAACAGTTCTGTAAGAAAATACAAAAGAACATGTGCAAACTACTAAAGGAATAGTATATAGCTGGGGAAGACAAATTAAGAAATAATAATTAGTCTGAAAAAGATCCTGCAGTACTTGAAAGCAGTAAAAAGTCTTTGTATTTTGGAAAAAATAAATAAATAAATAAATTTAAAAATGCATCTTGTTAGCTTGCAAAGGGCACTAAGATACAGCTTTTATTAAGGAGAAACTTTGAGCCTTTTGAAAAATCAGTGGAATCACAGTATCACACAGTATCACAGTATCGTGTGAGTTGGAAGGGACCTTAGAGATCATCGAGTCCAACTCCCGGGATTCGAGCCCTCTGTGTAGCGAAGCAGCACTTCTACCCCCTGCACCACAGGGGGGATTACGAACCATGGGCCTCCGGTGTTGCAAGCAGCAATTCTACCACTGCGCCACCGGGAATCAGTGGGAAGACATAACAACTTCTAGGACTCAATATCCTTATCAGTTAATGGTATGTTTCCCTTACCTTGCTAACATTTCTTTTTCATTCCAATATGTGGAACACCTAAAAATATCCACTCAGTGAGGCAGTTCAAATATATCAAATTATTCTCACTGGTTGTCTCTAAACATCCACCTCCAAAAGGCTATAAAAACATATTTTCCTACACATATACACTCTTCTGATACATGGGACGCAGTTCTCAGAGAAACTCATTCACAAACACATTCAAACTAAGTGAGGCAGTCTCAGAGAGAAACCAAGTAAATATTTATCAGTTTTCTAATCTATAGATAGTGAATTTCAGTGAAAAATAAAGAAAACAATTAAAAAATCAAAACAAAACAACAAAAAAAAAAAACAACAAAAAACCCCACAAGAAATACATTTTAGAGAACTACATAAAACTTCAAATACGAGAAAAATTAAATAAAATTAAGACATTAAGTCTCTAGTATCTCCACAGGACGTTTCCTAGCTTTGTAATTTTGGTATGCACAATATTTATTGTGTAAATGGTCAGAAAACTGAACCCTTCCTCAACTCATTTTCAACAGTTTGACTCACTAATTCCCACCTAGCAACTCTTGTATCCAAATCCTCATCATTTAAGAAGACGCATTTTTATTTTGCCTTGCAAGAGAATCCACCATGTGGTAAAGCACTGCAGTGGATACTATGACTGGGTTAAGATACAGATATCCCTTTTTGGAGATGGGATTTTACTTTTTAAGGACTTTAATAACATAATCTCTTCTCAGATAACTGATATATTTGATCCACGGTGATTCCAATAAAATTCATTCTCTTTGGAGTAAGAGACCTAAATTTTCCACTTACTTCACATTTTCTTAGCTATTAAATCCACAAGATCAAAGCAACACCTTTGGAAACAAGCAAACAAAAATTTTGGAGTTCTGCTGTTTGCTGCTTAACTATGGCAAAAAGGACATGGTTCAAGATGCATTTCCCTCTTACTGGCCTTAACCCTTCCCTAAGTAAGCTATAATAATATCTAATGCATAAAAAAATCAAACAAACAATAAACAAGAATGGAAGATTACTGATGTATTGGAAATGACAAACTCAGAAGGTATTAGGTACGAGGACACATGCAGGTCATCAATCAGGCTACTCTGCAAGTTGCAACAGAGATGCACCAAAAAGGTTAAACCCCAAATGCTAGTAGGCTGGAAGAAAAAATAAGAGGCAAAAATTAAAACTGCTCATCTTCATCAGCAGGAAAATCCAACATTCATTTCCTTTTAGGCTCCCAATCTAACGTACTATGTAGACCCAACAGTATGTATGGAAAAATGCCTAGCATAGACCTGAAACATGCTATGTTCTCACAGGAGCCAGACAGATAATTGCTGCTTTTAGCATCTCTGTAGCTGTTATCAACAGGAAGACTGACTTTCATTTTTATATTTTAAAGAGAGAAAACATTAGGAAGAAAGAATTCAAGACACTGATCTTCACAAGACCTTTCAACACAATGATGAACGAAACTGTACTGTACAAGCCAACCCTCCTGTTATGGATTCTGGGTGCTTTACTGGTGTTCTTCACTGCAGTTTCCCCGCAGTTTAAGAAAATGTATGTTCTATTTATGTATGACTCACACTTCACATACATTTTAACATGCAACTTTTGTTGTTTCTATTGCTAAAATAACGAATTCTTAAGAGTGAAACTGAATTTCAATGAAAAAGAAATACTTTCATAAGAGAAAGCTAAAAAAAACTTTTTTTTTTTTTTTTTTTTTTTTTGTATGTCTGAAACTAGATTTGCAGTTGTAAGGAAGTCACCAACTCCATTACATGGCATTAAATAACTGTCTTTAATTCATTCACTTGGATCATCTGGTGAGGCTGACCTAACAAAGATAATGGGAAGAAAATGGAAAAGAATGCTACCTGACTCTGAATGAGTTTGGAAAATGCAAAATGTAAGTTAGAGCATCCATAAGATTGCTTCATGAATTACATCAACAGTGATGCAGACTATCAGAGGTCTTATCAACCAGCCATAGGGAAAGCTAAATGTTCTGGAAGAGACTACCTTGGAGGCTCAAATGGGAAAGAGAAAACTGTTTTTGCAATTGGAAGGAAGCGAAGTAGCCAGGATCCAATACTTCTCACCCACCTCCTTGAGCTCAAACTTTTAAAACACAATCATTAAACCACATTTTTTTTTTCTTTTTTTCTTTTTTTTCTTTTTTTTTAAATTTTCTAGGATCCCTTCCTTTATTTGCAGTATGTTAAAATATTTATGCATACCCCAGGGGTTTTGTAGAGTCTTCATCGTTGTAGTTGTACTATCATGACTGAGTTAAATGGCAAAAGCTGATGTTTCCACTGAACTCCATCAGCCAGTATCCAAAGGGCTCTCAAAGAGCTTCTGGTTCATAAATAACACTTTCTTTTTTTTTTAATTTCTTCTACCTTAAACTGCTTAGTATAAAATTACTTCCTCCCAAAATAAATACTTGGTCTTTACTATGGGTTTTACTTAGAACTGAAAAAAACAACTGTGGCGTCACCACCAAACAGAACCTTTTTCTTCCACATAGCAAAAAAGTACACTATTTTATATGATATATACTGGGTATCACTTGCATCTGTGTAGGTTTTTAATGTTATATTAAGAAAATAGAGGATCAAATCTGCTGAACTATCAAGACAAATAAAACTTAACAGATAAATGAGAATCTTCTTGCTGAACTTCCCCCAAAGGAGAAAATAAAGAAAAAGACATTCCATTGGTAGAGGTTTTTCCCTTTATAATCATTTTAAAAGTACACAGACATAACCACCAGCAGTTTAAGAAAAAAATGTTTTTCTATTTGTCTCTAAAAACCCAATCTCTAGCTGACTGTATTCTTGTTAATGAGCAGCATTTACAGAACAGCACTTGATGACTTAGGAAATGCAGTTATGAGGGGCACTGTTCCCTTCAGTACCTGCTGACCTGCATAACAAGAATAATGCTGAAGTTCCTTAACAGCATGCAGCCCAGGGCAACCTTACCTGGGTTGGTGTACAGGTGACTCTCTACTGTTTTCCCAATACTCTGAAGCTTAACAGCTTGAAGGGATTCATCCCCCTGCATGACTGTCGGCAAACTGCCCAGAGCATCGTGAACCAAATTTGCCACTTCTCTTACATCAAAGAGCTTCAATAGTTCAGAGTACACAGATGGGAATGAGCTGAGAAACACAGCCTAGAGGAAAAGGGAAAAAATTGAACAGTTAGATATGGCAGTATAGTTTTGACACTTATAGAATTTAAATAACTATAGTGATACATGTACCTGTAGAAAAATTGCAGTTCTTAAACTTCAAAGGAGTCAATATCTTAAAAATTGGCTAGATTTTTCAGAAAAAATATCCTCTCATTCATTAACATGCTTATAATTGTGACTAATTTCCCTTAAGAACTATCACTTAACTACATTTCCTTCACAAACAAGTAAAAAGCTCAATTTAGGATAAAAATATTTATTATTCACAGCTTCCTCGTGATCTGTGCATGTCTGCAAATTTTTGAAACAACAACATAAGGCAGCCAATAAAAGAACAGGAAGATTTGAGAGGGAACTGTTTGGCTTTACAGTATGGAAGTTAACAGCCTCCAAATCTTTCATTTTTCAAATACTGAAAACTTTTATTCTGGAATGAGACTGCACTGACAGGAGTGATTCACTTCAACATTCTTAAAACAGAGTTAGAAATCTTTCAATAAGAATAAATGTGGAAACACTGAAGAAAGGAAAGGGGACAATGCTAGAGAAAGGAAGCGAGAACTTACATTCCCTCCTTCCTCTTCTATTCCTGCCAATGGAGAAAAGCTACTTATACCTCAGACTCTCTTCACATTGGTGTAACAACAGATGATATTCAAGGTTAAAGATAGTAAGGAATAATTCCAAGTATGTTTGTTTATATCATTTTGCTGCAGACATAACACTGCAGATACTTATGTGATATGAGATGGAAGAGCCACCTCTCCACCCTGTTCTCTCTGATTTTACTATCTTCTTGGAAAAACAGACCTTAAACACTCACACTTATAGTAACAGGAGAAGTTGGCTAAGAGGTACAGCTACAAGCTGTGGATACTGCTGAATCTACCACACCTAACGCAGAGATCTGTCTATTGAGTGTTTTGCTTTTGCACTAGTAAATTTTTGTGGTCTCAAGTGAAATAAAGATATACCAGCTGAGTAGTAAAATAAAATGTTCAACAAGATTTATATTCATTTCTGTAAAGAATAAAAAATCTGACAGCCTTTTGTTTAGTTCAAATTCTTGAAAGCCAAAGTGGTTAAACAAAGCTGTTTAAAGTGCTTAAAACAGAGAAATTGCTTGATTTGTACCCAGCAGTTCTGAAATGTCATTTTAATCCCTGACATTGTCAAAAGCGTAATATGAATTGCTTGTAATTCAAAATTAAATATTTGATTTAGGGTTATCTTTGCCATGCATATTCAGAAACTGCTGGTATGAAAACTTCACACTATAGGACAAAGGTATGAGTGTAAGATGAAACGTCATTTTGCTGCAACAAAAAACATTTTCTTTTCCAAGAACATAGGTAAGAACACATGTAGATTTTCTTAATACTGCATATGGAAACTAGTCATTACCAAGGCACACTCACAAACTTACTTGCAGTTGGCATAAAGCACTGGCTCCTTTGCTCTCTTGAGAAAGGAAGAAGCGCACTGACATCAGAAGCTCTTGAATACAGCAGCGAAATTCTTCCTCATTTTGTCCACCGGTAGCAATAGAGAATAACCTTCGAGACTGAACTATATACTTAAAGATATATTCCTGTGCCTACAATGTCAAAATCAGAAATAACTCATAAACATAAACCAACTCATCTGTAAAATGATTTATGTTTATATAACTTCAATAATGACACAGATCTGAAATAGAATATCATGGTATTTAATTTTGGCAAACCTTTTATTGGTTTTTACTTCTAATGTAACACTTAAACATACCAGGCCAACATAAGAAACTTTGAGCTGTTCTAAGATTTCTTTGGCCTATTACACATAAAAATTGTTTTTCTTTCAACTGTTAACTAGATAATGCCGAAAAACAAGCTTAGCCCTAAACGGAATTATTCTATTGTAAAACTCAGTCTGTCTCTGCACTGTGCTCTGCTGATGTACCAAACAGGGTGAGAGCAACCAAATCACCATTTTAAGTAGAATTCCTTGTTGTCAAGGTTGAATCATTAAGTCAGCATTCTTGTCTGCCATTTAGATTCAGTTGTGTGACAGATGTTAATACTACCAATGCAATTTATATACAGTTTCTCAGATCCAACTCCTACTTATATATATTCTCATTCAGTAAGGACAACAGAGCTCCACAATCTAGGGGTTGCAAGCTTTACTGACAAAAGAAAAAAACAAAAACTGACTACACTCAAAATGCCTGCAACTCCCTAGAATTAATATACAGTTTTATTATTATTTACACACACTGTGTTCCTTTTGCTGAGTTAAATCTGCTGGTACCACATGATGGCTTTCAAAGATTTCTCTTACCTTTAGTACTTCTTGTATGTGCTCATGCAGCTCCACTTCAGTGACTCGATCAATATGCCACTTCAGTACTTTTATCAGATCTCTAGAATACCACATCAGAAAGTACTATAACACACTGGTTGAAGAAGAGTTAAGTGCACTTAAAATGCAAATTAATCGTTCATATAAGACTGAAAAAATAAAAAACATATGACAAATTTCTGCTGATCACTAAAAGCCCAATATTACAGTTAATTTCAGACTTTTGATAGAACTACTAGGCCTCTAATAAAGAGGATATAATTGTCAGCATTACACATGTAGTAGAATTATTTTGACAGGGGTACAAGATCGCAGTTGAGCTATAAGAGACTCTGCCAGCAGGAACTACCCCTGCTATTCCATGAATTGTTTGTCTGTCCCAGTAAACCATATTTGTTTTAATGAAAGTCTAATTACAAAATAAATACAGAGAACAGTGTAGCAAGTCAGGCTTAATAGTGCACTGCAATTCACAGTGAACACAGCTCTTACTGAATGGTGTTAAAGTTCCTATACTTTTAAAGTCCTCTATATAAAGAAAGGCACTGAAGAAAAAGAGACAAAATTAAGCCAACAAAAGGAAAAAAAAGACTATTCAAATAAGCATTTTTTGTTGTTTTTTGTTTGTTTTTGGTTTTTTTTTTTTCCTACTGTAACATACAGATAACTTGCAGAATTCAAATCAGTTAGAAAAAGTACAGACTTCACCTGTATGCAAGTGCTCCTGCAAAGTGACTTTCAATGTAAGTGTCCATAACTGGCTTAAAGTGGTGAAATTTGCTGTCCTGCAGCAGATTTATTATGTGAACCTAAATGTGAGGGAAAAAGAAAAAAATATATTTTTTTTTTCATTTTTTACTTAGCTTTTAAATGTTGTTAAGCATTACCACAGAATGAAACTTACCAAACAATCAAACACTTTTGATCCATATTTTTGAGAGTTTTCATCTAAAATTCCAAATAAAGTATCGAGTGTATCCTGAAGAAACTGGTTAGAGAATAAGAGACAGTTTGTTATTAAACATGGATTTTTGAGACACACAATTATTTCTCTCATATTATCTAAAATCAAAGCAAAGGAAGGAAAGAAATAGCGGTATATACCTTTACTATTTCTGAACCATCAATTTCTTTTAATTTTGAGAGGCAACCTGCAATTTTGTCTGGATGGGTTCTCCATTTCAGAAGGTCAAGCATATCTCCTGCCAAAACAAATTGTAAGATTAAAGCTGGAACCAAAGCCGGGTTTCAGATTATATATTCTTCTATTGCAGTCCACTAAGCAAAATTGAGATTCAATAAAACAAAAGAAAACATCTCAAGATTTGCTATAATATATTGTCAATCTCAAACCAACAACTTTCTATTCCATCCCCTAATTGCCTCACTAATAGAAACGTAAGAACTTGGTATTGGGTCACTAAAATCAATCTCCTGTGGCAAATATATCATGCAGTTTTGCTCAGAAATTTGTCAACTGCCAGCTTAAGAAAAGTAATTATCTTGCTGTGTCTCATCCCATTAAAGAATGCCTTCCAGAGCTATACTCTTGACAGCTAGAAACAGTCTCTTAATTATTTTGCATGTATTGTTTGCTTGTATTTTAAAATACTAATCTTCCTATGTCTTTCCAAGAACAAACATACTGCCTCTAAGATCCTTTATCATTAAAAAACAAGACAATTCCTACTGGAAAATGAACTCTTCTAAGCTATAACGCACTTCAGTGTCTTTGTGCTTATTCTAGTTTTAATCCATCCTCCTTTAGCCTTCTTGACCAAAATGGTACACAACATTACGGAGGAGGTCCCATCACTGTTTTCTTTACCATCATTATCAGGCTTAAATGTCCACTGTGAACATCTGGCATATATATTGTAAAATTTTCATTTTTTGAGATATATCATATTGGTTACACAAATAGCTTTTCATTTCTTTTTTTAATACTGTCCAGGTCCCTCGCTATAGCAGAATCCCCAAGAATCTCCAAGAATCTTCTTACGAGCCCACCTTTCATACCACCAGATTCTATGTAAGTTCTATTCTGACTAATTACTTGAATTAAAGTTACCTTGCTATGCCTATATCATATTTTGGTTTTAATTCTCTCAGTTGATGAGCCCTTTCATTTGCCTATTAGAAGAAAACATCATTAACATGCTCTCCGCAGTCTCAGGTTTTAGTAAATCGTCTCTCACTAACAACCCCTTTCACCTCCACTCAAAAAAGATGAGTCAACCCCTGGCCAAAAACTTCAGATGTGGTATCATTTACCTTCTGTTCAGGAAGGAAATCCCTTCCTTTATAATGCAACCCGCTCTTTCCCTTTTAGCCTGTTATTTAACAGTTTTAAAATTCTTATTCTAATCTGTATTGCTTCTATTTCCCATGTGGTGTGTTACTGAGGTCCAGATGGTTTCGATCTGCTATGTTTCCTCTGAATAACAACAACAACAAAAAAAAAAAACAACTTAGTAAAGAATGATTAAGAAGTTTGTTCTGGCATAAAATGCCTTTTTACAAACTCATCTTGAGTTTTATAGCATATTCCATTTAGCTACATGTCCATAATTTCATCCATGAATTCTTGTAAATACTTTCATAAAATCCATTAGAGGCTGATAGCTCAGATAAGGTTATCTCCTCTTTCTCCTATTTTAAGTAGAGGTAATGTATTTTTTCATTCTTAAATCACATGTTGTTGCTTTCAGCTTCAGAAACAGAATAAAAGAAATCCCAGCTTGGTATAAGATTGGGAATTAAATGTTCAACACCATTCAAAACCCAAAAACAGAGTTTTGCAAGTTGGCTTGACTTCTTAACAGTTTTCACTTCACACTGACCCCAGCTGAACCCTGACACATTGCTGTTATTTTTTTTGCCTTCTGTTGCAGGTTCTCTGCTTACTCCTCACATTTTTTGCTCGTGACTCTCTCGGTTAGGTCCGCAGCACTCCTTCCAACTCATGTTCAGAGCACCGAAGTTACTCATATTTATGTATACTACTGGCCCATTTCACTGACCAGCTTTTCAGAATTTAACAAAACCGGGCTAGCCGCTTGAAAAAGAAAACCTTAACCACCGTTCAAACCTTTAATCAGCTTAAGCTGAAACTTCCTCTACTTGATCATTGTCCAGTATTGCTTTAGAAGGATTCAGTTCCTTTGAAACAACCCCACTAAACCCCACTAACTAAGTAGATAATAGCAAGTTATCCTCTTGGTTCAGCAACTATTTGAGATCCTATTACTACAGCCCACTTTCACACTAAAATTCCATTCAATTCACACCCATTTTGTGTCAGTTCTTTCCCAGTTTGCCCCAGGAAGATGAACTCCCTCATAGAACCATAGAATTACTCAAATTGGAAAAGACCTTAAAGATCATCAAGTTCAATCACAAAGCAACCATACTACCCTAACTCTAATAACCCCCAGCTAAATCATGTCCCTGAGCATCACATCCAAGTGGTTTTCAAACACATCCAGGGATGCTGACTCAACCACCTCCCTGGGGAGCCTATTCCAGTGCTCAACAACCCTTTCTGTAAAGAAGTTTTTCCTGATATCCGACCTAAACCTCCCCTGGTGCAACTTGAGGCCACTTCCCCTTGTCCTGACACCTGTCACCAGTGAGAAGAGACCAGTCCCTCTCTCGCTGTATGCAACTTTCAAGTAATGGAAGAGAGCAATACCGTCTCCACTCAGAACTCCTTTCTCCAGACTAAACAGCCCCAGTTTCTTCAGTCATAACAAGGAATGAAGTAGCATTTCTGCCTTTAGTAATATTAAAAACATCTCCACTTATGTTCATATCTTGCTCGAGTTATTAGTAGCAAGCCTTCTACACATTATTCCACTACTGTTTTGCTGCTTTAGTTAACTTTAGTAGACACAATTTTTTTTAAATACGTTTACACATTTCTTTTTGTTTTGCTTCAGTGTGCTAGCACGGAATGGTTTGGATTAAGAGAGCCACTTAAATTCCACTGAGAGTGAGGAAAAGTCCCATGTGCGTCAGGGACACATCCCATAGATCAAGGACCAGTGATAGGTCTTATTATTCCTTCTGTCAGGAATTTTCAAGAAAGAAGCATTAACAAATCCATACTGAGCTGCATTTGTCTTCTGGATAATTAAATGGACTTCTACACTTTGTTCTCTTTAAACCACTACTTAAGCCGAGGAACAGTGAAACTAGCTAAAGCTTTCAGTTCGTAGTAGGAAAAATACTTCTTTGCAGGTTTGCAGGAGGTACTTGATGGGTAGAGGCTTGACACTGAATATTAGGGATTTGTCGAAGGATTTAAAGAAAAAAAAGAAGAAAGCAAATGTAAGACACTCACTTCAAAGCACGTATTTCAAGGGAAATGCAAAGGCGGGAAGACATTGCTGAGATACCATTAGCGAATAGCCTAAGCTTAAATGACATGAATAGAAAATCTGACGTGAATCACAAGGAGAAGTGATAGCAAATGTGTCATGTACTAAGAGAAATGAGAATATGAACTGTCCCCTAAAATAAGCACACTATGAGAACACAGTTTTGGAAAAAGTCAATGCTGCTGATAAACTTTGTTGAAACACTGGAAAAAAAAGCATTTCCAATACCTTCTCTATATCACGAGCTGATTCGTAGACTTAAAATTGTTCACACCTGAGCTACCACTCCTATCAAAGAAAACAAATTCCCTTCTCAAAGCAATTTAAATCCAAAGTACTAGGTAAAACAAAAGATTAAGCTGTGTAAGGACTGGGTTTGTGGTCTTTCCATCTGTGTCCTATAAATCCCAAGTTAGCCTGGTGCAGCATTCGAAATAAGCCAAAACTCAGAACTGGAAATTCCTATTTCTCTTCCAGTAGGATGCCAACACTTCCCAAGAAAGGGAGGTCAGTGTTAAAAATTTCCCTTGTTACTGCTCCTTTATAAATCACAAGTTTTGCTTTTATTTTAATGCAGATAGATGGATTACACCTCTGCACTGCAAGAGACATGCTGTACGGCTTCTTGCTCTGCTGATGAGCAGCTGCTTACTGAGGATGTGCTGATCACTGCTGAGAAATGACTGGATGCCAACTTGCTAAAATACTCCAACTTGCTGGATGGCTCCTGACACTCTGGCAGGCAGAGTCCTCCTAACTGTCAAAACCAAATAGGACTGTTTTGACAGCTACTCAGTGGAAAAATACTACATTCTCTCTTGCTCTCCCTTTTATTTTCTTCTTTATAAAAATGAAAGACAACTGAAATACAAATGAAATCCAAATAAGAAGCAGGTGTACTTCTTTTGCTAATATCACCTGATTAACAATCTAGGACTAAAGGTCAAGCTAAAGAAAGATAACCGTCAGACAGATTAAACAAGGACATGTTCTTAAAAGAGTTGCTGATGAATGCACAGAGTGCCCTGTTAGAAGCTCTCTGAAAACTGCTTGGAAATAATCCTAAAATCCCCTCCAAAGTATGCACTGTAAGGAAGTTATGACTCTCAACAACTGGATGACAACCTCCATCTCCCACTCTTCGTAACTTTAATATTCACGAGGCAGCCCTCATGGCATGTGGGAACAATCAATGAGAGAAGGAAGAGCTGAGTGAAATTCTTCATCAAATTAATTAAGCTATGGCCTAATTCAGTCACACTCTGTACTAGACTGGTTTGGAGACTTCCATCACCCCACAGCCAGACTAACAGCACGATTTCCAATTCAGTTTTGTTTGTAGACACATGCAAATCATTGACAACTTCAGAAAAGTTTCCAAACAGATTAAAAAATAATCAGAAATTTCAAAGATACTGCTACAAATACTTACTAAAAAAGTAAATACACACATCTTTTTAATCCTGCTTTGTTTTTGTTTTTTAAAAATACTCTGCATTCTCTCAGGGATAACTGAAGCAATGCTCACATAACCAAATATCCACATGCTTTGCTCTACGTTCATTCTTTGAGCATGCAATAGATTTTGGCAAATTCTTGTTTAAAAGAATGGGGATTTGGAAACTCACCAAGATGAACTTCCCAAAGAAGATCCTTGGAGAAAATATGAGCCTGTCTACAGAAAATATTTCCACCCTCTGAAGTACTGCTGAAATAATTGTTAACTCTTTCAGGGCTGAAAAGGGGACCAATATTATTCAGATACTCTACACCCTCTTACTTTATATGGTAAAATCTCTCTCTATATATGGAAATTTTATGTCCTACATCACACATCTTTTTACATCAACTATTCAGTAACTCCTCAACTGTGAACATAAATTAGTGAAGTTCCTATAACTACAGCCAACACCCAAACTATACATCAGTCAGACACACTTTAGTCCAGGCAGCACTTTCAGGCATGTGTAAACATCAGGATGTTCATGTGATTTCCTAATCAAGGCTTTTAACTGGAGTAAATTTAGCCTATGATTGCCTATTAGCATCTTTGGGGAAAATCTTCTACTGAATAACTTTTATTACTTTGAAGCTAACTGTTATGAGAATACAAGCTGGATGTGTGCAGTGAAACAGACAATTTACTCTTTACATATAGTTCTGCTTAGGAAACTTGCTTCTTAATGGTGAAAAATAAGATAACTATTTCCACTTATAAAACTGATCTAATTGCTGTTATATACCTACAATAAATTTGCAAGCAATTAGCAATTTCATCATCATATATATGTTAATAGATGGGACAAGAGGTAGATAAGCAAGATCTTAAAAATGAAATTGTATGGGAGATTGGTAATCACAGCCTGAACCTCTGATTAATCAGCTGAGGCAAGTATGGGGTCAGCTGTGGGAGCACAGGTGAGAGTGATGTATCTGTGCTCCCGGAAGGTGTGGAGCTCGACTCCATCCCCTCTGAGACCTCATTTAAGGGCTGACTCCCACTGAGGTAGCATCTCTTGGAGACTGCTCACCAGTGAGGACTGCCCCAGCTTCTTCAGCCAAGGCACCACCACTGGTGAGTTTTCCCTTTGCTTATTCCTTCTGTACATTTGCTACCATCTGTATATTAACAACCAATACAGAAATAAATAGCTTAGAAAAAATATAACATTGTGATACAAAAACAAACAAACAAAAACCATCACAAATGTATTATCAAACAAATACACCATATTTAGAAGACTGTGGAAAACTGTTTCAGTTATAAATTACAGCTAGCATGGCAAATAAACAAGAATTTTTGTGCAGAGCAATGGTAAAGAGCACATCACACGTATTTGCATCTCCTGCTCATAACATCATGTGTAAGGTTGTCTTAAGTGTTTGCAGGGAAAACGGAGAAGCGACAGAACAGGCAAGTAGTATGTACCTAATTACAACCAAACTGCCACAGCCTAAAGCCTGGAATGAGTATTTCATAAAACCTCTGAACAGATTAAGATGTTTTGTAAAGCAGCTGGGTTTTGATAATTGGTTCCAAGAATGCTGCATTTGATTCCAAAATCATGTTAATTTAAAAGCATTCTTGAACTACTCAAAGTTGGTGGTTTATCATGCTGCATTGGTTTCCATCTGGATATCAAAAAACATGGAGAAAACTAGTTTGTAGAACTGATAGAACATAAGCTATTTTCAAGTATATCCACCCTTGCTTGGCACAGAAAGGCTAACTATCACACTCATTTGAATTCATGATGTTTTAAATAATCAGCATATCCTACCATTTTGTGTGAGTTTAGTGGAGCAGAGAAAGGACGTAATCCAGAAGGACTCTTTAGTGGTTTTTACTGCTTGGCTGTTGTTTGCTAGGAAAATTCCCTTTGAAAAGGGGAGTTTGAGGTAGCGACTAGAATCCTGAAGGTTTGTGTTTTCTTCACACTGTGGGGTAAAAAAAAAAACAACAATTAAATTCACTGTACTGCATGCAATTCCCAAAATTATTGTTTCTTTGCCAGAAATCATAGAGTTTCTAAAGCTCTCATACAAATGAATTCTAACGAGTTGAGTTCATTAAATATTGTTTCTATTCAAAGCATATGCACCAGCAACAAACACCATGCAGTTATGTATGTAATTTTTTGAATAAAGAAATTTCATGAAGTACAGAATTCCAGTCAAGTACACTTTAAGGCATGAATACTTGCTTTTACAATATATTCAATACATTTGAATATATTTTAAAGTAGCATTACTGCTAGCAAATATCCTAAATAAAATATCCACACACTTTTATAATTCAGAAAAAAAAACTTCACCAAGCCATCCTAAACAAATATATATATATATATACATAAATATATATACCCACACACACACGCACGCACATGGGTTGCTCTGAAAGTAATGCCTCCTATTTATTTCCATGGTAACTGCAACAAAGAACACAAGAACACTATTTAACAGAGTAGTCTCAGCTGCAAAACACTCTTTTTCAACAGTCACCTCCATTAGCTGTGCATTTTTGCCAGCGATGAAGAAGAGCCTGCATGCAGCGCTCCAAAACATCTGCACCAGTGGTGCTGGTGTTACCAGTGCTGAAAAGCACCACTCACTGCCTTACTGTGCTCATATCCACTCTTTGGACTCCATAAACATTCAGCAAGTGTCACTGAATGACAACAGGCACAGTTTTTTTCCACATGAAGGAATTCAGTGGCACATCTTTTCTTCATACACACACTGCCATGTCAAACACCATTTTGTCAGACTGCCTCTCTGCTGCCATCTGTTTCACATCAACAAATGCAATGGTATATTGGTGTGAAGGTTGATTCTCTACTGCCACAACACCATCTGCCTCTGACGTCACGGGTGATCAGAATAAAGTAGGAGGCATTACTTTCAGAGCATTCCTCATGTATATACACACATACATACACATAATCAATATAAAGACACACATCAATAGTACAGTTAGGTTGCTGTTGGACTTGATGATATTTAAGGTCTTATCCAACTTGAGTGATTCTATGATTCTATTAATAATTTTTATCCATAGAAGCTATCTGAAGATCATTTTTTATCAACAAAATTAAGTGGCACATTCTTTAACTAAAACACACTAGTTTCAGATGGGAAAATTAGATTAAGCTGTCATATGAATAGATAATATAAGCACATTTTCCAGCTGACTGCTTTCATAGACAATTCTCACTAATGGGAAACGCCTGTTGCAACTTCATTTCTGAATTACAACTTCGTATCTGACATTGGAGTCATATCAAAGTAGCAACTTTCTATGGTTATGCCAAGTTAATAGATAGAAATGATTGCTTAAAATTTAAATCTATCTGGAAGCATATCAAACCTTCTGGACTAAGTGATAACTGAAAAATGTGGAAACAAATAAGAAACTCCAGAAGATAGAAATATGTAGAAAAGATAACACTGATTGGATCTGTTTAAAGCATGGCTTTATTTTCCATTTTTCAGCAGTAAGTTAGTATCATCACTTTGTGTGTTTAACTTTGTGAAATGTATTATAAATATAATGTAACACAGTAAGACTTCATGGTACTACTGCTGCACTGAAATGCACACCCAGATTCAATTGCAATTTCTAACAGGAAACAAAAAATCAGCAACGGGTATTTTATTGGTGATAAGATTATCACCCCTTTGGTAATGAATACAGACTTTCTCAACCTACTGCTTCAAGGCACTTATAGTATGTTCCGGAGGAATCATTACAGTTAATGATTTCTAATTCAAATTACCTTGTGTACAATGAGTTCATGGGTGCCATCTGGCAGAGTCCTCCCATTTTCCTGCATCAGGGGCACAAAAGAAAAGCCAAACAACTTCTTCTCACCCTTTTCTTTTGCTGAAACACATACATAAATAGTAGTGTTTGCGTTAATGTTATAAATATTAGACAAAATAAACAGATATAATCCTTGATAAGGAACTTTACTGGAAGCTGTTTGCAACTTGTCAGACTAACAGTATATTCAATTTCTTAACATATCTGCATGTTATTTCCTGTAACAGT